>NC_085084.1:22334985-22678985 GCF_963662255.1 Cinclus cinclus | reverse complement strand
GAGGGACCGGTCTCTTCAGACCACACTGGCCCCTACGTATCCAACACGGCTGAGCTCAGTGTCTTGGACATGCTCCCTCCTCTGGGGCCGGGAAGCCTTCATGCTTCAGGCCGACCCCTATCAGAATCCCAGCAAGCTGAGACCTAAACGGCACAGGTCAAAGCCTATTCTCCAGCGCTCACTGGCTGGAGGGATTGCTAGCTCCTGGCAGCATTCCAGCACTCAGCATCCTCAGCCAGCAACACCAAGTGCTGGCTGGTCAGGATCTTGCAGCTCTGTCTCGCACTAAAGATGGCACCAGCCACAACTGGCACTTACCGGCTCAGAATGCTCAGCTTCTTCCGTGACTGCAGCCAGAGGCTTGCAGTCCTTTTGCACCTCTTTGGCCTCATCTCCAGGAATTGATGTAGTCACTTCAGAGTCTGTTATCGGTTCAGGGCTCTGTGGACAGAGAGAAGCATCAGGGACAGGCCATTGCCTATCATTCCTAACCTTATTTCTCTTCAGCTCTACAAGTTGCTCCACTAAGGCAAAATCATCAACTCTCATAGCAATGGGACTCTGAAGTCACTCCAGTCCAGTGAGGACGGGCTGACTGAACAGACGTGCACATGGCTCCCAATTCAGTAGTCCACCCTGGCTACTACCAGCAAGCAACCTTCTCTCTGAAAACTGGGCTTTGACTTGTGTAAAGCTCTGAAATGGAAAATTAGGAAATAGCCAGCTGTTGCTGCTGCAGACATGGAAAACTAAAACACTCTCAGAATGTCAGCCGGTGCTGCCAAAGGGGAGGAAGTCTTCAGCAAAAGCACTTCTGCTTGAAGACAAAATGAGCGGGGCTTCTCAGACTGGCAAAGGAAGGAGCCCACCAAGCAAAGGATCCAAGTGCCACCTACTCCAGTGTCTAAAGCATCTGGATGCAGTGAGGGCATTCTTGGAATGAGAACGGCCCTTGCGGGGAGCACTGTCATGTAGGCATTTCTGGAAATGAGCCTGCAAGGCTGCTGATGAGCCTCCCTTTCCCCTGCCTAAAGCTCCCGCAGCACCTCCTCATTGGGCTTGTGCTCCCACCTGTCCCCAGCTGCCGTGTCCTTCTCTGGACACGCTCCAGCCCCTCAATGTCTTTCTGCTTCAGATGGGCCCAGAACTGCTCACAGCACTCCAGCTGCGGCCACAGCACCGATGCCCAGCACAGGGCACAGGGCACTGCCCTGCTCCTGCTGCCCCACTACTGCTGACACAGGCCACCATGCCCTTGGCCTTCTCGGCCAGCTGGGATCACACCGCCTCATTTTCAGCTGCTGTTGACCGCAAGCCCTGGCTCCTTTTTCTCCCAGGCGGCTCCCCCAGTGCAGAGTTGCACCTTGGATTTAGGATGCAGCATCCGCAATTCCGAGATGCCTTTCCTGTTCTTAGCAACACAAGAAAGCAGTCCAAGTCTTTCCGCCTTCTCCCCTCTCCAGGCTGCAATGCACATTTTCAAGGGCACTTATCAAGGCAGACCACACAACAGAAAGTATCAAGAGACACATGCAGCCTCTGGGTTTTGCCTCACAAATGGATCCAGAACTATGCAGTTCTTTTGCCACACCGGACAGAAGTAGGCTCACAAGGACTCGTGAACAACACAATCAACTCGTTGCAGCTTATCAAAAGACAGGTGCACTCACACTAGACTCTGCTACTGAGTGCTCTGCCAGAAGAGGCAAAGGAAGGACTTGGCAAGAAAGGCACCAAATCTCTCACTTCTAGCGGCAACTCCACAGTGTCTCGGAAATGCTCCCAAGTAAGCACGGCCCAGAAGCTCGTGGGGACCAAGCACCCCAAAGAGCCTCTGGGGTCAGATCAAGCCTTTCTGTGCCTCCAACTCCTTGACCACATTCTGGAGAGGGACCGGTCTCTTCAGACCACACTGGCCCCTACGTATCCAACACGGCTGAGCTCAGTGTCTTGGACATGCTCCCTCCTCTGGGGCCGGGAAGCCTTCATGCTTCAGGCCGGCCCCTATCAGAATCCCAGCAAGCTGAGACCTAAACGGCACAGGTCAAAGCCTATTCTCCAGCGCTCACTGGCTGGGGGGATTGCTAGCTCCTGGCAACATTCCAGCACTCAGCATCCTCAGCCAGCAACACCAAGTGCTGGCTGGTCAGGATCTTGCAGCTCTGTCTCGCACTAAATACAGCACCAGCCACAACTGGCACTTACCGGCTCAGAATGCTCAGCTTCTTCCGTGACAGCAGCCATAGGCTTGCGATCCTTCTGCACCTCTTTGGCCTCGTCTCCAGGAACTGAGTGAGTCACTTCAGAGTCTGTTATCGGTTCAGGGCTCTGTGGACAGAGAGAAGCATCAGGGACAGGCCATTGCCTATCATTCCTAACCTTATTTCTTTTCAGCTCTACAAGTTGCTCCACTAAGGCAAAATCATCAACTCTCATAGCAATAGGACTCTAAAGTCACTCCAGTCCAGTGAGGACGGGCTGACTGAACAGACGTGCACATGGCTCCCAATTCAGTAGTCCACCCTGGCTACTACCAGCAAGCAACCTTCTCTCTGAAAACTGAGCTTTGACTTGTGTAAAGCTCTGAAATGGAAAATTAGGAAATAGCCAGCTGTTGCTGCTGCAGACATGGAAAACTAAAACACTCTCAGAATGTCAGCCGGTGCTGCCAAAGGGGAGGAAGTCTTCAGCAAAAGCACTTCTGCTTGCTGCAAAAAGACAAAATGAGCGGGGCGTCTCCGAATGGCAAAGGAAGGAGCCCACCAAGCAAAGGATCCAAGTGCCACCTACTCCAGTGTCTAAAGCATCTGGATGCAGTGAGGGCATTCTTGGAATGAGAACGGCCCTTGCGGGGAGCACTGTCATGTAGGCATTTCTGGAAGTGAGCCTGCAAGGTTGCTGATGAGCCTCCCTTTCCCCTGCCTAAAGCTCCCGCAGCACCTCCTCATTGGGCTTGTGCTCCCACCTGTCCCCAGCTGCCGTGTCCTTCTCTGGACACGCTCCAGCCCCTCAATGTCTTTCTGCTTCAGATGGGCCCAGAACTGCTCACAGCACTCCAGTTGCGGCCACAGCACCGATGCCCATCACAGGACAAACAGCACAGGGCTGAGGGCACAGGGAACAGGGAACAGGGAACATGGAACAGGGAACAGGGCACAGGTCACTGCCCTGCTCCTGCTGCCCCACTACTGCTGACACAGGCCACCATGCCCTTGGCCTTCTTGGCCACCAGGGCACACGGCGCCTCATGGTCAGCTGCTATTGACCGCAAGCCCTGGCTCCTTTTTGTTCCAGGAAGCTCCCCAGGTGCAAAGTTGCACCTTGGATTTAGGATGCAGCATCCGCAATTGCGAGATGTCTTTCCTGCTCTTAGCAACACAAGAAAGCAATCCAAGTCTTTCCGCCTTCTCCCCTCTCCAGGCTGCAATGCGCATTTTCAAGGGCACTTATCAAGGCAGACCACACAACAGAAAGTATCAAGAGACACATGTTGCCGCTGCGTATTGCCTCACAAATGGGTCCAGAACTATGCCATTTCAATCTCTTTTTTGCACACCAGACAGGACCAGGCCCACAAGGACTCGTGAACAACACAATCAACTCGTTGCAGCTTATCAAATGACAGGAGGACTCAGAGTGGACGCTGCTACTGAGCGCTCTGCCAGAAGAGGCAAAGGAAGGACTTGGCAAGAAAGGCACCAAATCTCTCACTTCTAGCGGCAACTCCACAGTGTGTCTCGGAAATGCTCCCAAGTAAACACGGCCCAGAAGCTCGTGGGGACCAAGCACCCCAAAGAGCCTCTGGGGTCAGATCAAGCCTTTCTGTGCCTCCAACTCCTTGACCACATTCTGGAGAGGGACCGGTCTCTTCAGACCACACTGGCCCCTACGTATCCAACACGGCTGAGCTCAGTGTCTTGGACATGCTCCCTCCTCTGGGGCCGGGAAGCCTTCATGCTTCAGGCCGACCCCTATCAGAATCCCAGCAAGCTGAGACCTAAACGGCACAGGTCAAAGCCTATTCTCCAGCGCTCACTGGCTGGGGGGATTGCTAGCTCCTGGCAGCATTCCAGCACTCAGCATCCTCAGCCAGCAACACCAAGTGCTGGCTGGTCAGGATCTTGCAGCTCTGTCTCGCACTAAAGACGGCGCCAGCCACAACTGGCACTTACCGGCTCAGAATGCTCAGCTTCTTCTGTGACTGCAGCCAGAGGCTTGCAGTCCTTTTGCGCCTCTTTTGCCTCGTCTCCAGGAACTGAGAGAGTCACTTCAGAGTCTGTTATCAGTTCAGGGCTCTGTGGACAGAGAGAAGCATCAGGGACAGGCCATTGCCTATCATTCCTAAAGTTATTTCTCTTCAGCTCTACAAGTTGCTCCACTAAGGCAAAATCATCAACTCTCATAGCAATGGGACTCTAATTCACTCCCGTCCAGTGAGGACGGGCTGACTGAACAGACGTGCACATGACTCCGAATTCAGTCGTCCACCCTGGCTACTACCAGCAAGCAAACTTCTCTCTGAAAACTGGGCTTTGACTTGTGTAAAGCTCTGAAATGGAAAATTAGGAAATAGCCAGCTGTTGCTACTGCAGACATGGAAAACTACAACACTCTCAGAATGTCAGCCGGTGCCGCCAAAGTGGAGGAAATCTCGTGCAAAAGCACTTCTGCTTGCTGCAAAAGGACAAAATGAGCGGGGCTTCTCCGACTGGCAAAGGAAGGAGCCCACCAAGCAAAGGATCCAAGTGCCACTTACTCCAGTGTCTAAAGCATCTGGATGCAGTGAGGGCATTCTTGGAATGAGAACGGCCCTTGCGGGGAGCACTGTCATGTAGGCATTTCTGGAAGTGAGCCTGCAAGGTTGCTGACGAGCCTCCCTTTCCCCTGCCTAAAGCTCCCGCAGCACCTCCTCATTGGGCTTGTGCTCCCACCTGTCCCCAGCTGCCGTGTCCTTCTCTGGACACGCTCCAGCCCCTCAATGTCTTTCTGCTTCAGATGGGCCCAGAACTGCTCACAGCACTCCAGCTGCGGCCACAGCACCGATGCCCAGCACAGGGCACAGGGCACTGCCCTGCTCCTGCTGCCCCACTACTGCTGACACAGGCCACCATGCCCTTGGCCTTCTCGGCCAGCTGGGATCACACCGCCTCATGTTCAGCTGCTGTTGACCGCAAGCCCTGGCTCCTTTATCTCCCAGGCGGCTCCCCCAGTGCAGAGTTGCACCTTGGATTTAGGATGCAGCATCCGCAATTCCGAGATGCCTTTCCTGTTCTTAGCAACACAAGAAAGCAGTCCAAGTCTTTCCGCCTTCTCCCCTCTCCAGGCTGCAATGCACATTTTCAAGGGCACTTATCAAGGCAGACCACACAACAGAAATTATCAAGAGACAGCCTCTGGGTTTTGCCTCACAAATGGATCCAGAACTAAGCAGTTCCTTTGCCCCACTGGACAGAACCAGGCCCACAAGGACTCGTGAACAACACAATCAACTCTTTGCAGCTTATCAAAAGACAGGTGCACTCAGACTAGACTCTGCTACTGAGTGCTCTGCCAGAAGAGGCAAAGGAAGGACTTGGCAAGAAAGGCACCAAATCTCTCACTTCTAGCGTCAACTCCACAGTGTCTCGGAAATGCTCCCAAGTAAGCACGGCCCAGAAGCTCGTGGGCACCAAGCACCCCAAAGAGCCTCTGGGGTCAGATCAAGCCTTTCTGTGCCTCCAACTCCTTGACCACACTCTGGAAAGGGACCTGTCTCTTCAGACCACACTGGCCCCTACGTATCCAACACGGCTGAGCTCAGTGTCTTGGACATGCTCCCTCCTCTGGGGCCGGGAAGCCTTCATGCTTCAGGCCGGCCCCTATCAGAATCCCAGCAAGCTGAGACCTAAACGGCACAGGTCAAAGCCCATTCTCCAGCGCTCACTGGCTGGGGGGATTGCTAGCTCCTGGCAACATTCCAGCACTCAGCATCCTCAGCCAGCAACACCAAGTGCTGGCTGGTCAGGATCTTGCAGCTCTGTCTCGCACTAAAGACGGCACCAGCCACAACTGGCACTTACTGGCTCAGAATGCTCAGCTTCTTCGCTGATTGTCACAGGAGGCTTCTGGTCGTTTTGCGCCTCTTTGGCCTTGTCTCCAGGAACTGAATGAGTCACTTCAGAGTCTGTTATCGGTTCAGGGCTCTGTGGACAGAGAGAAGCATCAGGGACAGGCCATTGCCTATCATTCCTAACCTTATTTCTCTTCAGCTCTACAAGTTGCTCCACTAAGGCAAAATCATCAACTCTCATAGCAATGGGACTCTGAAGTCACTCCAGTCCAGTGAGGACGGGCTGACTGAACAGACGTGCACATGGCTCCCAATTCAGTAGTCCACCCTGGCTACTACCAGCAAGCAACCTTCTCTCTGAAAACTGGGCTTTGACTTGTGTAAAGCTCTGAAATGGAAAATTAGGAAATAGCCAGCTGTTGCTGCTGCAGACATAGAAAAATAAAACACTCTCAGAATGTCAGTCGGTGTTGCCAAAGGGGAGGAAATCTTGAGCAAAACAACTTTTGATTGTTGCTAAAAGACAGAATGAGTGGGGCTTCTCCGAATGGCAAAGGAAGGAGCCCACCAAGCAAAGGATCCAAGTGCTCCCTACTCCAGTGTCTAAAGCATCTGGATACAGTGAGGGCATTCTTGGAATGAGATCAGCCCTTGCGGGGAGCATTGTCATGTAGGCATTTCTGGAAGTGAGCCTGCAAGGTTGCTGATGAGCCTCCCTTTCCCCTGCCTAAAGCTCCCGCAGCACCTCCTCATTGGGCTTGTGCTCCCACCTGTCCCTAGCTGCCGTGTCCTTCTCTGGAC
The DNA here is from genome assembly GCF_963662255.1 of Cinclus cinclus. Taxonomy (NCBI): domain Eukaryota; kingdom Metazoa; phylum Chordata; class Aves; order Passeriformes; family Cinclidae; genus Cinclus; species Cinclus cinclus. Next base: position 22,672,135 of record NC_085084.1, on the reverse strand, counting down.
ACGCTCCAGCCCCTCAATGTCTTTCTGCTTCAGGTGGGCCCAGAACTGCTCACAGCACTCCAGCTGCAGCCACAGCACCGATGCCCAGCACAGGGCACAGGGCACTGCCCTGCTCCTGCTGCCCCACTACTGCTGACACAGGCCACCATGCCCTTGGCCTTCTTGGCCACCAGGGCACACGGCGCCTCATGGTCAGCTGCTATTGACCGCAAGCCCTGGCTCCTTTTTCTCCCAGGCAGCTCCCCAGGTGCAAAGTTGCACCTTGGATTTAGGATCCGGCATCCGGAATTGCGAGATGTCTTTCCTGCTCTTAGCAACACAAGAAAGCAATCCAAGTCTTTCCGCCTTCTCCCCTCTCCAGGCTGCAATGCACATTTTCAAGGGCACTTATCAAGGCAGACCACACCACAGAAAGTATCAAGAGACACATGTTGCCGCTGGGTTTTGCCTCACAAATGGGTCCAGAACTATGCCATTTCTGTCTCTTTTTTGCACACCAGACAGGACCAGGCCCACAAGGACTCGTGAACAACACAATCAACTCGTTGCAGCTTATCAAATCACAGGAGGACTCAGCGTGGACGCTGCTACTGAGCACTCTGCCAGAAGAGGCAAAGGAAGGACTTGGCAAGAAAGGCACCAAATCTCTCACTTCTAGCGGCAATTCCACAGTGTGTCTCGGAAATGCTCCCAAGTAAGCACGGCCCAGAAGCTCGTGGGCACCAAGCACCCCAAAGAGCCTCTGGGGTCAGATCACACCTTTCTCTGCCTGCAGCCCCTTGACCAGACTCTGGAGAGGGACCGGTCTCTTCAGACCACACTGGTCCCTACATATCCATCACGGCTGAGCTCAGTGTCTTGGACATGCTCCCTCCTCTGGGGCCGGGAAGCCTTCATGCTTCAGGCCGGCCCCTATCAGAATCCCAGCAGGCAGGGACCTAAACGGCACAGGTCAAAGCCCATTCTCCAGCGCTCACTGGCTGGGGGGATTGCTAGCTCCTGGCAGCATTCCAGCACTCAGCATCCTCAGCCAGCAACACCAAGTGCTGGCTGGTCAGGATCTTGCAGCTCTGTCTCGCACTAAAGACGGCACCAGCCACAACTGGCACTTACCGGCTCAGAATGCTCAGCTTCTTCCCTGACTGCAGCCAGAGGCTTGCGATCCTTTTGCACCTCTTTGGCCTCGTCTCCAGGAACTGAGTGAGTCACTTCAGAGGCTGTTATCGGTTCAGGGCTCTGTGGACAGAGAGAAGCATCAGGGACAGGCCATTGCCTATCATTCCTAACCTTATTTCTCTTCAGCTCTACAAGTTGCTCCACTAAGGCAAAATCATCAACTCTCATAGCAATGGGACTCTGAAGTCACTCCAGTCCAGTGAGGACGGGCTGACTTAACAGAATTGCACCTTGCTCCTAATTCAATAGTCCACCCTGGTTACTACCAGCAAGCAACGTTCCCTCTGAAAACTGAGCTTTGACTTGTGTAAAGCTCTGAAATGGAAAATTAGGAAATCGCCAGCTGTTGCTGCTGCAGGCATGGATATGTTTTGGCTTTCACTCCTCCCAGGTTAACCTCCACGCTCTCCTGCCATGGGCTAAGATTACTGTTTTCTTGTCATTTCTTAAACACTTGGATCATCAAACGTTCTTTTGTCACTCACCTCAGATTTGGCAGCTATGTAGATATGTCTGAGGTGACCTGGAGTGGGCAAGGAAATTGAAGAAGTCTCTTTTAGACAAATGTCTGAACTGATGAATCCCACAGAGCCAGTCAACTCTATCGGAGAGCATTTTTTCATTCACCACAAGCATCCAGGTGGTGGATGAGAGAGAGGATGCGAATGACATAGATGAGGAGATGGTGGATAAAGAGATGATGGTTAAGGAGATATCTTTCACACTGCCATCAAGAGAACAGTGCAATATTCTTTGCTCTAATTATGCTTTGGCTTATCTTGCCAGCATATTTATGCAAATTTGACCACTATAATGGATATAGTTCTTTAACACTCAATGCTTCTTTTCTGCCCTATATCTAAAGCAGCCTTTTTTATGCTCTCCTTCAGGTACTTTTGGTTTTTTTAATTAGTTGCATCCACTAATTCTCATTGACTTGGTGAAAAGAGTTGGCCAGAAAATCTTGCCCAAAATCCCTCTGAGCTGTGGAAGTTCTGTTGGCAGCGAAGCAGGACAGCTGTTTTTCTGCCTGCAGCCCCCTGGCTACAGGCTCCTTGTTTTCAGCAGTACATGTTGACAGGAGCTTTGCCAGTGGCATCCTAATGCTCTTTCTGTTTCAAAATCAACCCAGTCACTAACAAAGAGCAGGAAGACATACAAAAGCCAGGTTAGGTTACACCCTGGGAAAATCTCTACTTACATGCCAGGTTAGTCAGGTAATAGGCCGAATAAGAGATACCATACACAGTGCAAACTGCAGCAACAAGTTGCTCAATCATTGTAGCACTGCTGTGCAAGTTTGCAGACTGTGCTGAAACACAAGAAAAAACAAGGCTCTTGTCAGTAGGCAGCTGCCCACTGACAATCAGGAGGATGCTCCTATGCTGAGCACACCCAAGGGCGGCTCTGGCACTGAGGCCTTCTGCACACCAAAGCAACCTTCTGATGTCACCACATCAACATGGCAACCATGCCCTGACATCACAAAGCAAACGTTCTGCATTGGTCTGTGAATTTATGCAAAGCAGCCCAACCTTCCACACAGCGAACACAAATTAGCATGGGAAGTTCTCAAAGCAGAACAAAGTCCCCTTGTGAGACAAACCCTGTTGTTCAAGGGATCCAAGAGCAACTCCAATAGTGCCCCAAGCACCCACAGCCTATACCTGAACTAAGCACTCAGATGGCACCAAATGGAAGGAAACCAGACCAAGAAAATGGCCCTAACCATTGCACGGAACTAGGAGAGAAGACACTGTTGGCATAAAATAATATTGTTGAAATAATTCCTAACAAATGTCTCCACGTAACTCCACGTTTATTGGACATGCCCAGGGCTCCTGTGTATGTACACCTCTTCCTTTATTCCACTTTGGAAGCAGTCAAACTGTCAAGATCTGCCAGGTAGGCAGTGAAATTTCAGGACATGCCCTGGATCAAATCAGTGTGCATCTCATCCTTCTCACCCCTCCACCCCCGAGCCAGGAGTGGAATTTTCCCAGTGCCAGCATCAGCTCACACATGGCTATCACGTGAGATGAGACCTCGACTGACTGCATGCCAACAATGGCTCCATCATGCATTGTTCCTTTTTCAAAGGTGAACTGACCACTGACTGAACAATACATTGCTTCTCTTTCAAGGACAACTTCCCAGTATTAAACAATACCGTTTTCTTCATTGTCTTGTCAACCTGCTGAAACATGGATCAAATATGGCAGGGCCTCAGTCACGACTCTGGTCCCTGAAACAATTGTTTGCGGACCATCCCATTCCTCAAATTCTCCTTTGGTGGTCAAGAGCCTCCTAAAATCACTTTCATCCCCTTGAATGCATTCCAGCTACCATCTTAACAGAACCACTCTCTTTATTCTCAAGGCAAAGACAGCCACTTGCACACTTTAATCACCGCAACGGAAGAATACAGCACTAAGCACTGTCTATTATAGGTAAAGGAATTCACAGTTTGCTACAGTCAAACATTTTCCCAACATTTTCCACTGCAATCTACTGTCAGCAGACATCCCCAGCCTTTTCCATTCCCCTGGCAGAACTCTGTACCGACTACCCATGGGCACCAGGGAAGGAGCAGCAGTCACAGAGGGGATGCATCCGCTGCCCTGGGCAGGAACCAAAATGTTCTTCAGAAACAGCTGCAGGCCTGTATCTGCACGGGATGCTCTGGCTCATTGGTTTTGGCATTTGGAAATGCAATTGCACTTTCTGTCTCATGGAGAAGCATCAAGGTTGCGAAAAAGTTGGGCAATGGGCTGCATTCCAAAGGCACTGCAGTGTGGAGGAAGCAATGCCCGAATGAGTGAGAAACAAAACACACTTTTGGGACAATATTAGTATAGGAAGTAATATCAAATCTGGTCTAACTGGAGGCCTCCAGGGGCAGATATGGAAAAATGTCCCCCCCACATAGGGCAAATTGGGTTTTCTAAGTTTGGAAAAGTAGCATAATTGACAAGAATTCCCAACTGTAAGCACAATAAGGAGGAAATCTCCCCCTTTTCATTCCACCTTCTCTGGAGTCCCTCTTTCTTGCTACTAACTGTACAGGCTACACCTACTTTATGAGAAAGTCTCCTGAGAACGTGTTTTACCCTTGGTTGCCAGAGGAGGCAAGATAGGATAGGAGCCTTTGGAATGTGTTTTGTCTTTCTGCCTATCAGAGGAGAAAAAGTACTGAACTGAACATAGGAACTCTGTAACTCTACAACAATAGTCATCTGTGAATATATATGAAGGAAATAAAATAGCAAAACTAACTTTGGCATCAGAAGGAGACCCCCAATTCCTAACCATACAAAAGCCACCACAAACAGGACTTTCCATCTTGAAAAAAAGCACTGAACAATCCAGGAAGTTAATGTAGAGCTTATTCACAGGATGACAAGGAAGGGAACCTTCCAACGGAGTTGATATAGTTTGATATAGTTTGAATTCTGAGTCCCACTCAGGACTTGAACTGGAGAGAGCCATCCTGAAATGGTCATCACCACCTCCTGAACCCTCTCCATTGATTCACTGAAATGATCAGATATCATGGGAGAGAAGCTCAGCTGGCTCCAAACAGGGATGCCATCTCAAATAGGCATGCTTTCCAAAGGGAAACAACAACAACAACAAAGGAACCATGACTTTGCAAACTCAGTGCCTCACAGGATCAAAAGAGATTCCTTGGTTTCCAGAAAAATGCAGAAATAGGACTGACAGGACCATCTGCACCTCTGCCTTCATGACCTTGCTATCACAGGCCAGTATGGCCCATAATCCCACTAATTCATTCATCAAGGCGTCAGCAGCAGCAGCAGCAGCAGCAGTGGCGCAGCTCAAAAAACATCAGGCAGCAGTTCCCATTCACTGTGAGGGCATAGCTGCAGGGCCAGGACTGCCAGGGCCAGGGTGGATAGAGAGCACGAGTAGCACCGATCCTAACGAGCCACTGCTCTGACACTGCCAACGGGATCCCCACTGAGACGAGGTGTCGGGAGGTGCCGCTGAGCACTGAGATGGTTTTTGCAGCGCAGCAAGGCAGCTCAGGTGCCTACCTGAGCCTTGAGTAGGCAACAGCCAGCTCTGCCAGCAGCACCATATGGCCAGAGAGCTCCTGTGTTTCAGACTCACAGCCAAGGCCACCCAGCAGGACAATTTCCACGTCAGAGCTGCAGAGACCTTTCCTCTTACCTTGCTGGATCCCTGGGAAAAATTCTAGAACCTGTGACAGAGAATCTGCTTCTCCAAGAGACTGATGACTCCACTCACAAGGAGCTCAGCACAACCAGATCTTGAGCAATCCCTGTGGGACCAGCTGAGGATTCCACTGCAGCTGAGGGGACAGGATCACTGCTTGTAAAAGGACAATTCCAGTGAAGTACTAAGGCCTGAACAACAAGGCCTAAGCCAAAGCTGGCTTCCAGATGAACTTTCCAACCAAACATTATATTTATATTCACTCATTAACAAAATATGCATGGTCATTACCAGTATATATATGAATCCACTTGTTAGTGAAACAGGTGTTTACCTTCCTACACTTAGAAGCCAGACAAGGCCACAAAATCAGATACCTCTATTTGGTTTTGTTGGAAGTTATATGGTCAAAGTAAACTCCTTTGGTTCCTCCCTGAGCCCAGGCCAAGAGGAGGATGAAACCAGATGTTCCCACACTAGAAGTTACGGTGGCTTGTTTATTCAACAGTATAAAATCTGGGCCCTCTTACAGCAACTTTGGCAGCCTCACCTGCAGGTGGGCAAACCGCACAGGAACTCCCAGTTACTGGGAGTGCCTCTGCAATCCTTTGCTATGACAGGGGCTCCCCAGGTGACGTGTGGGTCAGGACGATGGGCAGGTATTAGGGTAACTGGTGATGTATCTTTCTTAATCCCTATAGGCAAGTTTTTTGTAGTAATAATCAGGTTCATTGCTGAGCTTATCCATTTGTATTTCTTTGCTGCTTTGCACTTCATTAAACGACACTTATTCCATAAGCTGCTGGTGGTGACTTTGCTACTGATGCTGCCTGCTGGCCAATCAGCAACCCACTCCCTTCAGAGTTGGACTTGGTGGAGGCACCAGATGGTGGCCAGGGCTGAAGCAGCCACACACAAGATGGTGGCCAGGGCTGAGGCTATCGCTCCCTTCGTGCTCTGCAGCCTCTGCTGGCCCAGCCCTGACCCCGGAGCAGCGCAGGGTGGGCAGAGCCCCCCCCCTTCAGCCCTCTGTTTAAATGGACATTAACAGTCACCTGGGGGCAGACACAGTGTGGCACCTTTGGTCTGTGCACACAAACATGCACCAGACAGTTTGTAATATTGGCTGGCAGTATTTTGATGTCAAGGCAGTTCAAGTAGGTGAAAATAGGAAGAAACTCCAGGGTTTCAATATTTTTTTTTCCCCCCAAAAGAGTGCCAAAAGCATCTCCTGTGCAAATGGACAGTATTTGGCACAAGGAGGCATCACAGACTGTTTTTCTCCATGCTGGAGCCATAGTGACTGTGAGGTGATGAAGACGGAGATGGCATCTACTTGAAGCAGACTACTAGAGCAGCGGGTGCTCACCTGGAATGTGTATCCCTCAGGGTACCTATTAATTTAGAACAGTACGAAGACTCTGTAGAATTGAAATGCAAACCAAATCTGTGCTTTAGGTTGTTCTTAATGAGATTCTTCAGGTGGAGCACAGACTTTCTCTTCAGCAGATGCACAGGCAGGGCCTTCTTGGACCACTGCTCTGGCAGCCATTAGTTTGAGTAGGGGATTGCAGGAATAAAAGAGTAGAAGCCCATCAACTACTGAAGAGAAACAGTCACTGACAGGAACCAGTGGGTGAAGAAATGTGAGGGGGAAAAAGGCAGAAAATGTGAGGTGACAAGTATGAGAAATGTGAGTGGAAGTAGGAGAGAAGCGGGAGGAAGAAAAGGGTAGGAAACCTGAGTGGGAAAGGGAGAGAAAACTGAGGTGAAAAATGCTGAGAAATATGAGTGAAAATAGGAGAGGAAGGTTAGAGGAGAAAAGGGCAGGAAATAGGATGGGAAAATTCTGAGAAACATGAGCAGAGAAGGGTGAGAAATATCAGAGAAAATGGAGGGAAATGTGAGGGGAAGAGAATGAGAAACTTTACTGGCAAAGAGAGAGAAACGGGCAGAAAATGTGAGGGGAACATTGAGAGAATACTGAGGGGGAAAGAGTGAGAAACCTGAGGGCAGAAAAAAGCAGAAAACATGAGTGAAACAAGGGCACAAACTGTGAGAGAGAAACTGCAAGGAAGTTGGGCGGAAAGAATGATAAATATGAAGGGGGAAGGTGTGAGAACTGTGAGAGGGAAAAGGGTGAAAAACATGACGGGAAAAGTGAGAAATGTGAGGAGAAAACTGAGAAACATGACTGAGAAAAGGAGACAAACATGAGGGCACAAAAGGACAGGATATGTGAGAGAAAATCTGTGAGAAACACGAGGGAAGGAAAAGAACAGGAAACGAATGGGATGGTGTGGAAATGTGAGATGAAAAGTGTGAGGAAACGGAGCTGAAAAGGGTGGGGGAAATGAGTGAAATTTGGGAGGGAAACATGACCAGAAAACTGTGAGAGTTGTGAGTGGGAACAGGTGGAAATGTGAAGAGAGAAAAGGGCAGGAGAGAAGGCAGTATTGGCATAACAGCTATAATAATTCCTAACGCATTCCCCTATACATCTGCCTATTTGGACAGGCCCAGGGCTTCTGTGTATGTATGTGTCTACCTCTGCCTTTATTCCTATTTGGAAGCAGTCAGGCAGGATTTGCCTGCCTGCAGGAGCTGCTCCAAGCTGGGAACATGACTGGCGGTGCTGATTTCCAGAGGCTTCCGTCTCCCAGGTGAAGCCAAGGCAGGAGTGAGTTGAAAGGTGCTGGCGCTGCTGCTGCTCTGTGGCAGAGAGCCCCGGCTGGGCAGGGCATGGCGCCCACTGCACGGTGGGCTCTTTCTGCTGCCAGAGCTGGGCACACCTGGGAACAGGTAAGGATGACCTGTGGGAAAGCCGAGGGGTTTGTGGGGCTGTGTTGCTCTGCACACACCCAGGCTACCTGCGGTACAGAGGTTTGGGTCCTAATAAAGGTAACCCTGAGGGAACGGCTGGAAAAGATTTAATTTTCACCTTTCCACAGAAGTGACTACAATGAAAGTTACCCAAGCAGGGCCCCATCCCCACTGACAGGTCAGTGTGAGAAATGACACTTTATTTCAGCTCTGGGTGCATGGGGAATCACTTTTCTAACATGTGCTCACTCAGAAATCTCACTTACTAGCTTGTAACCATGGAATTAAGACACACTCATTGCTGAAACTCACAAGCTCAACATTTCCCCAAATTATTTGACAGACTTAAATCACTTCTCAGAAGATATTGACACGAGAGTAGGGATCTCTTGAGGGACTCTGGTGGGCATTTGAGGAACTTGCCATTCCTCAAGTTCTCCTGTGATGGTCAAAAGCCGTCTCAAACCACTTTCTTCCCCTTGAATGCATTCCAGCTACCTTCTTAAGAGGACCAAACACTTTATTCTCAAGGCTAAGTTAGCCACTTGCACACATTCATCACTGCACTGAAGGAATAGTGGGCTCAACACCGTCTTTTAAAGGTCAAGGGATTAATGACTTGTTAAACATTTTCACACCACCTTCCTTCTCTGGGAATTGTACACAAGCAATTTTTCAATGCACCTTGAAATTGCTTTTGCAGACTGAAACCACTTTGCATCATTCCTTCAGAAATTAACAACGAAAACAAATTGCCTACTGAAACCCTTCTGCTCCCTTCCAAATCAGTTCACTATTCAAGCACAAGCCTCAGGCTCATCCCCAATTCCCTCTTGTAAGATACGAGGTAATAGTTTGGTGCAGCCGAAAGGTTATTAGAAAAGAGAACAAAAGCTGATGCTTCTAGGCACTGTTATTTTTATGGTTTGGATTTGTTCTACTCAATTTCTCGGGCGTTCCTGTGAGCTGGGAGTGGGGCGGGATTGAACACCGGACCAAAAAGGAAGTAGGATAAGGGGGGAGGAGGGGACAGACAGAAAAGTAGGAAGCCAGGAGGGAATGTTGATTTCCCTCTGTATGCAGCGAATGGGAAAGGCAATAAAAAGAAGCATTTTGTTGGGAGTGTGAGTCTGAGTGTGTGTGTCTGTGTGCGTGTGCACCGGCGTGCGTGCCTGTGTGCGCGCGCGCTCCTGAGAGCACAAAGCAGGCTGGACTGCTGCCCCTGAATATTTCTGCAAAACACTCTGCATTTCCTACCTTTGCTCTGGCTCAGTGCACAACTCCAGGACTGCAGGCGCTTCCTCCCAGAGCTGTGGGAGGCAGTGTGTCCTGCAGATGTGACCTGCCGAGCTGACAGCGCCTCCCGCTGGCCTTGGTTTCCCTGGCAGAACTGCCGTGCCTGAAGGATGCTGCCCTGGGCTGGAGCCTGTGCAGCAGCCGGGCTCCCTCCCCCTGTGCCCAGAGTGCTGCACACACCGCTGACCTTTCCCAGGAGTTACAGGGCACCTGGCACAAGAGTAGCAATCCTCAGCCAGGGAGCTAGCCCTCGGCTGCTCTTTGCCTTTCTCTCCTCCTGGCCACACTCCAGACGGCCAATGCCAGCAGTCTGTGCTGTGCCCAGCACGGCTGCGCTTCCCCATGGGACCAGCCAGCTGCCAGTTCGGCTCTGAGAGCAGAGGATATGCCCGGTGCCAGGAGGAGGCACCCAGAGCCGGGCTGCTGCCTCTTGCAGCTACAAGGGCCTCCTTCAAGCCTGCCTCTGCCTGGGCTGAGGCTGCTCCGGGCTCTGCCAGGGCTCTGCTGGGGCTCCACCCTGGACAAGGCTGGGCTCACTCTCACCTTGCAGTCGCTGTCAGCTCTGCACCAGATCCTGGAGACCTTTCAGAGCACCCTCACCGGTCTTCCTGCTTTCTCAGTTGAGCAAGACTCTCCTCCAGCCAAAGAGATTGCACTGAGGGATGCAAATCCAAGTGGCAGGAACCCAAATGCTCTTGAGTCACGACCGAAGGCTGTCACAGTTGAGATGTACAAGACACGACACTCCGTAGTTCCCACAATAACAGCCAATTTTACTGAGTGCAGTTCTTTTTTATACGGTTGTCAAAAACCTGCGCGGTTGCTCTCCTAACTGGCTGAATGTGGTTACCACCACCCAGCTCAGTGGCCAAGAGCTTCCTGTGTCCACGCTTGCCAGGGATTGGCTGGCGTTGTTTGTATTTAAATCTCCCAGCTTTCAAATGCCTTCCTCCTAGGGATGTTTACATCTTTTCCCTAATGGCACAGACTGGTGGATATATAATTACGGTATCTATGACTGTGAAGCCTCCAGGCCAGATGTTAGCCATCATGGAAGGCCTGCATCCACACAGGATGGCTTGGCTGCTGCCTCCTCCTTTGGTTTTGCTTGCAAATGCCATTGCCCTTTCTGCCTCAAAGAGAAGTTCCTTGGCTGGGCAAAAAAAAAAAAAAAACAAAAACAAACAGGCCAGTGGGCCATATTCCAAAGGCAGTGTATTCTGGTGAAGATAAATGAAGAAGAACCTTCCCCACATAGAAACCACAGCAAAAAAAAAAACAACAGGCCATAAGTGTGACTTAGCACCATTAAGAAACAACTGGCAATCCAGAAGGAAATGTTGAATTTTCTGAATGATTCAGAAGGTGGGGAATCTTCCAAGTGAGTTGAGGTTTGAGAAACTTTATTTATTTAAAATCCTATTGTACAGTCCTAATCTACAATCTTGCTCTGTGCTGGTTGTGAAGCTAATGTCTTGATGTGATTGTTACATTCTTGTCTCCACCTTCCTCTTCATTGAAATGATGAGTGGTGCCAGAGTTGATGCTGGCTTGGCTGATGTAACAAATGGATGCTGTCGACAGGAAAAACAAACAAACGAACAAACAATGAATCATGATTTTCCAAGTACAGTGCTTTATAGGCTCAATCAGGATTCCTCTGGTGCATGAAAGATGCAGCAAGAGGACCAACGGGGCCATTTGCACCTCAACCTTCATGTGCAGGACCTTGCCATCACAGGCAAACCTGGCCCAGAATCCCACTCATCTCTGTTCTGGTGTCTTCATCTTGCTAGGATTTTTGCCCTGCCAGGGCTCTGGAAATGGTGCTTTCTGTCCTTGGGGTTTCTTCCTTTCAGGAAACTCCAAAGACTCACATAGGTGCCTCTCTTTGAAAGACGGGCATCATGCTAATTTCCACAAAGTGAGAGAGCAGTGTCTACCTTTCCATGCCCTGCCCCTCCTGTGCTGGATGGCACAGGATGGCTCCTTTCCTTCTTTCCTTCCCAGCAGGGACAGCCGAGTGGCACTGGGTCCTGCAGTTCCCTCTCTGCCACACAACCTGGCAGTAACCCTGGGGCAGTTCCTGTCTGCTTGACCATGCCAGGCAGCAGATGGGGCTGGGAAAAGTCTCTTTCAGCTGCTTCTGTTTGTGTGGCAGAAACCTCTAAGAGTGGGGTGGGGGACACAAAGCAGGGCCCCTCAGAGGCTCACAGTGAGCCTGCCACAGCCGCTCTTTCCCACAGCCAAATCTCTGACTGCTCGGCCGGGACTGGCTTCCTTGGGTTCTTCCACCACCATTTCATGCCTCTGGACCCTGCACTGCTCTACTTCAAGTCTTTTGCCATTAGATAAAACTGAACACACCACCAAATTACACAATTGTAATGTGACAGAAACAGTCAGAGGACAGAGCACCTCTCCTCTTAGGACAGACTGAGAGACCTGGAGTTATTCAGCCTGGAGAAGAATAGGTCCCGGGGAGACTTTATTGACACCTTCCAAACCTTCAATGTGGTCTCTGAGGGAGTGCAAGACACCTTTTTTTAACAGGTCCAGTTACAATAGGATGTGGGCTACCATTTTTAAACAAAAAGGGAATCGAGTTACAGTAGGTCTGAGGAAGAACTTGTTTACTAGGAGCATGGTGCAACACTGGCACAAGATACCCTGAGAGCTGGTAGGTGCCCCATCCCTGGAACCGTCCCAGATCAGGTGGCACAGGGCTCAGAGCAACCTGATCTCCTTAAAGATGTCCCTGCTCGTTGCAGGCCACTTGGACCACATGACATATAGAGCTCCCTGCCAGCCCAGCCCAGCCCAGTCCAGGATTCCTCACCCATTTTCATTTTAGCAGCACCAAGATTGGAGGTGGGGAGGAGCGGGGCTTATCTGATGCCTTGGACTTCAGAGGAGGAGGAGCCCATCCCTTGGACACTGTTTCACCTGCAGCCCTTTCACATTTTACCTGCAGGAGCTCCATGGCAGACCAGCGCCGAGCCTCGTCAGTCTGCAGGCAGCAGCTCAGGAAGTCCCGCAGCTGAAGCGAGAAGAGGTTGGGCTGCTGCAGCTTTGGTCTCCCTCCTTTGGCTATCTGGAGTTGAGGCTGGAGAAAAAGGAAACACGAGGCTAGGCCTGCTTCTTTCACATCTGTAACTGCTCTCCCAGACCCCGTTGTTGAACCTCCACTCTGCAGTGGCAGTTTTTGTCCTGGCAGAGAGGCAGAGATGACTCTCCTGTACCAAGAAACACCATCTGCAAAGCGGCCACAGCTCTTCCGACATCCAGGAAATGGATGCCTTGGCAGCTGATTTCATGGACTGACCTGGTTAGGGGAAATTACATCACCAAAAGCGTGTTTGGTTCCTTGAGGATTCACACAGCTTGACAAGCTTTTTGGGAGAGGGATTTAGTTACATTAACTCTGTTTCAAAGAATTATTACAAGAAAGGCATTTCTGCAGGGATTGTTGGTCCCTTAAGTACAGCTGCCACAAACCGAAACTCATCAAGCTTTCTCTCCTGTTCTGGAAAACAATGGTAATTGGAAGAAAAAAAAAAGGGAAATCCACCAGGTATTCCTCAGGTAAGGAAACAAACATCTGGAATCTCTTATTCAACACAGACACATTAAGATGCATGCACAAATATATTGGGATGAAAATGCTTGTTTGGGCACACAAACGGGAAACACCTGCAGCTCTTTTTCTCAGCAGTCTGCAAGTTTCATCTTCTTTATGTGGCAAGAGGAAACCTTTTCATGGGCAAATCAGAAGAAGGAGAAGGGCTACCCCTATGGTTCCCCTCTGCTCATTTGGATGCTCTAGTTGATGCATTAATGGTATGCCATCTTAGAAAGTGCCAGGCAAGAAATGCGAGGTTTGGGCAAGCTCTCCATGATACCAGGCTCCAGCCTGGTCTTCATAAAAATGTCCATCACAATACCAACAGCTCAGTGCTGGTGGCACTGAAATAGATGGTGACCAAAGAGACTCTGTTATTATCCTCTTCAACCCAGAGGGAAATTTCCAAGCCTAAAAAAGCAAACACACTCCCCTTGAGTAAAAATAATTATGGCAGCTTTCTTTCCTTTTCCCATACCGCCAGAGGTCACAAAGGGGGTTTTATCCTGTCCCTCTGCAGCTGAGCTCAGCCACTAGACATGGTGGGGAGCTGAAATCCTCACTGTCATTAGAACTGTGCAAGTCAGGGAATGACCCTGCTCCTGCAGTAAAGGAACACAGCACCCGCATCAACCCCACACCTTGGATCCCAGCCACAGGCACCTGACTGCAGCTCATCAACTTGTTAAAGTACCAAGAAACAGCCAAGGGTTTGGAGTGCAATTCTAACTGCAGTCAGAGAAAAATGCATCCTAAAGCTATCCAGGCCACCCAGAGACATGACAGAAGAATGTACAAATTATTTGAAAGACTGGAAGCTCCAAAGACACACAGGATTTGGAAAATGTGCTACAGTATGCAGGAAAATTGATGTGCTGTGGTTAGAAAATGAAAAAGCTAGCAGAATTGCTTGGGCACTGCTTTGGTGGTTGTTTTTGATCTATTTTTCATTTTCTTTTTTATCCTTTTTTCTTACTTTTTCTATAAAATTGAACCTCAGAAGATTCAACCTCCATTTTGAAGGATTTTTATCACATATCTAACCATTTCATTAAATAATTCCTTTCCTCCCGAAACAAAGCTCCAACAGTGTTCAAAAAGCAAATGAGAAATGTCAGGCATGGCTGGAGGCAAAAATGGCAGGCTGCTGAACTGGTTACCTGCCACTTCCCTTCTGATGCAACCAAAACTCTACAGCAGATGCCAATGTGCTGCAGGGACATATTTAGAAAGGGACATTGGTGGAAGTGGTGCCAGCACATGGCAATGGGATTTTGTCCAGTGGCACACAGAACATGGGACAGGTGAGAAGGGCAGTGAGATCAGTAAGTGTTTGCACCTTACCCAGACAGGAGTTTGCCTCTGGCAAGGAACTTCTTGTTCCACCATTTCAATGCCCATGATTCCAAAAGACCATATGTCTGCTTTGGGGCCATATGGTTGACCTGTCATGACTTCAGGTGCCATCCACTCAGAAGTGCTGGTCACTGAGCTCCATCTACTCTGCTCAGGGGTGAGCTGAGCAAAGAGGCCAAAATCAGCTGTGGAGAAAACAACACACCATAAAAGCCAGCTCAAATTATGAAAGCAAGCAAAAGAATTCCACACTCTCAGTCTAAGAATGTGCTGTTGATGAATCTCCTGGAGAACTGTCCATGCTCCGTTTCCCTGGGGCTTTAGCCAAGGAAGTAGGAAACTGGCCACTTCCAGAAAAACCGTGGTTTTTAAACGCAGCTCACAGCAGTAGCCTTTATTCCCCTGAAGGTTTAGATTGTGCCTCCCTCCCTCCGGAAGGGACACATGCAGACCAACGCCACTCTTGTCTGCTTTTGGTTCCTTATTGTACCTCTGTGCACATTGCAACTTCAAGCCTTCAGCTTGCAGCCTGGGCCCTTGCACTCCCACCAGCACCATTTTTGGAGAGCTGGCAGTCACTCAAAGAAGACCCACACCCCACATCCCTGGAATACTGCTCCTGACCAGGAATATACTGACCCAGCTTGACAGAGCCATCGGTGCTGAGAAGGATGTTGCGGCTCTTCACATTTCGATGGATCACACGGTTTCTGTGAAGAAAATCCAGTCCTTGCAGGCACTGGGAAGGAAAACAGAAACAGGAGGGCAAAAATTAGTGATGGGAGTTCATCACACAAGACGGGAAACAACTCTAAATGATTCCCCTTCCAGGGGAATGGGGAGTAATGGCAGAACACACGGTGCCATTGAGAGGAAGAGCTTGCTGCTCCAACACTAGCAGAGCAGGACCTTTCTAAGGAGAGGCATGTCAGCTTTTGAAAGAGCAACAGCAACTGCTGTTGTAGACTGGCCCCCCGCAAACCAGCCAGAATGACTGCTCCCGCAGTGGATGTGCCCTCCATGCAGAGGACAAACAAGGGTTTGCCAAGAAAGAAAACATCCCTCCCTTTGGTGTGAAGTGGGTTACTTTGAGGTGGGAGGCTGCATGACAAAGGATTTATTGTTGGCCTCAGCACAGACTTGGAAACATCACATCAGTCACCTTTCAGAAGCAAACGTCATCCTGGGTGCACTACTGTGCTTTTTGAGACCTGTGAGAAACGAGTTGCTCTTTCTTTGCTATTAATTTCAAATCCTACCACAAGCACCTTTGCTTTTACAGGCGATGAATGCAGCGCAGACAGGCTCGAGGTAAGCATTTAGAGAGGCAAAGTGGAGCATAGAAAATACAAACACAAGAGACAGAGCAAGGATTTAACAGCAGGAGATCAGAGTATAAGAACAGAGTACAGTGAATGCAGGCACACTGCCACGCAATTCACTTGAAAGGCTCTTGCTTGCCCATAGCATTCTAGTAATACAGAAACAAAGCTTGGCACATGAAATCTCTCCAGTTCTGAGCCCCAGTTTCCCAGACAATCCTGCCCAAGCCCTTGGAAGCCCAGGTGGGATCCCTGACCTCCCGACTGACAGCTGCCATCTCATCTTCAGATAGGTAGGTCTTGCTGATGATATCTCTCAGAGTGCCTCCATCCATGTACTCCATAACCAGCCAGAGTTCCTCATCCACAAGGTAGCTGAAAGAAGGAAACAAGGGCGTGGATATGAACGTGCATGGCTACGTTGCTGTTTGGAAACGACAAGGGTTGATTCTTGTTTCCGGGTCCCTTTCTGACAAGGACAGAATGAAAGGAGTAGACATTCCCTCTATGCCGTGCAGTGTTTGCAGTCTATGTCGTCTCAAGGAGAAAGGTACAGCTATGAAAAAGAGATGTGTTAGATGACCAGCAAGTGAAAAATGCAGTTTAGTAACAGATAAAAAGCCTCTCACACTATGTGTTTCTGGAAAAAAAAGCACCTAGTCTTCCTGGCATGCAAAGCAATAGAAAAGAGGGAACACAATCAAGGGAAATCCTTGTTAGTTGATCCGCATGTAAGAGGACACTTGAAATAAATCAAGCCCCAGAACAACATGGTGGCAGTGAACTTACAGGCTTACGATTCATGATGAACTTACGATTTGGTAAGATATGGGTGATCCAGGTTTTTGAACAATTTTCAAACTACGTGTGCCAGGGAAAACTCATGCAGACAAGATGCACTCTCTTCCCATCCATTGGAGATGAGAAGAACAATAAGAAGTAATAATTAACAGCTCTGTTTTCTGCCAGGGACCAAAGTGGGTTTTTACCTTGCATATTTGCAGTAGTAAACAAACAGTCATGGGACAAAAGCATGACTCACCAGTCTAAACAGTTAACCAGGTTGGGATTCTTATGCTTATTCATGAGCATGAGTTCATTGACTAGTAGTTCCTTCTCTTTCAGTCTGTGGAGATTTATTTTCTTTATGGCCACCTAAAATGACATTGAAATTCAGTAACTTCAGAAGTTGGTGGCACGAGACCACAACACACACGGAGTGAGTGATTTTGGAATGACACAGCCAAGCTGAGCCAAAGCACCTTGTGATTAGACATTGGAATAATTAGGAACTGTCATTCCAACAGCCCATTTCTCTGCTCCCTTGGAGGCCAGTTTCAGGATGTGTGGCCACCGACATTTTACAATGTCCACCTGGTAGCAAAGATGTCTTAACCATAACCCACAAGGCTCTGACCGCATTCCTTCCTGGGATTCAAAAGTAATGCCTGCCTTGGTACTCGGTGGATACATCCTGGGCTGCAAGCGGGGCTTCGGGCTTTTAGGGATGCCTTGCAGGTCTCTCCCTATGTGCAGTTCCCAGGTGCAGCCCTGCAGATGGCTAAGGAACTGCCAGTAACATTCAGAAGTATTTGCTGGCAGCCAGAAATGAGAATACAGCTCTGAAGCTGTAGCCGCAAAGAGCAGTGAGATGTTCTAAGGCACCACCTTTGTTTTAGCAATTGAGAGCGAGCGAGCGCGTCCTTCTCTGAAAGGAACCGCTGCCCTCCTCACCTTCCTTCTGGCAGCTGAGAAGGACAAAGAATGGCCCAAATACAGTTTGCAGGCTGGTGCCAGTCTGTGCTTCTTGTGCCTTTACTGCACAGCTCCACCCAAAGCTCCAGCCACAGCTGACACCAGAGGGGAAAGCCCTCAAGAGCTGCAGAGTCTGCAGGGGCTGTTGACATTTACCTCTCTTCCTGCTGCCTTGTCAAGTGCCCTACAAACCTCTCCAAAAGTCCTAGAAACAAAACAAAGCAAGGAAAGGAGAAGCCATTTAGATCGTGGAGTGAAAGCCAGCCCAGGAAGTGCCTAAAATCTGCAGGATGCAGGAAGGGTCTGCCGGAAGGCAGCTGATGCATTTTCCTCTCAAGTGCATGGGCACTGGGCCTGTTCCTGGAGTGTTGGGGTTTACTGCCTTAGCTCAAAGACAGAGCTTATTCTTTCATCTCAGGCTGCAGTTTCTAAACTGTTGCAGTTCTTCTCCTGACCTTGGAGTATGTGCTTCAGCAAACTCTTGGAAAGAAATGTTCCTGAGAACCGTAATCTGACAGCTATCCTAGTGGGTAGTTTGCTTTTTCAGGCAAGCAAGATTCTTCTCCTTTCATTACTCTGGCTGTATGATCTGGAGATATTAAAAAGTGCTAAGGAAAATAACACAGAGCTGTCCCACACTGTAGAGACAAGGAGATCTTCCAGGTCCTGTTTCTTGCTGCAGGCAAGACCTTAGAAGCATGGAGATGTCTTTGACAATGCCTTTTGACCTTGCTCACAAATTCTGGCCAGTACTGAGAGGTTGAGCAATCTAACCTCAGTGTCTGAATATGTTTGCAGCTTGCCTGACTTCACACTTGATAGACATTCTACCAGCAAATCACCTGCCCATGGTTGTGTAGAAGTAACTGTGGTTGGACTCACCCGCTGCCAATGTTTTCCAGTTCATTGTACTTTGTTGCAGGATTTTTCATGTTCACTATTTTCCCTGAGGGAAACAAAATGCAAGATGCTCACTTTAAAGCAGAGATCTCAGCTTCCAGAAGATAAAAAAGGCAGCCCCACTGGGTGGGTCTCTGAACCCTTTGTGGTTGGCTGAGGAACAACAACAATAACCAGACAGATAACTCTGTAGCACAGATGGCCAACACAGAGAGTGATTTTCTACAGCAGTTCCTACAGGGAATCCTAAATGTCCCTGTGCCACCAAACTGAGGAGGAACATTTGGTACAGCTCTACTGACACATGCACACAACACACTGTCCCTCAGACAAGAAATACACCAGACGTACTCAGTAGCTGCAAGTACTTCTTAGTCTCCTTTGGCTGAGCAGCAGCTGTGTCAGTGCTGGAGATGAACAAACTGCCCAGGCTCCACTTCTCAGGCTGGGGAGCAAAGGCTCCACTAGACAAGGCTGCTGCTGCAGCAGGTTCAGTAACACTGCCTGTGTAGATCTGAGACAAGTAAAGAGTTTGTGTTAGAAAGGTGGCTGGCAAAGTTTTAATTTAAGATCCCTTCTCAAATGCAAGCCCACAGGAAGATGTTGTCAGCCACATGCAGGGCTCTTAAAATGGATTATTTGGATGGCCCCTTCTCAAACTGGTGGGTCAGTATCAAAGGCTGGTTTTACTCGAGTTCAGAGCCAGATTCATGTTCCATTCTCATGGATTTTCTGAAGGATGGCTGCCACAATGACCATTCCACTTCCTCCCCAGGGATTCCTTTCCCTCTCCAAGGGCTGCAGACATGCTTGTTCAAATGCTTTACCTCCTTCCACTGAGTCCTCTTTTCCTGGCCCATCTTCAGGACATGCCCAACCTGCAGCATCTCCGGTTGGGACAGCTCTTGTGCCTCACGCTGACAACGGGGCTTTTTCTTTCCAGTCATTTGCTGGAAGTCTTTGCGGGCTGGCAGGTGAGATGTCAAGGCTTCCACCTCAAGTCAAACAGAACAAAGCAGTCAGAGACTACAGCTTGTCCCTGTCAGCCAAGAGTCATTGACTGTGAGGAAAGGGAGAGAACAGATTTACAAGACTACAGACAGCTTGTTTCAATCCTCCGTCTGGGTCACCATGTCCCACTGTAAAAAATACCTCAAGAAAGAAGGAGTGCAGGAACAGGCCAGCAGGAATCCATTTGAATGACTGTTAGCCAAAAGGCCAAAGGACTAGCCTCACTCTCCAGGGCAGATGTTGTGATTCAGCACACCAGAAAATGTCCTTCAGAGTGGCTGTGATGGACCCTACAGCAGGATGGCACTCAGAGGCACCACCCCACCCCCTGCTACTCTACACTGGAAAGGCAAGAAGGGCAGAAACCACTAGTCTGGTGACTGCATTGGCTATTGCTTTTTTCACTCACTTGCTTTTGTACAGCCTGAAGCAGGGGATTATGTTTCTCTCTGATCATTTTTATTTCTTCCTCCAGCCTCTTCTCTCTTGCCTTCATCCTAACCTCAATTTCCTTCAGCTCTGCACTGATGTTGTCCTTGAGGTTCTGTAAAAAAGAAGTGAAATGTTTCTTGAGTGGAGTGTGTGTCACTTTTGCACTAACCTGGTTTTGTTGATCGCCTCTCTGCTGATGGAGATTCATCTCCTCTTGGACACTTCTCATGTCTTCCTTGTTCCTCCTCTTCACTGCCATGATGGCAATCTGATCTTCAGGCAGCTCTACTTGTGGCTCTGCCTTGATGTTCTGTAGACACAAATGCAGAGCAAGTCACAGGAAGCTGTCACCAGCTCAGCTTTTCCTCTTTCAGCCTCAAAATCAAATTCATTCAGCCACTTCTTTCTGCTTCCCTACCCACCTGTGCTTCCATTTTAACCCTCCCATCCCAGTGCTGATCTCTGCAGATTACAAGGCTCTGTGCTTTCAGTGCCTGTGGGACTCCTGGCCTCCTCAGTCCCAGGAGCTCTGTTTTTTGCTCCTGCTTCTGCCCTTCAGTCTGTCATCTGGTGAGCCAGGCTTACCTGGCCATTCTCCTGTAGCTCTTCCACCTGCTGCCTGAGCTGCTCTTCCTGCTCTGGGGCTGGGAACACCTCTTCCTGAGTCTGCCATGGCACCTCTGATAAAGCAATCTGCTCACGCTCTTTCTCTAGAAGGGCCTGCACAGAAAGCAAAAGAAGATGCGTTTCAACTTCTCATACAACACTTGTGGGCCAAGTCTCTAAGCCGGATGGGCTCACATGTTCCCAAAGCACTGTGCTGCTGCTCTCTTGCATCATTCTCTGCCCATGGGGAGGCACAGATTCCAAAGTGACACTGGCAGTACAATCAGGGTCCATCTGGGACTGAAGCTCCAAGAGCCTCTCAGGCAGCTGACAGGGAAGGTGTGGCATTTCTCAAGGGTCTGGTGAGGACCTCCCTCCACTTCTGCTGTGTCCCGTTTGTCTTTCCTTTGTGACTGACACCCCGCCCTGTCCCACGGCTCCATCCTGGCTCTGCTTCCATTGTGGGCTCACTTCTTGTGAGAGACACTTCTGGAGTTCATGTTTTCTTCAGGCCACACCACTAGTCTCCTGCCTTTCTGACATCTACACTCTTGTTAGAAATCCTGCTCATTCAGGAGATAAGGATGCATGCACAACTCCTCTGATGGAGGCCAGAGAGCCTCTACAGCCACCTCAGTATATGGAGGAGGACCAAGGCATTCATTCTTGCTCATTTGTCACCTGAGAATTCACACCAGTGGTAACAGAAACCCTCATAAGAAAGATGGGGGTTTCTCAACAGAAACCCCCCTCAACAAATGAACTTACACACCCTCAGGGGTTCCAATGAAGAAAATCATGTGCCATGTAATGGATGTATGACAAGAGTCACCAAACACCACCTAAAACATGGAATCGTTCCACATCACTAGGAAAGGGAGAAATTTAAAGAATAAAATAGGGCTTCAGGGCAGAAGAGGCAGGAGGAGGAAAACAACTCTGAGGGGGGAAAACAACCATCTCTGGAGGGGAGACATCTCTGACTGCTCGGGATCAGTTGATAGAACATGCCTCTCCTCTTCTGCTGAAGGGATGCCTTAAGGGTGAGCTTTGCACCTCCACCTGCCTCTAACCAGAATTGGGAAGAATCACTTATGGAAAAGTTAGATAGATGGATAGATAAATAGATAGATAGATAGATAGATAGATAGATAGATAGATAGATAGATAGATAGATAAATAGATAGACAGATCGATCTCACTTATATATATTCTCTTACTATACTTTCTGTTATGACACACATCAACTCTTGGAAAGCCAGTGCCCCATTCAGCAGCAATCTTGAACTTGCTGTCTTGTTGCTTCAGCGAACCACACTCTCGAGGAATCTGGAGGGTGTAGCAGCTTATGGAATGACATCAGACCCAGAGCATGGCCCTTGGAACTGCACTCTTTATGCATCTGCGCTGGGGCAAGATCTACTGTATGTCACAGCCACACGGATGGTGCTAAAGTGCCTGTAATCAGAATCAAGCTGAGCCCCTCCAAACTAATCTGACATCTTAGGACCAGCTGGAATGCAAAGGAGATGATTTAATGCTCAATTCCCAGACTGAAAACCTGATTCTATAATTGGGCAATTCTGGATCTGCAAGCTTGCCAGAAGGAAAAGGCACTGTTAAAATGACACAGACGTGCAAGGTCCTAATGGCCGACCTGGCAAGAGAAAAGGACTTTCAACACCCAAATCCCTGACCAAACTGCATCTTCTCGTGAAAAAAACAGTTCAGGAATAGTACATATGCTAGCAGCAGGAAGAAAATAAAAAGGCCTTCTAAAACCATAGAAGCAATAACCCAAGAGAGCAAAGGATCCAAGTGCCCCCTACTCCAGTGTCTAAAGCATCTGGATGCAGTGAGAGCATTCTTGGAATGAGAACGGCCCTTGCGGGGAGCACTGTCATGTAGGCATTTCTGGAAGTGAGCCTGCAAGGTTGCTGATGAGCCTCCCTTTCCCCTGCCTAAAGCTCCCGCAGCACCTCCTCATTGGGCTTGTGCTCCCACCTGTCCCCAGCTGCCGTGTCCTTCTCTGGACACGCTCCAGCCCCTCAATGTCTTTCTGCTTCAGATGGGCCCAGAACTGCTCACAGCACTCCAGCTGCGGCCACAGCACCGATGCCCAGCACAGGGCACAGGGCACTGCCCTGCTCCTGCTGCCCCACTACTGCTGACACAGGCCACCATGCCCTTGGCCTTCTTGGCCACCAGGGCACACGGCACCTCATGGTCAGCGGCTATTGACCGCAAGCCCTGGCTCCTTTTTCTCCCAGGCAGCTCCCCAGGTGCAAAGTTGCACCTTGGATTTAGGATGCAGCATCCGGAATTGCAAGATGCCTTTCCTGTTCTTAGCAACACAAGAAAGCAATCCAAGTCTTTCCGCCTTCTCCCCTCTCCAGGCTGCAATGCACATTTTCAAGGGCACTTATCAAGGCAGACCACACCACAGAAAGTATCAAGAGACACATGCAGGCTCTGGGTTTTGCCTCACAAATGGGTCCACAACTATGCCATTTCTGTCTCTATTTTGCACACCAGACAGGACCAGGCCCACAAGGACTCGTGAACAACACAATCAACTCGTTGCAGCTTATCAAATGACAGGAGGACTCAGAGTGGACGCTGCTACTAGGCGCTCTGCCAGAAGAGGCAAAGGAAGGACTTGGCAAGAAAGGCACCAAATCTCTCACTTCTAGCGGCAACTCCACAGTGTGTCTCGGAAATGCTCCCAAGTAAGCACGGCCCAGAAGCTCGTGGGGACCAAGCACCCCAAAGAGCCTCTGGGGTCAGATCAAGCCTTTCTGTGCCTCCAACTCCTTGACCACACTCTGGAAAGGGACCGGTCTCTTCAGACCACACTGGCCCCTACGTATCCAACACGGCTGAGCTCAGTGTCTTGGACATGCTCCCTCCTCTGGGGCCCGGAAGCCTTCATGCTTCAGGCCGACCACTATCAGAATCCCAGCAAGCTGAGACCTAAACGGCACAGGTCAAAGCCTATTCTCCAGCTCTCACTGGCTGGGGGGATTGCTAGCTCCTGGCAGCATTCCAGCACTCAGCATCCTCAGCCAGCAACACCAAGTGCTGGCTGGTCAGGATCTTGCAGCTCTGTCTCGCACTAAAGACGGCACCAGCCACAACTGGCACTTACCGGCTCAGAATGCTCAGCTTCTTCGCTGATTGCCACAGGAGGCTTCTGGTCCTTTTGCTCCTCTTTGGCCTCATCTCCAGGAATTGAGAGAGTCACTTCAGAGTCTGTAATCGGTTCAGGGCTCTGTGGACAGAGAGAAGCATCAGGGACAGGCCATTGCCTATCATTCCTAACCTTATTTCTCTTCAGCACTACAAGTTGCTCCACTAAGGCAAAATCATCAACTCTCATAGCAATGGGACTCTGAAGTCACTCCAGTCCAGTGAGGACGGGCTGACTGAACAGACGTGCACATGGCTCCCAATTCAGTAGTCCACCCTGGCTACTACCAGCAAGCAACCTTCTCTCTGAAAACTGGGCTTTGACTTGTGTAAAGCTCTGAAATGGAAAATTAGGAAATAGCCAGCTGTTGCTGCTGCAGACATGGAAAACTAAAACACTCTCAGAATGTCAGCCGGTGCTGCCAAAGGGGAGGAAGTCTTCAGCAAAAGCACTTCTGCTTGCTGCAAAAAGACAAAATGAGCGGGGCGTCTCCGAATGGCAAAGGAAGGAGCCCACCAAGCAAAGGATCCAAGTGCCACCTACTCCAGTGTCTAAAGCATCTGGATGCAGTGAGGGCATTCTTGGAATGAGAACGGCCCTTGCGGGGAGCACTGTCATGTAGGCATTTCTGGAAGTGAGCCTGCAAGGTTGCTGATGAGCCTCCCTTTCCCCTGCCTAAAGCTCCCGCAGCACCTCCTCATTGGGCTTGTGCTCCCACCTGTCCCCAGCTGCCGTGTCCTTCACTGGACACGCTCCAGCCCCTCAATGTCTTTCTGCTTCAGATGGGCCCAGAACTGCTCACAGCACTCCAGCTGCGGCCACAGCACCGATGCCCAGCACAGGACAAACGGCACATGGCACAGGGCAGAGGGCACAGGGAACAGGGAACAGGGAACATGGAACAGGGAACAGGGCACAGGTCACTGCCCTGCTCCTGCTGCCCCACTACTGCTGACACAGGCCACCATGCCCTTGGCCTTCTTGGCCACCAGGGCACACGGCGCCTCATGGTCAGCTGCTATTGACTGCAAGCCCTGGATCCTTTTTATCCCAGGCAGCTCCCCAGGTGCAAAGTTGCACCTTGGATTTAGGATCCGGCATCCGGAATTGCGAGATATCTTTCCTGCTCTTAGCAACACAAGAAAGCAATCCAAGTCTTTCCGCCTTCTCCCCTCTCCAGGCTGCAATGCACATTTTCAAGGGCACTTATCAAGGCAGACCACACCACAGAAAGTATCAAGAGACACATGTTGCCGCTGGGTTTTGCCTCACAAATGGGTCCACAACTATGCAGTTCTTTTGCCACACCGGACAGGACCAGGCCCACAAGGACTTGTGAACAACACAATCAACTCGTTGCAGCTTATCAAATGACAGGAGGACTCAGAGTGGACGCTGCTACTGAGCGCTCTGCCAGAAGAGGCAAAGGAAGGACTTGGCAAGAAAGGCACCAAATCTCTCACTTCTAGCGGCAACTCCACGGTGTGTCTCGGAAATGCTCCCAAGTAAGCACGGCCCAGAAGCTCGTGGGGACCAAGCAACCCAAAGAGCCTCTGGGGTCAGATCAAGCCTTTCTGTGCCTCCAACTCCTTGACCACACTCTGGAAAGGGACCGGTCTCTTCAGACCACACTGGCCCCTACGTATCCAACACGGCTGAGCTCAGTGTCTTGGACATGCTCCCTCCTCTGGGGCCGGGAAGCCTTCATGCTTCAGGCCGACCCCTATCAGAATCCCAGCAAGCTGAGACCTAAACGTCACAGGTCAAAGCCTATTCTCCAGCGCTCACTGGCTGGGGGGATTGCTAGCTCCTGGCAGCATTCCAGCACTCAGCATCCTCAGCCAGCAACACCAAGTGCTGGCTGGTCAGGATCTTGCAGCTCTGTCTCGCACTATAAAGATGGCACCAGCCACAACTGGCACTTACCGGCTCAGAATGCTCAGCTTCTTCTGTGACTGCAGCCAGAGGCTTGCAGTCCTTTTGCACTTCTTTGGCCTCGTCTCCAGGAATTGAGTGAGTCACTTCAGAGTCTGTTATCGGTTCAGGGCTCTGTGGACAGAGAGAAGCATCAGGGACAGGCCATTGCCTATCATTCCTAACCTTATTTCTCTTCAGCACTACAATTTGCTCCACTAAGGCAAAATCATCAACTGTCATAGCAATGGGACTCTAATTCACTCCAGTCCAGTGAGGACGGGCTGACTGAACAGACGTGCACATGACTCCGAATCCAGTCGTCCACCCTGGCTACTACCAGCAAGCAACCTTCTCTCTGAAAACTGGGCTTTGACTTGTGTAAAGCTCTGAAATGGAAAATTAGGAAATAGCCAGCTGTTGCTACTGCAGACATGGAAAACTAAAACACTCTCAGAATGTCAGCCGGTGCCGCAAAAGTGGAGGAAATCTTGAGCAAAAGAACTTTTGCTTGCTGCTAAAAGACAAAATGAGCGGGGCTTCTCCGAATGGCAAAGGAAGGAGCCCACCAAGCAAAGGATCCAAGTGCCCCCTACTCCAGTGTCTAAAGCATCTGGATGCAGTGAGGGCATTCTTGGAATGAGATCGGCCCTTGCGGGGAGCACTGTCATGTAGGCATTTCTGGAAGTGAGCCTGCAAGGTTGCTGATGAGCCTCCCTTTCCCCTGCCTAAAGCTCCCGCAGCACCTCCTCATTGGGCTTGTGCTCCCACCTGTCCCCAGCTGCCGTGTCCTTCTCTGGACACGCTCCAGCCCCTCAATGTCTTTCTACTTCAGATGGGCCCAGAACTGCTCACAGCACTCCAGCTGCCGCCACAGCACCGATGCCCAGCACAGGGCACAGGGCACTGCCCTGCTCCTGCTGCCCCACTACTGCTGACACAGGCCACCATGCCCTTGGCCTTCTCGGCCAGCTGGGATCACACCGCCTCATTTTCAGCTGCTGTTGACCACAAGCCCTGACTCCTTTTTCTCCCAGGAGGCTCCCCCAGTGCAGAGTTGCACCTTGGATTTAGGATGCAGCATCCGGAATTGTAAGATGCCTTTCCTGTTCTTAGCAACACAAGAAAGCAATCCAAGTCTTTCCGCCTTCTCCCCTCTCCAGGCTGCAATGCACATTTTCAAGGGCACTTATCAAGGCAGACCACACCACAGAAAGTATCAAGAGACACATGTTGCCGCTGGGTTTTGCCTCACAAATGGGTCCACAACTATGCCATTTCTGTCTCTATTTTGCACACCAGACAGGACCAGGCCCACAAGGACTCGTGAACAACACAATCAACTCGTTGCAGCTTATCAAATGACAGGAGGACTCAGAGTGGATGCTGCTACTGAGCGCTCTGCCAGAAGAGGCAAAGGAAGGACTTGGCAAGAAAGGCACCAAATCTCTCACTTCTAGCGGCAACTCCACAGTGTGTCTCGGAAATGCTCCCAAGTAAGCACGGCCCAGAAGCTCGTGGGGACCAAGCACCCCAAAGAGCCTCTGGGGTCAGATCAAGCCTTTCTGTGCCTCCAACTCCTTGACCACACTCTGGAAAGGGACCGGTCTCTTCAGACCACACTGGCCCCTACGTATCCAACACGGCTGAGCTCAGTGTCTTGGACATGCTCCCTCCTCTGGGGCCGGGAAGCCTTCATGCTTCAGGCCGACCACTATCAGAATCCCAGCAAGCTGAGACCTAAACGGCACAGGTCAAAGCCCATTCTCCAGCTCTCACTGGCTGGGGGGATTGCTAGCTCCTGGCAGCATTCCAGCACTCAGCATCCTCAGCCAGCAACACCAAGTGCTGGCTGGTCAGGATCTTGCAGCTCTGTCTCGCACTAAAGACGGCACCAGCCACAACTGGCAATTACCGGCTCAGAATGCTCAGCTTCTTCTGTGACTGCAGCCAGAGGCTTGCAGTCGTTTTGCACTTCTTTTGCCTCGTCTCCAGGAACTGAGTGAGTCACTTCAGAGTCTGTTATCGGTTCAGGGCTCTGTGGACAGAGAGAAGCATCAGGGACAGGCCATTGCCTATCATTCCTAACCTTATTTCTCTTCAGCACTACAAGTTGCTCCACTAAGGCAAAATCATCAACTCTCATAGCAATGGGACTCTAATTCACTCCAGTCCAGTGAGGACGGGCTGACTGAACAGACGTGCACATGGCTCCCAATTCAGTAGTCCACCCTGGCTACTACCAGCAAGCAACCTTCTCTCTGAAAACTGGGCTTTGACTTGTGTAAAGCTCTGAAATGGAAAATTAGGAAATAGCCAGCTGTTGCTGCTGCAGACATGGAAAACTAAAACACTCTCAGAATGTCAGCCGGTGCTGCCAAAGGGGAGGAAGTCTTCAGCAAAAGCACTTCTGCTTGCTGCAAAAAGACAAAATGAGCGGGGCTTCTCCGACTGGCAAAGGAAGGAGCCCACCAAGCAAAGGATCCAAGTGCCACCTACTCCAGTGTCTAAAGCATCTGGATGCAGTGAGGGCATTCTTGGAATGAGAACGGCCCTTGCGGGGAGCACTGTCATGTAGGCATTTCTGGAAGTGAGCCTGCAAGGTTGCTGATGAGCCTCCCTTTCCCCTGCCTAAAGCTCCCGCAGCACCTCCTCATTGGGCTTGTGCTCCCACCTGTCCCCAGCTGCCGTGTCCTTCACTGGACACGCTCCAGCCCCTCAATGTCTTTCTGCTTCAGATGGGCCCAGAACTGCTCACAGCACTCCAGCTGCGGCCACAGCACCAATGCCCAGCACAGGGCACAGGTCACTGCCCTGCTCCTGCTGCCCCACTACTGCTGACACAGGCCACCATGCCCTTGGCCTTCTTGGCCACCAGGGCACACGGCGCCTCATGGTCAGCTGCTATTGACCGCAAGCCCTGGCTCCTTTTTCTCCCAGGCGGCTCCCCAGGTGCAAAGTTGCACCTTGGATTTAGGATCCGGCATCCGCAATTGCGAGATGTCTTTCCTGCTCTTAGCAACACAAGAAAGCAATCCAAGTCTTTCCGCCTTCTCCCCTCTCCAGGCTGCAATGCACATTTTCAAGGGCACTTATCAAGGCAGACCACACCACAGAAAGTATCAAGAGACACATGTTGCCGCTGGGTTTTGCCTCACAAATGGGTCCAGAACTATGCCATTTCTATCTCTTTTTTGCACAACAGACAGGACCAGGCCCACAAGGACTCGTGAACAACACAATCAACTCGTTGCAGCTTATCAAATGACAGGAGGACTCAGAGGGGACGCTGCTACTGAGCGCTCTGCCAGAAGAGGCAAAGGAAGGACTTGGCAAGAAAGGCACCAAATCTCTCACTTCTAGCGGCAACTCCACAGTGTGTCTCGGAAATGCTCCCAAGTAAGCACGGCCCAGAAGCTCGTGGGGACCAAGCACCCCAAAGAACCTCTGGGGTCAGATCACACCTTTCTCTGCCTGCAGCCCCTTGACCAGACTCTGGAGAGGGACCGGTCTCTTCAGACCACACTGGCCCCGACATATCCAACACGGCTGAGCTCAGTGTCTTGGACATGCTCCCTCCTCTGGGGCCGGGAAGGCTTCATGCTTCAGGCCTGTCCCTATCAGAATCCCAGCAGGCAGGGACCTAAACGGCACAGGTCAAAGCCCATTCTCCAGCTCTCACTGGCTGGGGGGATTGCTAGCTCCTGGCAGCATTCCAGCACTCAGCATCCTCAGCCAGCAACACCAAGTGCTGGCTGGTCAGGATCTTGCAGCTCTGTCTCGCACTAAAGATGGCACCAGCCACAACTGGCACTTACCGGCTCAGAATGCTCAGCTTCTTCGCTGATTGCCACAGGAGGCTTCTGGTACTTTTGCGCCATTTTGGCCTCGTTCCCAGGAATTGAAAGAGTCACTTCAGAGTTTGTTATCGGTTCAGGGCTCTGTGGACAGAGAGAAGCATCAGGGACAGGCCATTGCCTATCATTCCTAACCTTATTTCTCTTCAGCTCTACAAGTTGCTCCACTAAGGCAAAATCATCAACTCTCATAGCAATGGGACTCTGAAGTCACTCCAGTCCAGTGAGGACGGGCTGACTGAACAGACGTGCACATGGCTCCCAATTCAGTAGTCCACCCTGGCTACTACCAGCAAGCAACCTTCTCTCTGAAAACTGGGCTTTGACTTGTGTAAAGCTCTGAAATGGAAAATTAGGAAATAGCCAGCTGTTGCTGCTGCAGACATGGAAAACTAAAACACTCTCAGAATGTCAGCCGGTGCTGCCAAAGGGGAGGAAGTCTTCAGCAAAAGCACTTCTGCTTGAAGACAAAAGGAGCGGGGCTTCTCCGACTGGCAAAGGAAGGAGCCCACCAAGCAAAGGATCCAAGTGCCCCCTACTCCAGTGTCTAAAGCATCTGGATGCAGTGAGGGCATTCTTGGAATGAGAACGGCCCTTGCGGGGAGCACTGTCATGTAGGCATTTCTGGAAGTGAGCCTGCAAGGTTGCTGATGAGCCTCCCTTTCCCCTGCCTAAAGCTCCCGCAGCACCTCCTCATTGGGCTTGTGCTCCCACCTGTCCCCAGCTGCCGTGTCCTTCTCTGGACACGCTCCAGCCCCTCAATGTCTTTCTGCTTCAGATGGGCCCAGAACGGCTCACAGCACTCCAGCTGCGGCCACAGCACCGATGCCCAGCACAGGGCACAGGGCACTGCCCTGCTCCTGCTGCCCCACTACTGCTGACACAGGCCACCATGCCCTTGGCCTTCTTGGCCACCAGGGCACACGGCGCCTCATGGTCAGCTGCTATTGACCGCAAGCCCTGGCTCCTTTTTGTCCCAGGCAGCTCCCCAGGTGCAAAGTTGCACCTTGGATTTAGGATCCGGCATCCGCAATTGCGAGATGTCTTTCCTGCTCTTAGCAACACAAGAAAGCAATCCAAGTCTTTCCGCCTTCTCCCCTCTCCAGGCTGCAATGCACATTTTCAAGGGCACTTATCAAGGCAGGCCACACCACAGAAAGTATCAAGAGACACATGTTGCCGCTGGGTTTTGCCTCACAAATGGGTCCAGAACTATGCCATTTCTGTCTCTTTTTTGCACAACAGACAGGACCAGGCCCACAAGGACTCGTGAACAACACAATCAACTCGTTGCAGCTAATCAAATGACAGGAGGACTCAGAGGGGATGCTGATACTGAGCGCTCTGCCAGAAGAGGCAAAGGAAGGACTTGGCAAGAAAGGCACCAAATCTCTCACTTCTAGCGGCAACTCCACAGTGTGTCTCGGAAATGCTCCCAAGTAAGCACGGCCCAGAAGCTCGTGGGGACCAAGCACCCCAAAGAGCCTCTGGGGTCAGATCACACCTTTCTCTGCCTGCAGCCCCTTGACCAGACTCTGGAGAGGGACCGGTCGCTTCAGACCACACTGGCCACTACATATCCAACACGGCTGAGCTCAGTGTCTTGGACATGCTCCCTCCTCTGGGGCCGGGAAGCCTTCATGCTTCAGGCCGGCCCCTATCAGAATCCCAGCAGGCAGGGACCTAAATGGCACAGGTCCAAGCCCATTCTCCGTCTCTCACTGGCTGGGGGGATTGCTAGCTCCTGGCAACATTCCAGCACTCAGCATCCTCAGCCAGCAACACCAAGTGCTGGCTGGTCAGGATCTTGCAGCTCTGTCTCGCACTAAAGATGGCACCAGCCACAACTGGCACTTACCGGCTCAGAATGCTCAGCTTCTTCGCTGATTGTCACAGGAGGCTTCTGGTCCTTTTGCGCCTCTTTGGCCTCGTCCCCAGGAATTGAAAGAGTCACTTCAGAGTTTGTTATCGGTTCAGGGCTCTGTGGACAGAGAGAAGCATCAGGGACAGGCCATTGCCTATCATTCCTAACCTTATTTCTCTTCAGCTCTACAAGTTGCTCCACTAAGGCAAAATCATCAACTCTCATAGCAATGGGACTCTGAAGTCACTCCAGTCCAGTGAGGACGGGCTGACTGAACAGACGTGCACATGGCTCCCAATTCAGTAGTCCACCCTGGCTACTACCAGCAAGCAACCTTCTCTCTGAAAACTGGGCTTTGACTTGTGTAAAGCTCTGAAATGGAAAATTAGGAAATAGCCAGCTGTTGCTGCTGCAGACACGGAAAACTAAAACACTCTCAGAATGTCAGCCGGTGCTGCCAAAGGGGAGGAAGTCTTCAGCAAAAGCACTTCTGCTTGAAGACAAAATGAGCGGGGCTTCTCCGACTGGCAAAGGAAGGAGCCCACCAAGCAAAGGATCCAAGTGCCCCCTACTCCAGTGTCTAAAGCATCTGGATGCAGTGAGGGCATTCTTGGAATGAGAACGGCCCTTGCGGGGAGCACTGTCATGTAGGCATTTCTGGAAGTGAGCCTGCAAGGTTGCTGATGAGCCTCCTTTTCCCCTGCCTAAAGCTCCCGCAGCACCTCCTCATTGGGCTTGTGCTCCCACCTGTCCCCAGCTGCCGTGTCCTTCTCTGGACACGCTCCAGCCCCTCAATGTCTTTCTGCTTCAGATGGGCCCAGAACTGCTCACAGCACTCCAGCTGCGGCCACAGCACCGATGCCCAGCACAGGGCACAGGGCACTGCCCTGCTCCTGCTGCCCCACTACTGCTGACACAGGCCACCATGCCCTTGGCCTTCTTGGCCACCAGGGCACACGGCGCCTCATGGTTCAGCTGCTATTGACCGCAAGCCCTGGCTCCTTTTTCTCCCAGGCAGCTCCCCAGGTGCAAAGTTGCACCTTGGATTTAGGATCCGGCATCCGCAATTGCGAGATGTCTTTCCTGCTCTTAGCAACACAAGAAAGCAATCCAAGTCTTTCCGCCTTCTCCCCTCTCCAGGCTGCAATGCACATTTTCAAGGGCACTTATCAAGGCAGACCACACCACAGAAAGTATCAAGAGACACATGTTGCCGCTGGGTTTTGCCTCACAAATGGGTCCAGAACTATGCAGTTCTTTTGCCACACTGGACAGGACCAGGCCCACAAGGACTCGTGAACAACACAATCAATTCGTTGCAGCTTATCAAAAGACAGGTGCACTCAGAGGGGACGCTGCTACTGAGCGCTCTGCCAGAAGAGGCAAAGGAAGGACTTGGCAAGAAAGGCACCAAATCTCTCACTTCTAGCGGCAACTCCACAGTGTGTCTCGGAAATGCTCCCAAGTAAGCACGGCCCAGAAGCTCATGGGGACCAAGCACCCCAAAGAGCCTCTGGGGTCAGATCAAGCCTTTCTGCGCCTCCAACTCCTTGACCACATTCTGGAGAGGGACCGGTCGTTTCAGACCACACTGGCCCCTACGTATCCAACACGGCTGAGCT
Organism: Cinclus cinclus; assembly: GCF_963662255.1. NCBI lineage: Eukaryota > Metazoa > Chordata > Aves > Passeriformes > Cinclidae > Cinclus > Cinclus cinclus. Next base: position 22,639,189 of record NC_085084.1, on the reverse strand, counting down.
CAGTGTCTTGGACATGCTCCCTCCTCTGGGGCCCGGAAGCCTTCATGCTTCAGGCCGGCCCCTATCAGAATCCCAGCAAGCTGAGACCTAAACGGCACAGGTCAAAGCCTATTCTCCAGCTCTCACTGGCTGGGGGGATTGCTAGCTCCTGGCAGCATTCCAGCACTCAGCATCCTAAGCCAGCAACACCAAGTGCTGGCTGGTCAGGACCTTGCAGCTGTGTCTCGCACTAAATACAGCACCAGCCACAACTGGCACTTACCGGCTCAGAATGCTCAGCTTCTTCCGTGACTGCAGCCAGAGGCTTACAGTCCTTTTGCACCTCTTTGGCCTCATCTCCAGGAACTGAGTGAGTCACTTCAGAGTCTGTTATCGGTTCAGGGCTCTGTGGACAGAGAGAAGCATCAGGGACAGGCCATTGCCTATCATTCCTAAAGTTATTTCTCTTCAGCTCTACAAGTTGCTCCACTAAGGCAAAATCATCAACTCTCATAGCAATGGGACTCTGAAGTCACTCCAGTCCAGTGAGGACGGGCTGACTGAACAGACGTGCACATGGCTCCCAATTCAGTAGTCCACCCTGGCTACTACCAGCAAGCAACCTTCTCTCTGAAAACTGGGCTTTGACTTGTGTAAAGCTCTGAAATGGAAAATTAGGAAATAGCCAGCTGTTGCTGCTGCAGACATGGAAAACTAAAACAGTCTCAGAATGTCAGCCGGTGCTGCCAAAGGGGAGGAAGTCTTCAGCAAAAGCACTTCTGCTTGAAGACAAAAAGACAAAATGAGCGGGGATTCTCCGAATGGCAAAGGAAGGAGCCCACCAAGCAAAGGATCCAAGTGCCCCCTACTCCAGTGTCTAAAGCATCTGGATGCAGTGAGGGCATTCTTGGAATGAGAACGGCCCTTGCGGGGAGCACTGTCATGTAGGCATTTCTGGAAGTGAGCCTGCAAGTTTGCTGATGAGCCTCCCTTTCCCCTGCCTAAAGCTCCCGCAGCACCTCCTCATTGGGCTTGTGCTCCCACCTGTCCCCAGCTGCCGTGTCCTTCTCTGGACACGCTCCAGCCCCTCAATGTCTTTCTGCTTCAGATGGGCCCAGAACGGCTCACAGCACTCCAGCTGCAGCCACAGCACCGATGCCCAGCACAGGGCACAGGGCACTGCCCTGCTCCTGCTGCCCCACTACTGCTGACACAGGCCACCATGCCCTTGGCCTTCTCGGCCAGCTGGGATCACACCGCCTCATGGTCAGCTGCTATTGACCGCAAGCCCTGGCTCCTTTTTCTCCCAGGCAGCTCCCCAGGTGCAAAGTTGCACCTTGGATTTAGGATCCGGCATCCGGAATTGCGAGATGTCTTTCCTGCTCTTAGCAACACAAGAAAGCAATCCAAGTCTTTCCGCCTTCTCCCCTCTCCAGGCTGCAATGCACATTTTCAAGGGCACTTATCAAGGCAGACCACACCACAGAAAGTATCAAGAGACACATGTTGCCGCTGGGTTTTGCCTCACAAATGGGTCCAGAACTATGCCATTTCTGTCTCTTTTTTGCACAACAGACAGGACCAGGCCCACAAGGACTCGTGAACAACACAATCAACTCGTTGCAGCTAATCAAATGACAGGAGGACTCAGAGGGGATGCTGATACTGAGCGCTCTGCCCGAAGAGGCAAAGGAAGGACTTGGCAAGAAAGGCACCAAATCTCTCACTTCTAGCGGCAACTCCACAGTGTGTCTCGGAAATGCTCCCAAGTAAGCACGGCCCAGAAGCTCGTGGGGACCAAGCTCCCCAAAGAGCCTCTGAGGTCAGATCACACCTTTCTCTGCCTGCAGCCCCTTGACCAGACTCTGGAGAGGGACCGGTCGCTTCAGACCACACTGGCCACTACATATCCAACACGGCTGAGCTCAGTGTCTTGGACATGCTCCCTCCTCTGGGGCCGGGAAGCCTTCATGCTTCAGGCCGGCCCCTATCAGAATCCCAGCAGGCAGGGACCTAAACGGCACAGGTCCAAGCCCATTCTCCGTCTCTCACTGGCTGGGGGGATTGCTAGCTCCTGGCAACATTCCAGCACTCAGCATCCTCAGCCAGCAACACCAAGTGCTGGCTGGTCAGGATCTTGCAGCTCTGTCTCGCACTAAAGATGGCACCAGCCACAACTGGCACTTACCGGCTCAGAATGCTCAGCTTCTTCGCTGATTGTCACAGGAGGCTTCTGGTCCTTTTGCGCCTCTTTGGCCTCGTCCCCAGGAATTGAAAGAGTCACTTCAGAGTTTGTTATCGGTTCAGGGCTCTGTGGACAGAGAGAAGCATCAGGGACAGGCCATTGCCTATCATTCCTAACCTTATTTCTCTTCAGCTCTACAAGTTGCTCCACTAAGGCAAAATCATCAACTCTCATAGCAATGGGACTCTAATTCACTCCAGTCCAGTGAGGACGGGCTGACTGAACAGACGTGCACATGGCTCCCAATTCAGTAGTCCACCCTGGCTACTACCAGCAAGCAACCTTCTCTCTGAAAACTGGGCTTTGACTTGTGTAAAGCTCTGAAATGGAAAATTAGGAAATAGCCAGCTGTTACTGCTGCAGACACGGAAAACTAAAACACTCTCAGAATGTCAGCCGGTGCTGCCAAAGGGGAGGAAGTCTTCAGCAAAAGCACTTCTGCTTGAAGACAAAATGAGCGGGGCTTCTCCGACTGGCAAAGGAAGGAGCCCACCAAGCAAAGGATCCAAGTGCCCCCTACTCCAGTGTCTAAAGCATCTGGATGCAGTGAGGGCATTCTTGGAATGAGAACGGCCCTTGCGGGGAGCACTGTCATGTAGGCATTTCTGGAAGTGAGCCTGCAAGGTTGCTGATGAGCCTCCTTTTCCCCTGCCTAAAGCTCCCGCAGCACCTCCTCATTGGGCTTGTGCTCCCACCTGTCCCCAGCTGCCGTGTCCTTCTCTGGACACGCTCCAGCCCCTCAATGTCTTTCTGCTTCAGATGGGCCCAGAACTGCTCACAGCACTCCAGCTGCGGCCACAGCACCGATGCCCAGCACAGGGCACAGGGCACTGCCCTGCTCCTGCTGCCCCACTACTGCTGACACAGGCCACCATGCCCTTGGCCTTCTTGGCCACCAGGGCACACGGCGCCTCATGGTCAGCTGCTATTGACCGCAAGCCCTGGCTCCTTTTTCTCCCAGGCAGCTCCCCAGGTGCAAAGTTGCACCTTGGATTTAGGATCCGGCATCCGGAATTCCGAGATGTCTTTCCTGCTCTTAGCAACACAAGAAAGCAATCCAAGTCTTTCCGCCTTCTCCCCTCTCCAGGCTGCAATGCACATTTTCAAGGGCACTTATCAAGGCAGACCACACCACAGAAAGTATCAAGAGACACATGTTGCCGCTGGGTTTTGCCTCACAAATGGGTCCACAACTATGCAGTTCTTTTGCCATACTGGACAGGACCAGGCCCACAAGGACTCGTGAACAACACAATCAACTCGTTGCAGCTTATCAAATGACAGGAGGACTCAGAGGGGATGCTGATACTGAGCGCTCTGCCAGAAGAGGCAAAGGAAGGACTTGGCAAGAAAGGCACCAAATCTCTCACTTCTAGCGGCAACTCCACAGTGTGTCTCGGAAATGCTCCCAAGTAAGCACGGCCCAGAAGCTCGAGGGGACCAAGCACCCCAAAGAGCCTCTGGGGTCAGATCAAGCCTTTCTGTGCCTCCAACTCCTTGACCACATTCTGGAGAGGGACCGGTCGCTTCAGACCACACTGGCCCCTACGTATCCAACACGGCTGAGCTCAGTGTCTTGGACATGCTCCCTCCTCTGGGGCCCGGAAGCCTTCATGCTTCAGGCCGGCCCCTATCAGAATCCCAGCAAGCTGAGACCTAAACGGCACAGGTCAAAGCCTATTCTCCAGCTCTCACTGGCTGGGGGGATTGCTAGCTCCTGGCAGCATTCCAGCACTCAGCATCCTCAGCCAGCAACACCAAGTGCTGGCTGGTCAGGATCTTGCAGCTCTGTCTCGCACTAAAGACGGCACCAGCCACAACTGGCACTTACCGGCTCAGAATGCTCAGCTTCTTCCGTGACTGCAGCCAGAGGCTTACAGTCCTTTTGCACCTCTTTGGCCTCATCTCCAGGAACTGAGTGAGTCACTTCAGAGTCTGTTATCGGTTCAGGGCTCTGTGGACAGAGAGAAGCATCAGGGACAGGCCATTGCCTATCATTCCTAACCTTATTTCTCTTCAGCTCTACAAGTTGCTCCACTAAGGCAAAATCATCAACTCTCATAGCAATGGGACTCTGAAATCACTCCAGCCCAGTGAGGACGGGCTGACTGAACAGACGTGCACATGGCTCCCAATTCAGTAGTCCACCCTGGCTACTACCAGCAAGCAACCTTCTCTCTGAAAACTGGGCTTTCACTTGTGTAAAGCTCTGAAATGGAAAATTAGGAAATAGCCAGCTGTTGCTGCTGCAGACATGGAAAACTAAAACACTCTCAGAATGTCAGCCGGTGCTGCCAAAGGGGAGGAAGTCTTCAGCAAAAGCACTTCTGCTTGCTGCAAAAAGACAAAATGAGCGGGGCTTCTCCGAATGGCAAAGGAAGGAGCCCACCAAGCAAAGGATCCAAGTGCCCCCTACTCCAGTGTGTAAAGCATCTGGATGCAGTGAGGGCATTCTTGGAATGAGAACGGCCCCTGCGGGGAGCACTGTCATGTAGGCATTTCTGGAAGTGAGCCTGCAAGGTTGCTGATGAGCCTCCCTTTCCCCTGCCTAAAGCTCCCGCAGCACCTCCTCATTGGGCTTGTGCTCCCACCTGTCCCCAGCTGCCGTGTCCTTCTCTGGACACGCTCCAGCCCCTCAATGTCTTTCTGCTTCAGATGGGCCCAGAACGGCTCACAGCACTCCAGCTGCGGCCACAGCACCAATGCCCAGCACAGGGCACAGGTCCCTGCCCTGCTCCTGCTGCCCCACTACTGCTGACACAGGCCACCATGCCCTTGGCCTTCTCGGCCAGCTGGGATCACACCGCCTCATGTTCAGCTGCTGTTGACCACAAGCCCTGACTCCTTTATCTGCCAGGTGGCTCCCCCAGTGCAGAGTTGCACCTTGGATTTAGGATGCAGCATCCGCAATTGCGAGATGCCTTTCCTGTTCTTAGCAACACAAGAAAGCAGTCCAAGTCTTTCCGCCTTCTCCCCTCTCCAGGCTGCAATGCGCATTTTCAAGGGCAGTTATCAAGGCAGACCACACAACAGAACGTATCAAGAGACACATGTTGCCGCTGGGTTTTGCCTCACAAATGGGTCAACAACTATGCAGTTCTTTTGCCACACCGAAAAGGACCAGGCCCACAAGGACTCGTGAACAACACAATCAACTCGTTGCAGCTTATCAAATGACAGGAGGACTCAGAGTGGACGCTGCTACTAGGCGCTCTGCCAGAAGAGGCAAAGGAAGGACTTGGCAAGAAAGGCACCAAATCTCTCACTTCTAGCGGCAACTCCACAGTGTGTCTCGGAAATGCTCCCAAGTAAGCACGGCCCAGAAGCTCGTGGGGACCAAGCACCCCAAAGAGCCTCTGGGGTCAGATCAAGCCTTTCTGTGCCTCCAACTCCTTGACCAGACTCTGGAAAGGGACCGGTCTCTTCAGACCACACTGGCCCCTACGTATCCAACACGGCTGAGCTCAGTGTCTTGGACATGCTCCCTCCTCTGGGGCCGGGAAGCCTTCATGCTTCAGGCCGACCACTATCAGAATCCCAGCAAGCTGAGACCTAAACGGCACAGGTCAAAGCCCATTCTCCAGCTCTCACTGGCTGGGGGGATTACTAGCTCCTGGCAGCATTCCAGCACTCAGCATCCTCAGCCAGCAACACCAAGTGCTGGCTGGTCAGGATCTTGCAGCTCTGTCTCGCACTAAAGACGGCACCAGCCACAACTGGCAATTACCGGCTCAGAATGCTCAGCTTCTTCTGTGACTGCAGCCAGAGGCTTGCAGTCGTTTTGCACTTCTTTGGCCTCGTCTCCAGGAATTGAGGTAGCCACTTCAGAGTCTGTTATCGGTTCAGGGCTCTGTGGACAGAGAGAAGCATCAGGGACAGGCCATTGCCTATCATTCCTAACCTTATTTCTCTTCAGCACTACAAGTTGCTCCACTAAGGCAAAATCATCAACTCTCATAGCAATGGGACTCTGAAGTCACTCCAGTCCAGTGAGGACGGGCTGACTGAACAGACGTGCACATGGCTCCCAATTCAGTAGTCCACCCTGGCTACTACCAGCAAGCAACCTTCTCTCTGAAAACTGGGCTTTGACTTGTGTAAAGCTCTGAAATGGAAAATTAGGAAATAGGCAGCTGTTGCTGCTGCAGACATGGAAAACTAAAACACTCTCAGAATGTCAGCCGGTGCTGCCAAAGGGGAGGAAGTCTTCAGCAAAAGCACTTCTGCTTGCTGCAAAAAGACAAAATGAGCGGGGCTTCTCCGACTGGCAAAGGAAGGAGCCCACCAAGCAAAGGATCCAAGTGCCACCTACTCCAGTGTCTAAAGCATCTGGATGCAGTGAGGGCATTCTTGGAATGAGAACGGCGCTTGCGGGGAGCACTGTCATGTAGGCATTTCTGGAAGTGAGCCTGCAAGGTTGCTGATGAGCCTCCCTTTCCCCTGCCTAAAGCTCCCGCAGCACCTCCTCATTGGGCTTGTGCTCCCACCTGTCCCCAGCTGCCGTGTCCTTCTCTGGACACGCTCCAGCCCCTCAATGTCTTTCTGCTTCAGATGGGCCCAGAACTGCTCACAGCACTCCAGCTGCGGCCACAGCACCGATGCCCAGCACAGGGCACAGGGCACAGGGCACTGCCCTGCTCCTGCTGCCCCACTACTGCTGACACAGGCCACCATGCCCTTGGCCTTCTCGGCCAGCTGGGATCACACCGCCTCATGTTCAGCTGCTGTTGACCGCAAGCCCTGGCTCCTTTTTCTCCCAGGTGGCTCCCCCAGTGCAAAGTTGCACCTTGGATTTAGGATGCAGCATCCGCAATTGCGAGATGCCTTTCCTGTTCTTAGCAACACAAGAAAGCAATCCAAGTCTTTCCGCCTTCTCCCCTCTCCAGGCTGCAATGCACATTTTCAAGGGCACTTATCAAGGCAGACCACACAACAGAAAGTATCAAGAGACACATGCAGCCTCTGGGTTTTGCCTCACAAATGGATCCAGAACTATGCAGTTCTTTTGCCACACCGGACAGGACCAGGCCCACAAGGACTCGTGAACAACACAATCAACTCGTTGCAGCTTATCAAAAGACAGGTGCACTAAGTCTAGACTCTACTACTGAGTGCTCTTCCAGAAGAGGCAAAGGAAGGACTTGGCAAGAAAGGCACCAAATCTCTCACTTCTAGCGGCAACTCCACAGTGTCTCAGAAATACTCCCAAGTAAGCACGGCCCAGAAGCTCGTGGGCACCAAGCACCCCAAAGAGCCTCTGGGGTCAGATCACACCTTTCTCTGCCTGCAGCCCCTTGACCAGACTCTGGAGAGGGACCGGTCTCTTCAGACCACACTGGCCCCTACGTATCCAACACGGCTGAGCTCAGTGTCTTGGACATGCTCCCTCCTCTGGGGCCGGGAAGCCTTCATGCTTCAGGCCGACCCCTATCAGAATCCCAGCAAGCTGAGACCTAAACGGCACAGGTCAAAGCCCATTCTCCAGCGCTCACTGGCTGGGGGGATTGCTAGCTCCTGGCAGCATTCCAGCACTCAGCATCCTCAGCCAGCAACACCAAGTGCTGGCTGGTCAGGATCTTGCAGCTCTGTCTCGCACTAAAGACGGCACCAGCCACAACTGGCACTTACCGGCTCAGAATGCTCAGCTTCTTCTGTGACTGCAGCCAGAGGCTTGCAGTCCTTTTGCACTTCTTTGGCCTCGTCTCCAGGAATTGAGGTAGTCACTTCAGAGTCTGTTATCGGTTCAGGGCTCTGTGGACAGAGAGAAGCATCAGGGACAGGCCATTGCCTATCATTCCTAACCTTATTTCTCTTCAGCTCTACAAGTTGCTCCACTAAGGCAAAATCATCAACTCTCATAGCAATAGGACTCTAAAGTCACTCCAGTCCAGTGAGGACGGGCTGACTGAACAGACGTGCACATGGCTCCCAATTCAGTAGTCCACCCTGGCTACTACCAGCAAGCAACCTTCTCTCTGAAAACTGAGCTTTGACTTGTGTAAAGCTCTGAAATGGAAAATTAGGAAATAGCCAGCTGTTGCTGCTGCAGACATGGAAAACTAAAACACTCTCAGAATGTCAGCCGGTGCTGCCAAAGGGGAGGAAGTCTTCAGCAAAAGCACTTCTGCTTGCTGCAAAAAGACAAAATGAGCGGGGCTTCTCCGACTGGCAAAGGAAAGAGCCCACCAAGCAAAGGATCCAAGTGCCCCCTACTCCAGTGTCTAAAGCATCTGGATGCAGTGAGGGCATTCTTGGAATGAGATCGGCCCTTGCGGGGAGCATTGGCATGTAGGCATTTCTGGAAGTGAGCCTGCAAGGTTGCTGATGAGCCTCCCTTTCCCCTGCCTAAAGCTCCCGCAGCACCTCCTCATTGGGCTTGTGCTCCCACCTGTCCCCAGCTGCCGTGTCCTTCTCTGGACACGCTCCAGCCCCTCAATGTCTTTCTGCTTCAGGTGGGCCCAGAACTGCTCACAGCACTCCAGCTGCGGCCACAGCACCGATGCCCAGCACAGGGCACAGGGCACTGCCCTGCTCCTGCTGCCCCACTACTGCTGACACAGGCCACCATGCCCTTGGCCTTCTCGGCCAGCTGGGATCACACCGCCTCATGTTCAGCTGCTGTTGACCGCAAGCCCTGGCTCCTTTTTCTCCCAGGTGGCTCCCCCAGTGCAAAGTTGCACCTTGGATTTAGGATGCAGCATCCGCAATTGCGAGATGCCTTTCCTGTTCTTAGCAACACAAGAAAGCAATCCAAGTCTTTCCGCCTTCTCCCCTCTCCAGGCTGCAATGCACATTTTCAAGGGCACTTATCAAGGCAGACCACACAACAGAAAGTATCAAGAGACACATGCAGCCTCTGGGTTTTGCCTCACAAATGGATCCAGAACTATGCAGTTCTTTTGCCACACCGGACAGGAGTAGGCCCACAAGGACTCGTGAACAACACAATCAACTCGTTGCAGCTTATCAAAAGACAGGTGCACTAAGTCTAGACTCTACTACTGAGTGCTCTTCCAGAAGAGGCAAAGGAAGGACTTGGCAAGAAAGGCACCAAATCTCTCACTTCTAGCGGCAACTCCACAGTGTCTCAGAAATACTCCCAAGTAAGCACGGCCCAGAAGCTCGTGGGCACCAAGCACCCCAAAGAGCCTCTGGGGTCAGATCACACCTTTCTCTGCCTGCAGCCCCTTGACCAGACTCTGGAGAGGGACCGGTCTCTTCAGACCACACTGGCCCCTACGTATCCAACACGGCTGAGCTCAGTGTCTTGGACATGCTCCCTCCTCTGGGGCCGGGAAGCCTTCATGCTTCAGGCCGACCCCTATCAGAATCCCAGCAAGCTGAGACCTAAACGGCACAGGTCAAAGCCCATTCTCCAGCGCTCACTGGCTGGGGGGATTACTAGCTCCTGGCAGCATTCCAGCACTCAGCATCCTCAGCCAGCAACACCAAGTGCTGGCTGGTCAGGATCTTGCAGCTCTGTCTCGCACTAAAGACGGCACCAGCCACAACTGGCACTTACCGGCTCAGAATGCTCAGCTTCTTCTGTGACTGCAGCCAGAGGCTTGCAGTCCTTTTGCACTTCTTTGGCCTCGTCTCCAGGAATTGAGGTAGTCACTTCAGAGTCTGTTATCGGTTCAGGGCTCTGTGGACAGAGAGAAGCATCAGGGACAGGCCATTGCCTATCATTCCTAACCTTATTTCTCTTCAGCACTACAAGTTGCTCCACTAAGGCAAAATCATCAACTCTCATAGCAATGGGACTCTAATTCACTCCCGTCCAGTGAGGACGGGCTGACTGAACAGACGTGCACATGACTCCCAATTCAGTAGTCCACCCTGGCTACTACCAGCAAGCAACCTTCTCTCTGAAAATTGGGCTTTCACTTGTGTAAAGCTCTGAAATGGAAAATTAGGAAATAGCCAGCTGTTGCTACTGCAGACATGGAAAACTAAAACACTCTCAGAATGTCAGCCGGTGCCGCAAAAGTGGAGGAAATCTTGAGCAAAAGAACTTTTGCTTGATGCAAAAAGACAAAATGAACGGGGCTTCTCTGAATGGCAAAGGAAGGAGCCCACCAAGCAAAGGATCCAAGTGCCCCCTACTCCAGTGTCTAAAGCATCTGGATACAGTGAGGGCATTCTTGGAATGAGATCGGCCCTTGCGGGGAGCACTGTCATGTAGGCATTTCTGGAAGTGAGCCTGCAAGGTTGCTGATGAGCCTCCCTTTCCCCTGCCTAAAGCTCCCGCAGCACCTCCTCATTGGGCTTGTGCTCCCACCTGTCCCCAGCTGCCGTGTCCTTCTCTGGACACGCTCCAGCCCCTCAATGTCTTTCTGCTTCAGATGGGCCCAGAACTGCTCACAGCACTCCAGCTGCGGCCACAGCACCGATGCCCAGCACAGGGCACAGGGCACTGCCCTGCTCCTGCTGCCCCACTACTGCTGACACAGGCCACCATGCCCTTGGCCTTCTCGGCCAGCTGGGATCACACCGCCTCATGTTCAGCTGCTGTTGGCCGCAAGCCCTGGCTCCTTTATCTCCCAGGCGGCTCCCCCAGTGCAGAGTTGCACCTTGGATTTAGGATGCAGCATCCGCAATTCCGAGATGCCTTTCCTGTTCTTAGCAACACAAGAAAGCAGTCCAAGTCTTTCCGCCTTCTCCCCTCTCCAGGCTGCAATGCACATTTTCAAGGGCACTTATCAAGGCAGACCACACAACAGAAAGTATCAAGAGACACATGCAGCCTCTGGGTTTTGCCTCACAAATGGATCCAGAACTATGCAGTTCTTTTGCCACACCGGACAGAAGTAGGCTCACAAGGACTCGTGAACAACACAATCAACTCTTTGCAGCTTATCAAAAGACAGGTGCACTCAGACTAGACTCTGCTACTGAGTGCTCTGCCAGAAGAGGCAAAGGAAGGACTTGGCAAGAAAGGCACCAAATCTCTCACTTCTAGCGTCAACTCCACAGTGTCTCGGAAATGCTCCCAAGTAAGCACGGCCCAGAAGCTCGTGGGCACCAAGCACCCCAAAGAGCCTCTGGGGTCAGATCAAGCCTTTCTGTGCCTCCAACTCCTTGACCACACTCTGGAAAGGGACCGGTCTCTTCAGACCACACTGGCCCCTACGTATCCAACACGGCTGAGCTCAGTGTCTTGGACATGCTCCCTCCTCTGGGGCCGGGAAGCCTTCATGCTTCAGGCCGGCCCCTATCAGAATCCCAGCAAGCTGAGACCTAAACGGCACAGGTCAAAGCCTATTCTCCAGCGCTCACTGGCTGGGGGGATTGCTAGCTCCTGGCAACATTCCAGCACTCAGCATCCTCAGCCAGCAACACCAAGTGCTGGCTGGTCAGGATCTTGCAGCTCTGTCTCGCACTAAATACAGCACCAGCCACAACTGGCACTTACGGGCTCAGAATGCTCAGCTTCTTCCGTGACAGCAGCCATAGGCTTGCGATCCTTCTGCACCTCTTTGGCCTCGTCTCCAGGAACTGAGTGAGTCACTTCAGAGTCTGTTATCGGTTCAGGGCTCTGTGGACAGAGAGAAGCATCAGGGACAGGCCATTGCCTATCATTCCTAACCTTATTTCTCTTCAGCTCTACAAGTTGCTCCACTAAGGCAAAATCATCAACTCTCATAGCAATAGGACTCTAAAGTCACTCCAGTCCAGTGAGGACGGGCTGACTGAACAGACGTGCACATGGCTCCCAATTCAGTAGTCCACCCTGGCTACTACCAGCAAGCAACCTTCTCTCTGAAAACTGGGCTTTGACTTGTGTAAAGCTCTGAAATGGAAAATTAGGAAATAGCCAGCTATTGCTGCTGCAGACATGGAAAACTAAAACACTCTCAGAATGTCAGCCGGTGCTGCCAAAGGGGAGGAAGTCTTCAGCAAAAGCACTTCTGCTTGCTGCAAAAAGACAAAATGAGCGGGGCTTCTCCGACTGGCAAAGGAAGGAGCCCACCAAGCAAAGGATCCAAGTGCCACCTACTCCAGTGTCTAAAGCATCTGGATGCAGTGAGGGCATTCTTGGAATGAGAACGGCCCTTGCGGGGAGCACTGTCATGTAGGCATTTCTGGAAGTGAGCCTGCAAGGTTGCTGATGAGCCTCCCTTTCCCCTGCCTAAAGCTCCCGCAGCACCTCCTCATTGGGCTTGTGCTCCCACCTGTCCCCAGCTGCCGTGTCCTTCTCTGGACACGCTCCAGCCCCTCAATGTCTTTCTGCTTCAGGTGGGCCCAGAACTGCTCACAGCACTCCAGCTGCAGCCACAGCACCGATGCCCAGCACAGGGCACAGGGCACTGCCCTGCTCCTGCTGCCCCACTACTGCTGACACAGGCCACCATGCCCTTGGCCTTCTCGGCCAGCTGGGATCACACCGCCTCATGTTCAGCTGCTGTTGACCGCAAGCCCTGGCTCCTTTTTCTCCCAGGTGGCTCCCCCAGTGCAAAGTTGCACCTTGGATTTAGGATGCAGCATCCGCAATTGCGAGATGCCTTTCCTGTTCTTAGCAAAACAAGAAAGCAATCCAAGTCTTTCCGCCTTCTCCCCTCTCCAGGCTGCAATGCACATTTTCAAGGGCACTTATCAAGGCAGACCACACAACAGAAAGTATCAAGAGACACATGCAGCCTCTGGGTTTTGCCTCACAAATGGATCCAGAACTATGCAGTTCTTTTGCCACACCGGACAGGAGTAGGCCCACAAGGACTCGTGAACAACACAATCAACTCGTTGCAGCTTATCAAAAGACAGGTGCACTAAGTCTAGACTCTACTACTGAGTGCTCTTCCAGAAGAGGCAAAGGAAGGACTTGGCAAGAAAGGCACCAAATCTCTCACTTCTAGCGGCAACTCCACAGTGTCTCAGAAATACTCCCAAGTAAGCACGGCCCAGAAGCTCGTGGGCACCAAGCACCCCAAAGAGCCTCTGGGGTCAGATCACACCTTTCTCTGCCTGCAGCCCCTTGACCAGACTCTGGAGAGGGACCGGTCTCTTCAGACCACACTGGCCCCTACGTATCCAACACGGCTGAGCTCAGTGTCTTGGACATGCTCCCTCCTCTGGGGCCGGGAAGCCTTCATGCTTCAGGCCGACCCCTATCAGAATCCCAGCAAGCTGAGACCTAAACGGCACAGGTCAAAGCCTATTCTCCAGCGCTCACTGGCTGGGGGGATTGCTAGCTCCTGGCAACATTCCAGCACTCAGCATCCTCAGCCAGCAACACCAAGTGCTGGCTGGTCAGGATCTTGCAGCTCTGTCTCGCACTAAATACAGCACCAGCCACAACTGGCACTTACGGGCTCAGAATGCTCAGCTTCTTCCGTGACAGCAGCCATAGGCTTGCGATCCTTCTGCACCTCTTTGGCCTCGTCTCCAGGAACTGAGTGAGTCACTTCAGAGTCTGTTATCGGTTCAGGGCTCTGTGGACAGAGAGAAGCATCAGGGACAGGCCATTGCCTATCATTCCTAACCTTATTTCTCTTCAGCTCTACAAGTTGCTCCACTAAGGTAAAATCATCAACTCTCATAGCAATAGGACTCTAAAGTCACTCCAGTCCAGTGAGGACGGGCTGACTGAACAGACGTGCACATGGCTCCCAATTCAGTAGTCCACCCTGGCTACTACCAGCAAGCAACCTTCTCTCTGAAAACTGGGCTTTGACTTGTGTAAAGCTCTGAAATGGAAAATTAGGAAATAGCCAGCTGTTGCTGCTGCAGACATGGAAAACTAAAACACTCTCAGAATGTCAGCCGGTGCTGCCAAAGGGGAGGAAGTCTTCAGCAAAAGCACTTCTGCTTGCTGCAAAAAGACAAAATGAGCGGGGCTTCTCCGACTGGCAAAGGAAGGAGCCCACCAAGCAAAGGATCCAAGTGCCACCTACTCCAGTGTCTAAAGCATCTGGATGCAGTGAGGGCATTCTTGGAATGAGATCGGCCCTTGCGGGGAGCACTGTCATGTAGGCATTTCTGGAAGTGAGCCTGCAAGGTTGCTGATGAGCCTCCCTTTCCCCTGCCTAAAGCTCCCGCAGCACCTCCTCATTGGGCTTGTGCTCCCACCTGTCCCCAGCTGCCGTGTCCTTCTCTGGACACGCTCCAGCCCCTCAATGTCTTTCTGCTTCAGATGGGCCCAGAACTGCTCACAGCACTCCAGCTGCGGCCACAGCACCGATGCCCAGCACAGGGCACAGGGCACTGCCCTGCTCCTGCTGCCCCACTACTGCTGACACAGGCCACCATGCCCTTGGCCTTCTCGGCCAGCTGGGATCACACCACCTCATGTTCAGCTGCTGTTGGCCGCAAGCCCTGGCTCCTTTATCTCCCAGGCGGCTCCCCCAGTGCAGAGTTGCACCTTGGATTTAGGATGCAGCATCCGCAATTCCGAGATGCCTTTCCTGTTCTTAGCAACACAAGAAAGCAGTCCAAGTCATTCCGCCTTCTCCCCTCTCCAGGCTGCAATGCACATTTTCAAGGGCACTTATCAAGGCAGACCACACAACAGAAAGTATCAAGAGACACATGCAGCCTCTGGGTTTTGCCTCACAAATGGATCCAGAACTATGCAGTTCTTTTGCCACACCGGACAGAAGTAGGCTCACAAGGACTCGTGAACAACACAATCAACTCTTTGCAGCTTATCAAAAGACAGGTGCACTCACACTAGACTCTGCTACTGAGTGCTCTGCCAGAAGAGGCAAAGGAAGGACTTGGCAAGAAAGGCACCAAATCTCTCACTTCTAGCGGCAACTCCACAGTGTCTCGGAAATGCTCCCAAGTAAGCACGGCCCAGAAGCTCATGGGGACCAAGCACCCCAAAGAGCCTCTGGGGTCAGATCAAGCCTTTCTGTGCCTCCAACTCCTTGACCACACTCTGGAAAGGGACCGGTCTCTTCAGACCACACTGGCCCCTACGTATCCAACACGGCTGAGCTCAGTGTCTTGGACATGCTCCCTCCTCTGGGGCCGGGAAGCCTTCATGCTTCAGGCCGGCCCCTATCAGAATCCCAGCAAGCTAAGACCTAAACGGCACAGGTCAAAGCCTATTCTCCAGCGCTCACTGGCTGGGGGGATTGCTAGCTCCTGGCAACATTCCAGCACTCAGCATCCTCAGCCAGCAACACCAAGTGCTGGCTGGTCAGGATCTTGCAGCTCTGTCTCGCACTAAATACAGCACCAGCCACAACTGGCACTTACCGGCTCAGAATGCTCAGCTTCTTCCGTGACAGCAGCCATAGGCTTGCGATCCTTCTGCACCTCTTTGACCTCGTCTCCAGGAACTGAGAGAGTCACTTCAGAGTCTGTTATCGGTTCAGGGCTCTGTGGACAGAGAGAAGCATCAGGGACAGGCCATTGCCTATCATTCCTAACCTTATTTCTCTTCAGCTCTACAAGTTGCTCCACTAAGGCAAAATCATCAACTCTCATAGCAATAGGACTCTAAAGTCACTCCAGTCCAGTGAGGACGGGCTGACTGAACAGACGTGCACATGGCTCCCAATTCAGTAGTCCACCCTGGCTACTACCAGCAAGCAACCTTCTCTCTGAAAACTGGGCTTTCACTTGTGTAAAGCTCTGAAATGGAAAATTAGGAAATAGCCAGCTATTGCTGCTGCAGACATGGAAAACTAAAACACTCTCAGAATGTCAGCCGGTGCTGCCAAAGGGGAGGAAGTCTTCAGCAAAAGCACTTCTGCTTGCTGCAAAAAGACAAAATGAGCGGGGCTTCTCCGACTGGCAAAGGAAGGAGCCCACCAAGCAAAGGATCCAAGTGCCACCTACTCCAGTGTCTAAAGCATCTGGATGCAGTGAGGGCATTCTTGGAATGAGAACGGCCCTTGCGGGGAGCACTGTCATGTAGGCATTTCTGGAAGTGAGCCTGCAAGGTTGCTGATGAGCCTCCCTTTCCCCTGCCTAAAGCTCCCGCAGCACCTCCTCATTGGGCTTGTGCTCCCACCTGTCCCCAGCTGCCGTGTCCTTCTCTGGACACGCTCCAGCCCCTCAATGTCTTTCTGCTTCAGGTGGGCCCAGAACTGCTCACAGCACTCCAGCTGCAGCCACAGCACCGATGCCCAGCACAGGGCACAGGGCACTGCCCTGCTCCTGCTGCCCCACTACTGCTGACACAGGCCACCATGCCCTTGGCCTTCTCGGCCAGCTGGGATCACACCGCCTCATGTTCAGCTGCTGTTGACCGCAAGCCCTGGCTCCTTTTTCTCCCAGGTGGCTCCCCCAGTGCAAAGTTGCACCTTGGATTTAGGATGCAGCATCCGCAATTGCGAGATGCCTTTCCTGTTCTTAGCAACACAAGAAAGCAATCCAAGTCTTTCCGCCTTCTCCCCTCTCCAGGCTGCAATGCACATTTTCAAGGGCACTTATCAAGGCAGACCACACAACAGAAAGTATCAAGAGACACATGCAGCCTCTGGGTTTTGCCTCACAAATGGATCCAGAACTATGCAGTTCTTTTGCCACACCGGACAGGAGTAGGCCCACAAGGACTCGTGAACAACACAATCAACTCGTTGCAGCTTATCAAAAGACAGGTGCACTAAGTCTAGACTCTACTACTGAGTGCTCTTCCAGAAGAGGCAAAGGAAGGACTTGGCAAGAAAGGCACCAAATCTCTCACTTCTAGCGGCAACTCCACAGTGTCTCAGAAATACTCCCAAGTAAGCACGGCCCAGAAGCTCGTGGGCACCAAGCACCCCAAAGAGCCTCTGGGGTCAGATCACACCTTTCTCTGCCTGCAGCCCCTTGACCAGACTCTGGAGAGGGACCGGTCTCTTCAGACCACACTGGCCCCTACGTATCCAACACGGCTGAGCTCAGTGTCTTGGACATGCTCCCTCCTCTGGGGCCGGGAAGCCTTCATGCTTCAGGCCGACCCCTATCAGAATCCCAGCAAGCTGAGACCTAAACGGCACAGGTCAAAGCCCATTCTCCAGCGCTCACTGGCTGGGGGGATTGCTAGCTCCTGGCAGCATTCCAGCACTCAGCATCCTCAGCCAGCAACACCAAGTGCTGGCTGGTCAGGATCTTGCAGCTCTGTCTCGCACTAAAGATGGCACCAGCCACAACTGGCACTTACCGGCTCAGAATGCTCAGCTTCTTCTGTGACTGCAGCCAGAGGCTTGCAGTCCTTTTGCACTTCTTTGGCCTCGTCTCCAGGAATTGAGGTAGTCACTTCAGAGTCTGTTATCGGTTCAGGGCTCTGTGGACAGAGAGAAGCATCAGGGACAGGCCATTGCCTATCATTCCTAACCTTATTTCTCTTCAGCACTACAAGTTGCTCCACTAAGGCAAAATCATCAACTCTCATAGCAATGGGACTCTAATTCACTCCAGTCCAGTGAGGACGGGCTGACTGAACAGACGTGCACATGGCTCCCAATTCAGTAGTCCACCCTGGCTACTACCAGCAAGCAACCTTCTCTCTGAAAACTGGGCTTTCACTTGTGTAAAGCTCTGAAATGGAAAATTAGGAAATAGCCAGCTGTTGCTACTGCAGACATGGAAAACTAAAACACTCTCAGAATGTCAGCCGGTGCCGCAAAAGTGGAGGAAATCTTGAGCAAAAGAACTTTTGCTTGATGCTAAAAGACCAAATGAACGGGGCTTCTCCGAATGGCAAAGGAAGGAGCCCACCAAGCAAAGGATCCAAGTGCCCCCTACTCCAGTGTCTAAAGCATCTGGATACAGTGAGGGCATTCTTGGAATGAGATCGGCCCTTGCGGGGAGCACTGCCATGTAGGCATTTCTGGAAGTGAGCCTGCAAGGTTGCTGATGAGCCTCCCTTTCCCCTGCCTAAAGCTCCCGCAGCACCTCCTCATTGGGCTTGTGCTCCCACCTGTCCCCAGCTGCCGTGTCCTTCTCTGGACACGCTCCAGCCCCTCAATGTCTTTCTGCTTCAGATGGGCCCAGAACTGCTCACAGCACTCCAGCTGCGGCCACAGCACCGATGCCCAGCACAGGGCACAGGGCACTGCCCTGCTCCTGCTGCCCCACTACTGCTGACACAGGCCACCATGCCCTTGGCCTTCTCGGCCAGCTGGGATCACACCGCCTCATGTTCAGCTGCTGTTGACCGCAAGCCATGGCTCCTTTATCTCCCAGGCGGCTCCCCCAGTGCAGAGTTGCACCTTGGATTTAGGATGCAGCATCCGCAATTCCAAGATGCCTTTCCTGTTCTTAGCAACACAAGAAAGCAATCCAAGTCTTTCCGCCTTCTCCCCTCTCCAGGCTGCAATGCACATTTTCAAGGGCACTTATCAAGGCAGACCACACAACAGAAAGTATCAAGAGACACATGCAGCCTCTGGGTTTTGCCTCACAAATGGATCCAGAACTATGCAGTTCTTTTGCCACACCGGACAGGAGTAGGCCCACAAGGACTCGTGAACAACACAATCAACTCGTTGCAGCTTATCAAAAGACAGGTGCACTAAGTCTAGACTCTACTACTGAGTGCTCTTCCAGAAGAGGCAAAGGAAGGACTTGGCAAGAAAGGCACCAAATCTCTCACTTCTAGCGGCAACTCCACAGTGTCTCAGAAATACTCCCAAGTAAGCACGGCCCAGAAGCTCGTGGGCACCAAGCACCCCAAAGAGCCTCTGGGGTCAGATCACACCTTTCTCTGCCTGCAGCCCCTTGACCAGACTCTGGAGAGGGACCGGTCTCTTCAGACCACACTGGCCCCTATGTATCCAACACGGCTGAGCTCAGTGTCTTGGACATGCTCCCTCCTCTGGGGCCGGGAAGCCTTCATGCTTCAGGCCGACCCCTATCAGAATCCCAGCAAGCTGAGACCTAAACGGCACAGGTCAAAGCCCATTCTCCAGCGCTCACTGGCTGGGGGGATTGCTAGCTCCTGGCAGAATTCCAGCACTCAGCATCCTCAGCCAGCAACACCAAGTGCTGGCTGGTCAGGATCTTGCAGCTCTGTCTCGCACTAAAGACGGCACCAGCCACAACTGGCACTTACCGGCTCAGAATGCTCAGCTTCTTCTGTGACTGCAGCCAGAGGCTTGCAGTCCTTTTGCACTTCTTTGGCCTCGTCCCCAGGAATTGAGGTAGTCACTTCAGAGTCTGTTATCGGTTCAGGGCTCTGTGGACAGAGAGAAGCATCAGGGACAGGCCATTGCCTATCATTCCTAAAGTTATTTCTCTTCAGCACTACAAGTTGCTCCACTAAGGCAAAATCATCAACTCTCATAGCAATAGGACTCTAAAGTCACTCCAGTCCAGTGAGGACGGGCTGACTGAACAGACGTGCACATGGCTCCCAATTCAGTAGTCCACCCTGGCTACTACCAGCAAGCAACCTTCTCTCTGAAAACTGGGCTTTCACTTGTGTAAAGCTCTGAAATGGAAAATTAGGAAATAGCCAGCTGTTGCTACTGCAGACATGGAAAACTAAAACACTCTCAGAATGTCAGCCGGTGCCGCAAAAGTGGAGGAAATCTTGAGCAAAAGAACTTCTGCTTGCTGCAAAAAGACCAAATGAGCGGGGCTTCTCCGACTGGCAAAGGAAGGAGCCCACCAAGCAAAGGATCCAAGTGCCCCCTACTCCAGTGTCTAAAGCATCTGGATGCAGTGAGGGCATTCTTGGAATGAGAACGGCCCTTGCGGGGAGCACTGTCATGTAGGCATTTCTGGAAGTGAGCCTGCAAGGTTGCTGATGAGCCTCCCTTTCCCCTGCCTAAAGCTCCCGCAGCACCTCCTCATTGGGCTTGTGCTCCCACCTGTCCCCAGCTGCCGTGTCCTTCTCTGGACACGCTCC
The DNA here is from genome assembly GCF_963662255.1 of Cinclus cinclus. Lineage (NCBI taxonomy): Eukaryota > Metazoa > Chordata > Aves > Passeriformes > Cinclidae > Cinclus > Cinclus cinclus. The sequence goes on along the minus strand of NC_085084.1, from coordinate 22,619,177 downwards.
AGCCCCTCAATGTCTTTCTGCTTCAGATGGGCCCAGAACTGCTCACAGCACTCCAGCTGCGGCCACAGCACCGATCCCCAGCACAGGACAAACAACACAGGGCACAGGGCACAGGCCACAGTGAACAGGGAACATGGAACAGGGAACAGGGCACAGGGCACTGCCCTGCTCCTGCTGCCCCACTACTGCTGACACAGGCCACCATGCCCTTGGCCTTCTTGGCCAGCTGGGATCACGGCGCCTCATGGTCAGCTGCTGTTGACCGCAAGCCCTGGCTCCTTTTTCTCCCAGGCAGCTCCCCAGGTGCAAAGTTGCACCTTGGATTTAGGATCCGGCATCCGGAATTGCGATATATCTTTCCTGTTCTTAGCAACACAAGAAAGCAATCCAAGTCTTTCCACCTTCTCCCCTCTCCAGGCTGCAATGCGCATTTTCAAGGGCACTTATCAAGGCAGACCACACCACAGAAAGTATCAAGAGACACATGTTGCCGCTGGGTTTTGCCTCACAAATGGGTCCAGAACTATGCCATTTCTGTCTCTTTTTTGCACACCAGAAAGGACCAGGCCCACAAGGACTCGTGAACAACACAATCAACTCGTTGCAGCTTATCAAAAACAGGTGCACTCAGACTAGACTCTACTACTGCGTGCTCTGCCAGAAGAGGCAAAGGAAGGACTTGGCAAGAAAGGCACCAAATCTCTCACTTCTAGCGGCAACTCCACAGTGTGTCTCGGAAATGCTCCCAAGTAAGCACGGCCCAGAAGCTCATGGGGACCAAGCACCCCAAAGAGCCTCCGGGGTCAGAACAAGCCTTTCTGTGCCTCCAACTCCTTGACCACACTCTGGAAAGGGACAGGTCTCTTCAGACCACACTGGCCCGTACGAATCCAACACGGCTGAGCTCTGTGTCTTGGACATGCTCCCTCCTCTGGGGCCGGGAAGCCTTCATGCTTCAGGCCGGCCCCTATCAGAATCCCAGCAAGCTGAGACCTAAACGGCACAGGTGAAAGGCCATTCTCCAGCGCTCACTGGCTGGGGGGATTGCTAGCTCCTGGCAACATTCCAGCACTCAGCATCCTCAGCCAGCAACACCAAGTGCTGGCTGGTCAGGATCTTGCAGCTCTGTCTCGCACTAAAGACGGCACCAGCCACAACTGGCACTTACCAGCTCAGAATGCTCAGCTTCTTCGCCGATTGCCACAGGAGGATTGCGCTCCTTTTGCACCCCTTTGGCCTCGTCTCCAGGAACTGAGTGAGTCACTTCAGAGGCTGTTATCGGTTCAGGGCTCTGTGGACAGAGAGAAGCATCAGGGACAGGCCATTGCCTATCAGTCCTAACCTTATTTCTCTTCAGCTCTACAAGTTGCTCCACTAAGGCAAAATCATCAACTCTCATAGCAATGGGACTCTGAAGTCACTCCAGTCCAGTGAGGACGGGCTGACTGAACAGACGTGCACATGGCTCCCAATTCAGTAGTCCACCCTGGCTACTACCAGCAAGCAACCTTCTCTCTGAAAACTGGGCTTTCACTTGTGTAAAATTCTGAAATGGAAAATTAGGAAATAGCCAGCTGTTGCTGCTGCAGACATAGAAAAATAAAACACTCTCAGAATGTCAGTTGGTGTTGCCAAAGGGGAGGAAATCTTGAGCAAAAGAAGTTTTGCTTGTTGCTAAAAGACAGAATGAGCGGGGCTTCTCCGAATGGCAAAGGAAGGAGCCCACCAAGCAAAGGATCCAAGTGCCCCCTACTCCAGTGTCTAAAGCATCTGGATACAGTGAGGGCATTCTTGGAATGAGATCAGCCCTTGCGGGGAGCATTGTCATGTAGGCATTTCTGGAAGTGAGCCTGCAAGGTTGCTGATGAGCCTCCCTTTCCCCTGCCTAAAGCTCCCGCAGCACCTCCTCATTGGGCTTGTGCTCCCACCTGTCCCCAGCTGCCGTGTCCTTCTCTGGACACGCTCCAGCCCCTCAATGTCTTTCTGCTTCAGGTGGGCCCAGAACTGCTCACAGCACTCCAGCTGCAGCCACAGCACCGATGCCCAGCACAGGGCACAGGGCACTGCCCTGCTCCTGCTGCCCCACTACTGCTGACACAGGCCACCATGCCCTTGGCCTTCTTGGCCACCAGGGCACACGGCGCCTCATGGTCAGCTGCTATTGACCGCAAGCCCTGGCTCCTTTTTCTCCCAGGCAGCTCCCCAGGTGCAAAGTTGCACCTTGGATTTAGGATCCGGCATCCGCAATTGCGAGATGTCTTTCCTGCTCTTAGCAACACAAGAAAGCAATCCAAGTCTTTCCGCCTTCTCCACTCTCCAGGCTGCAATGCACATTTTCAAGGGCACTTATCAAGGCAGACCACACCACAGAAAGTATCAAGAGACACATGTTGCCGCTGGGTTTTGCCTCACAAATGGGTCCACAACTATGCCATTTCTGTCTCTTTTTTGCACACCAGAAAGGACCAGGCCCACAAGGACTCGTGAACAACACAATCAACTCGTTGCAGCTTATCAAAAGACAGGTGCACTCAGACTAGACTCTGCTACTGAGTGCTCTGCCAGAAGAGGCAAAGGAAGGACTTGGCAAGAAAGGCACCAAATCTCTCACTTCTAGCGGCAATTCCACAGTGTGTCTCGGAAATGCTCCCAAGTAAGCACGGCCCAGAAGCTCGTGGGGACCAAGCACCCCAAAGAGCCTCTGGGATCCGATCACACCTTTCTCTGCCTGCAGCCCCTTGACCAGACTCTGGAGAGGGACCGGTCTCTTCAGACCACACTGGTCCCTACATATCCATCACGGCTGAGCTCAGTGTCTTGGACATGCTCCCTCCTCTGGGGCCGGGAAGCCTTCATGCTTCAGGCCGGCCCCTATCAGAATCCCAGCAGGCAGGGACCTAAACGGCACAGGTCAAAGCCCATTCTCCAGCTCTCACTGGCTGGGGGGATTGCTAGCTCCTGGCAGTATTCCAGCACTCAGCATCCTCAGCCAGCAACACCAAGTGCTGGCTGGTCAGGATCTTGCAGCTCTGTCTCGCACTAAAGACGGCACCAGCCACAACTGGCACTTACCAGCTCAGAATGCTCAGCTTCTTCCCTGACTGCAGCCAGAGGCTTGCGATCCTTTTGCACCTCTTTGGCCTCGTCTCCAGGAACTGAGTGAGTCACTTCAGAGGCTGTTATCGGTTCAGGGCTCTGTGGACAGAGAGAAGCATCAGGGACAGGCCATTGCCTATCATTCCTAAAGTTATATCTCTTCAGCTCTACAAGTTGCTCCACTAAGGCAAAATCATCAACTCTCATAGCAATGGGACTCTGAAGTCACTCCAGTCCAGTGAGGACGGGCTGATTGAACAGAATTGCACCTTGCTCCTAATTCAATAGTCCACCCTGGTTACTACCAGCAAGCAACGTTCCCTCTGAAAACTGAGCTTTGACTTGTGTAAAGCTCTGAAATGGAAAATTAGGAAATCGCCAGCTGTTGCTGCTGCAGGCATGGATATGTTTTGGCTTTCACTCCTCCCAGGTTAACCTCCACGCTCTCCTGCCATGGGCTAAGATTACTGTTTTCTTGTCATTTCTTAAACACTTGGATCATCAAACGTTCTTTTGTCACTCACCTCAGATTTGGCAGCTATGTAGATATGTCTGAGGTGACCTGGAGTGGGCAAGGAAATTGAAGAAGTCTCTTTTAGACAAATGTCTGAACTGATGAATCCCACAGAGCCAGTCAACCCTATCGGATAGCATTTTTTCATTCACCACAAGCATCCAGGTGGTGGATGAGAGAGAGGATGTGAATGACATAGATGAGGAGATGGTGGATAAAGAGATGATGGTTAAGGAGATATCTTTCACACTGCCATCAAGAGAACAGTGCAATATTCTTTGCTCTAATTATGCTTTGGCTTATCTTGCCAGCATATTTATGCAAATTTGACCACTATAATGGATATAGTTCTTTAACACTCAATGCTTCTTTTCTGCCCTATATCTAAAGCAGCCTTTTTTATGCTCTCCTTCAGGTACTTTTGGTTTTTTTAATTAGTTGCATCCACTAATTCTCATTGACTTGGTGAAAAGAGTTGGCCAGAAAATCTTGCCCAAAATCCCTCTGAGCTGTGGAAGTTCTGTTGGCAGCGAAGCAGGACAGCTGTTTTTCTGCCTGCAGCCCCCTGGCTACAGGCTCCTTGTTTTCAGCAGTACATGTTGACAGGAGCTTTGCCAGTGGCATCCTAATGCTCTTTCTGTTTCAAAATCAACCCAGTCACTAACAAAGAGCAGGAAGACATACAAAAGCCAGGTTAGGTTACACCCTGGGAAAATCTCTACTTACATGCCAGGTTAGTCAGGTAATAGGCCGAATAAGAGATACCATACACAGTGCAAACTGCAGCAACAAGTTGCTCAATCATTGTAGCACTGCTGTGCAAGTTTGCAGACTGTGCTGAAACACAAGAAAAAACAAGGCTCTTGTCAGTAGGCAGCTGCCCACTGACAATCAGGAGGATGCTCCTATGCTGAGCACACCCAAGGGCGGCTCTGGCACTGAGGCCTTCTGCACACCAAAGCAACCTTCTGATGTCACCACATCAACATGGCAACCATGCCCTGACATCACAAAGCAAACGTTCTGCATTGGTCTGTGAATTTATGCAAAGCAGCCCAACCTTCCACACAGCGAACACAAATTAGCATGGGAAGTTCTCAAAGCAGAACAAAGTCCCCTTGTGAGACAAACCCTGTTGTTCAAGGGATCCAAGAGCAACTCCAATAGTGCCCCAAGCACCCACAGCCTATACCTGAACTAAGCACTCAGATGGCACCAAATGGAAGGAAACCAGACCAAGAAAATGGCCCTAACCATTGCACGGAACTAGGAGAGAAGACACTGTTGGCATAAAATAATATTGTTGAAATAATTCCTAACAAATGTCTCCACGTAACTCCGTTTATTGGACATGCCCAGGGCTCCTGTGTATGTACACCTCTTCCTTTATTCCACTTTGGAAGCAGTCAAACTGTCAAGATCTGCCAGGTAGGCAGTGAAATTTCAGGACATGCCCTGGATCAAATCAGTGTGCATCTCATCCTTCTCACCCCTCCACCCCCGAGCCAGGAGTGGAATTTTCCCAGTGCCAGCATCAGCTCACACATGGCTATCACGTGAGATGAGACCTCGACTGACTGCATGCCAACAATGGCTCCATCATGCATTGTTCCTTTTTCAAAGGTGAACTGACCACTGACTGAACAATACATTGCTTCTCTTTCAAGGACAACTTCCCAGTATTAAACAATACCGTTTTCTTCATTGTCTTGTCAACCTGCTGAAACATGGATCAAATATGGCAGGGCCTCAGTCACGACTCTGGTCCCTGAAACAATTGTGTGCGGACCATCCCATTCCTCAAATTCTCCTTTGGTGGTCAAGAGCCTCCTAAAATCACTTTCATCCCCTTGAATGCATTCCAGCTACCATCTTAACAGAACCACTCTCTTTATTCTCAAGGCAAAGACAGCCACTTGCACACTTTAATCACCGCAACGGAAGAATACAGCACTAAGCACTGTCTATTATAGGTAAAGGAATTCACAGTTTGCTACAGTCAAACATTTTCCCAACATTTTCCACTGCAATCTACTGTCAGCAGACATCCCCAGCCTTTTCCATTCCCCTGGCAGAACTCTGTACCGACTACCCATGGGCACCAGGGAAGGAGCAGCAGTCACAGAGGGGATGCATCCGCTGCCCTGGGCAGGAACCAAAATGTTCTTCAGAAACAGCTGCAGGCCTGTATCTGCACGGGATGCTCTGGCTCATTGGTTTTGGCATTTGGAAATGCAATTGCACTTTCTGTCTCATGGAGAAGCATCAAGGTTGCGAAAAAGTTGGGCAATGGGCTGCATTCCAAAGGCACTGCAGTGTGGAGGAAGCAATGCCCGAATGAGTGAGAAACAAAACACACTTTTGGGACAATATTAGTATAGGAAGTAATATCAAATCTGGTCTAACTGGAGGCCTCCAGGGGCAGATATGGAAAAATGTCCCCCCCACATAGGGCAAATTGGGTTTTCTAAGTTTGGAAAAGTAGCATAATTGACAAGAATTCCCAACTGTAAGCACAATAAGGAGGAAATCTCCCCCTTTTCATTCCACCTTCTCTGGAGTCCCTCTTTCTTGCTACTAACTGTACAGGCTACACCTACTTTATGAGAAAGTCTCCTGAGAACGTGTTTTACCCTTGGTTGCCAGAGGAGGCAAGATAGGATAGGAGCCTTTGGAATGTGTTTTGTCTTTCTGCCTATCAGAGGAGAAAAAGTACTGAACTGAACATAGGAACTCTGTAACTCTACAACAATAGTCATCTGTGAATATATATGAAGGAAATAAAATAGCAAAACTAATTTTGGCATCAGAAGGAGACCCCCAATTCCTAACCATACAAAAGCCACCACAAACAGGACTTTCCATCTTGAAAAAAAGCACTGAACAATCCAGGAAGTTAATGTAGAGCTTATTCACAGGATGACAAGGAAGGGAACCTTCCAACGGAGTTGATATAGTTTGATATAGTTTGAATTCTGAGTCCCACTCAGGACTTGAACTGGAGAGAGCCATCCTGAAATGGTCATCACCACTTCCTGAACCCTCTCCATTGATTCACTGAAATGATCAGATATCATGGGAGAGAAGCTCAGCTGGCTCCAAACAGGGATGCCATCTCAAATAGGCATGCTTTCCAAAGGGAAACAACAACAACAACAACAAAGGAACCATGACTTTGCAAACTCAGTGCCTCACAGGATCAAAAGAGATTCCTTGGTTTCCAGAAAAATGCAGAAATAGGACTGACAGGACCATCTGCACCTCTGCCTTCATGACCTTGCTATCACAGGCCAGTATGGCCCATAATCCCACTAATTCATTCATCAAGGCGTCAGCAGCAGCAGCAGCAGCAGCAGTGGCGCAGCTCAAAAAACATCAGGCAGCAGTTCCCATTCACTGTGAGGGCATAGCTGCAGGGCCAGGACTGCCAGGGCCAGGGTGGATAGAGAGCACGAGTAGCACCGATCCTAACGAGCCACTGCTCTGACACTGCCAACGGGATCCCCACTGAGACGAGGTGTCGGGAGGTGCCGCTGAGCACTGAGATGGTTTTTGCAGCGCAGCAAGGCAGCTCAGGTGCCTACCTGAGCCTTGAGTAGGCAACAGCCAGCTCTGCCAGCAGCACCATATGGCCAGAGAGCTCCTGTGTTTCAGACTCACAGCCAAGGCCACCCAGCAGGACAATTTCCACGTCAGAGCTGCAGAGACCTTTCCTCTTACCTTGCTGGATCCCTGGGAAAAATTCTAGAACCTGTGACAGAGAATCTGCTTCTCCAAGAGACTGATGACTCCACTCACAAGGAGCTCAGCACAACCAGATCTTGAGCAATCCCTGTGGGACCAGCTGAGGATTCCACTGCAGCTGAGGGGACAGGATCACTGCTTGTAAAAGGACAATTCCAGTGAAGTACTAAGGCCTGAACAACAAGGCCTAAGCCAAAGCTGGCTTCCAGATGAACTTTCCAACCAAACATTATATTTATATTCACTCATTAACAAAATATGCATGGTCATTACCAGTATATGTATGAATCCACTTGTTAGTGAAACAGGTGTTTACCTTCCTACACTTAGAAGCCAGACAAGGCCACAAAATCAGATACCTCTATTTGGTTTTGTTGGAAGTTATATGGTCAAAGTAAACTCCTTTGGTTCCTCCCTGAGCCCAGGCCAAGAGGAGGATGAAACCAGATGTTCCCACACTAGAAGTTACGGTGGCTTGTTTATTCAACAGTATAAAATCTGGGCCCTCTTACAGCAACTTTGGCAGCCTCACCTGCAGGTGGGCAAACCGCACAGGAACTCCCAGTTACTGGGAGTGCCTCTGCAATCCTTTGCTATGACAGGGGCTCCCCAGGTGACGTGTGGGTCAGGACGATGGGCAGGTATTAGGGTAACTGGTGATGTATCTTTCTTAATCCCTATAGGCAAGTTTTTTGTAGTAATAATCAGGTTCATTGCTGAGCTTATCCATTTGTATTTCTTTGCTGCTTTGCACTTCATTAAACGACACTTATTCCATAAGCTGCTGGTGGTGACTTTGCTACTGATGCTGCCTGCTGGCCAATCAGCAACCCACTCCCTTCAGAGTTGGACTTGGTGGAGGCACCAGATGGTGGCCAGGGCTGAAGCAGCCACACACAAGATGGTGGCCAGGGCTGAGGCTATCGCTCCCTTCGTGCTCTGCAGCCTCTGCTGGCCCAGCCCTGACCCCGGAGCAGCGCAGGGTGGGCAGAGCCCCCCCCTTTCAGCCCTCTGTTTCAATGGACATTAACAGTCACCTGGGGGCAGACACAGTGTGGCACCTTTGGTCTGTGCACACAAACATGCACCAGACAGTTTGTAATATTGGCTGGCAGTATTTTGATGTCAAGGCAGTTCAAGTAGGTGAAAATAGGAAGAAACTGCAGGGTTTCAATATTTTTTTTCCCCCCAAAAGAGTGCCAAAAGCATCTCCTGTGCAAATGGACAGTATTTGGCACAAGGAGGCATCACAGACTGTTTTTCTCCATGCTGGAGCCATAGTGACTGTGAGGTGATGAAGACGGAGATGGCATCTACTTGAAGCAGACTACTAGAGCAGCGGGTGCTCACCTGGAATGTGTATCCCTCAGGGTACCTATTAATTTAGAACAGTACGAAGACTCTGTAGAATTGAAATGCAAACCAAATCTGTGCTTTAGGTTGTTCTTAATGAGATTCTTCAGGTGGAGCACAGACTTTCTCTTCAGCAGATGCACAGGCAGGGCTTTCTTGGACCACTGCTCTGGCAGCCATTAGTTTGAGTAGGGGATTGCAGGAATAAAAGAAGAGAAGCCCATCAACTACTGAAGAGAAACAGTCACTGACAGGAACCAGTGGGTGAAGAAATGTGAGGGGGAAAAAGGCAGAAAATATGAGGTGACAAGTATGAGAAATGTGAGTGGAAGTAGGAGAGAAGCGGGAGGAAGAAAAGGGTAGGAAACCTGAGTGGGAAAGGGAGAGAAAACTGAGGTGAAAAATGCTGAGAAATATGAGTGAAAATAGGAGAGGAAGGTTAGAGGAGAAAAGGGCAGGAAATAGGATGGGAAAATTCTGAGAAACATGAGCAGAGAAGGGTGAGAAATATCAGAGAAAATGGAGGGAAATGTGAGGGGAAGAGAATGAGAAACTTTACTGGCAAAGAGAGAGAAACGGGCAGAAAATGTGAGGGGAACATTGAGAGAATACTGAGGGGGAAAGAGTGAGAAACCTGAGGGCAGAAAAAAGCAGAAAACATGAGTGAAACAAGGGCACAAACTGTGAGAGAGAAACTGCAAGGAAGTTGGGCGGAAAGAATGATAAATATGAAGGGGGAAGGTGTGAGAACTGTGAGAGGGAAAAGGGTGAAAAACATGACGGGAAAAGTGAGAAATGTGAGGAGAAAACTGAGAAACATGACTGAGAAAAGGAGACAAACATGAGGGCACAAAAGGACAGGATATGTGAGAGAAAATCTGTGAGAAACACGAGGGAAGGAAAAGAACAGGAAACGAATGGGATGGTGTGGAAATGTGAGATGAAAAGTGTGAGGAAACGGAGCTGAAAAGGGTGGGGGAAATGAGTGAAATTTGGGAGGGAAACATGACCAGAAAACTGTGAGAGTTGTGAGTGGGAACAGGTGGAAATGTGAAGAGAGAAAAGGGCAGGAGAGAAGGCAGTATTGGCATAACAGCTATAATAATTCCTAACGCATTCCCCTATACATCTGCCTATTTGGACAGGCCCAGGGCTTCTGTGTATGTATGTGTCTACCTCTGCCTTTATTCCTATTTGGAAGCAGTCAGGCAGGATTTGCCTGCCTGCAGGAGCTGCTCCAAGCTGGGAACATGACTGGCGGTGCTGATTTCCAGAGGCTTCCGTCTCCCAGGTGAAGCCAAGGCAGGAGTGAGTTGAAAGGTGCTGGCGCTGCTGCTGCTCTGTGGCAGAGAGCCCCGGCTGGGCAGGGCATGGCGCCCACTGCACGGTGGGCTCTTTCTGCTGCCAGAGCTGGGCACACCTGGGAACAGGTAAGGATGACCTGTGGGAAAGCCGAGGGGTTTGTGGGGCTGTGTTGCTCTGCACACACCCAGGCTACCTGCGGTACAGAGGTTTGGGTCCTAATAAAGGTAACCCTGAGGGAACGGCTGGAAAAGATTTAATTTTCACCTTTCCACAGAAGTGACTACAATGAAAGTTACCCAAGCAGGGCCCCATCCCCACTGCCCGGGCCCTGTGCCGGCTGTGCCGGGCTGCTGGGGGCTGTGGGACAGTCCCGTCGTGGCTGCACTCACCACAGCCTGGCCTGCTCGGTCTGTAGCTGGCCCGGCCCTGCGCCGTGGCTGCTGCTGCTCCTTGCCCGGCCTGGGATGCTTGGGGAGCTCTCTGTGAGTGCGTGTGAGCCAAGGGCTCGGTGTGGTCAGGCCCAGCGGGACTGAGCTCCTGGTCCTCTGGGGCAGAGGGGAAGAGACCTGGCAGCTGAGTTTCTGCCTGTTGACTCCTGCCAGGGAATGGCAGCAGGACAGTTTTCCCAGATGGATGAACAAGTTGGGGGAGGGCTAAGTAGTCAAGGAACTGGATGCTGAATGGGGATTTTTTTTCTTTCTCACTTCACTTGGGAGGATGGGAGCTTTTATCTTCCCTGACAGAAGTGCACTTGCTGCCAAGGGAAACACACACAAAGAACAATAGTGACCCAGGCTTCCCTTTGCTTCCTTTCTTCTTCCCTCACTGCTGCACAACTCCCTCATGTCAGAACCTTGCTGCTGCATCACGTGAAGATGCAGAGCTGCTTCCAGGCCCTTCCAAGGGATGTGCAGGTGCTCAGGAGTTTGAGGCTTCCCCACCACCTGCCAAGAAAGTTTGTGCCCCCTCTGGACTTTTGGGGCTTCACCAGTGGAACAATCAAGGGAGCTCATCCACAAATTTAATCTCCGCAAGCTCACCATTCCACTGGTTCCCATAGACCCTGAAGTTACCTGCAGGACCCTTCAAGAGAGCAGCAGCTGCACATCTTTGGGGCAGCACACCCCAGACAACAGTGCTGCCTCACCTGAGGATTCAGAGCTGCCTCCAGGCCCCTCCAGGACAAGTGCAGGTACTCAAGAGCATCAGGCTTCCCCAGCACCTCCCGAGAAAGTGTTTGTCACCTCTGGACTTCTTGGGGAGTCCAGGTCAGTGGAGCCAGGCACGTACAGATTTCAACTCCAGCCTGAGCTTATCATTCCACCCGTTCCCATGGACCATCAAAGCACTTTGGTGACAGTTCCAGAGAGGAGCAGCTGCACATCTGACCAGCACTGGCCAGCCTACTGCCCATCAGGTAGGGAAAGAGTTTCTACCCTTGCTTTTCAGAATGATCATGAAAATTAACTGTTGCAAATATTTTCCTGCAGTGCTCTGTCATGGGTTGATCTCAAGTGAGAATCAGGTAGAAAGTGTCAAGTTGCCTTGGAAGAAGGACCTTGAAAACAGAAAGATTCTCTGTCTGCTTTTTTTGTCCTTGCTGCAGATTTGGAGGGGGTTCTGGGAATTTTCCAGAGAGCCTCTCTGTAGGGGGGCAAGGGCAAGGCAAAAAAATCTTTGTCCACAACTGGTCAGTGTCAGGTAAAATCCCATCTTTCTTAGAATGAAGGCAAGCTAGGAGCCTGATAGGATATTGCAGAATTTACTGGTTGTCTTTCCTTCAAATAATGATATTAAAATTCAATGAGGTTTTTGTGTCCCCAGAACAGCTGCAGCTGCAGAATACAGCCTCACCCACAAGGTTGCTTTTTAGAATAAACTCGCAGTTTAATTTCAGCATGTGTGTCTGCAGATCTGGGCTCTTCCTGGGTGAATCCACTTTCTGTGGTTTGTTGTGATGAGAAACTGCGAAGCCACCAAATCCAAAAGCTAATGGGGAGATAGAAAAGGCAGTGATTATAAAGTGTTTTTGTGTATGTGTAGATCAATTTTAGAATCCATCCTTTAATATACCTACACATCATTTAGAATAAAGACTTTTTATGAGGAAGAACTTGCTCTTCCATTTCCCTGGGATGTTTCTGGAATTGAGGCTGCATTTAGAATAAGGACTTTTTATGAGGAAGAACTTGCTCTTCCATTTCCCTGGGATGTTTCTGGAATTGAGGTTGCTGTGTGCTTCCTTTGATGTTTGATCCATGCCAGCAGAGAGCTCTGTGTCCCAAAGCCACATTCTGGAGCCTGACCAATGCGTTTGAATGGTTGCAGCCAGTCAAGGCACTTCAGCCCCCAGTGCTCTAGCTGGCTGTGCTGGTTATGCACCATGGACAGCCCCCAGCTGACTCTGGAATACTCCTGAGGAAAAGGAATTGCCACTGCTGGATCTGGATCTGGTGCTTGAGACACTGGAGGAGATGTTTTCGTCCTCCTCACCTGAAAGGTCTCTCTCCCTCTGCTCATGTAACTCCACTGAACAAGGATGAAAGGGAGAGCTTTTGAAAGTTGTTACATGGCTGAGAAGCGAAGGCTTCTTGAATTCAGCTGTGAATGGACAGGGAAGGATTCGCTTGGTAAAGTAAGGTTTCTAAGAGAAGAGGAATGAAAAAGTCCCCCCCCTCAGTGAGGATGACAGGGGTGAGCCTGTGTTGGCCAAGTTTGGGTGCTCCTTTTCCTGGGAAGAATCCCTTCTGCAGGGGCATTTCTGCTGAGGAAGTGGAAGCTTTGTGCATTGTACCAGGCTTTGTTTGATGGGAAAGAAGAGAGGAGTGTTCGGAGAATGCCACTGAAGGCAAAGTGTCCTGTGCAGCGAGGGGCATGTGAGAGATGCCTCTGTTCCAGCAGTAGATGTGGGCTCTGCCTCTTTTGTGTTGGAAGGCCAAAGGCAAGGCAAGGGCTGGGCTGCCGCTGCTGTGTGAGCCCTCCCATGCATGTAGGCACTCCCAGAGCTGTGTGTGGGGATGGGCTGGAGCTGCAGCTTTCTTGTCCTCTCAGTAACCTGGTGCCTGCAGTCCAGTTTCCATCTGGGAAATCATCCACTGGGTAAACTGGCCAGTCTTGCTTTCCATGTTCCAGAGCTCAGTCACCTTGCTGTTGGGCATCTGTGTGGGAAGAGATGTGTGTTCCTATGCAGTCCCTACAAAGCTGCAGCCTGGATGAGACTGTTCTGCACAGGGCTGTGGAGGGAGGAGCACATCCCTGTGCCAGGAGGTGGCAGGACTCCTTCCTTAGCATCCACTCCATGTGTTCAGTGTCACCCCAACACTCAACACTGTCAGCTTTGACAGCTTTTGGACCATGTCGGAGAAGTCAAATCTTTTTGACTTTTGAAGGCCTTTGGGGCCTAGACTTCTTGTTAGTAACAAGAGATCAAGCATGTGAGCCACAGAGTTGTTGGACCAGATGTCTCGTGTAACTGGTAAGAAGGGGTTATTTCTTTCTGTTTCTCTTTCAAGGGGAATAATAATGTTGCTCCTGAGTCTTCAGGAGGGGAGCCTGTGACTAAGGCTGCAGTAAAGGGAGCTTTGCCTGGCACCAAGAGCTGTGGGAACAGTTCTCAGGAACCCGAGGAGCTTGGTAAGGACAGAGCCCACATTGTATTAGAGAGGTGTGAGACGGCTGCTCTGAGCCTGCCTGTGACAGGAAAGGAGATCAGAAGAGTTGAGTTCTTGTCTGCAGGGTTGGTGCTTCTCGGTGCCTTTAGTTCAAATCCTGCACTGACACAACCTCCCCGAGCCCTGCCCTCCACGCTTCTCCAGAGGCTCTGACACCGAGTCCTCTGCTGTGGCAAGAGAGCCAGGAGTAAACCTGATCTTGTGGGAGTTGTGTCACTAAGCTGGGTGTCCCAATTTGGTTTCATAACTCAGCTCACAGCACCCTTCAGCTTCAGCCATTTCAGTGAGTACTGAGGTCTCTCTGTCAGCACAAAGAAAGAACAAGGCTGGGCTTCTTTGTGGGAGCAGAGACTCTCTGTGTTTCAGGATCTCATGGGTGCCATTTGCACTGTGAGTGCTGAAACTTTAATGAAATACTTCAGTGCTTTAAACATTTTGAATACTTGGATGGATCCCTGTTGTTTAAAGAGAAGGCTTCCAATTCCCAAGCGAGAGTCTGCCTTTCAGGCCATCTTTTACAGTCTTTGATAGAAGGACAGTTACTTCCAAAGGGAAAGCTGCACAGAGGCCAATATTGACTCAGTGTTCCCTTTGCTTCCCAGATATCCATCTGATCTACCTTGCCAGGAGGGCTGCCCTGTGTGCAAAGGAGAGACCAAGGGAGAGCCTGTGACCATTGGGCAGGTGGAATCCCTCTGTTTATATGTAGATTTATAAATGCCTATATTTAAATTTATAAATTTATGGAGTTGTGTTTATGCATCTATCTATTTCTAGATCTTTATAGTTAAATATATATATAGTTATAGATCAGATAGAATTACATTTAAATATATGCAGTTACATTTATAGATTTGCAGAGTACAGTTGTATATGTATAGAGTAATATTTATACATATATCAAGTTACATTTATAAATCTGCATAGTTCATAGTTAGAGTTATATGGATGTTTAGATGGATAGACTGATGTTTGTGTAGGCCTAGGCTGCATTTTTACCTCCTTCCCTCCTCGGATGGCTTTTTCCACCTCTTGTTTTTCCCCCTGTACCCCCTCTGTCCCCACTTCCTGTGCTGGGTCCGAGCTGGCAGACAGGCTGGGCAGAGCAGCAGTTCCAGCCCCGGGTGTCCCTGGAGCGGTGGCAGCTGCCGATGGCCCCAGGCACTGTCCCCTGAGCAGCTGCTGAGAGACAGTGAGACTGAGGGGGCTGAGGAGGTGGTGACACTGAAGGGAGGGTGACCTGGAGGTGCTGCTGGGGCTGAGGCTGTGGGGCAGCAGAGGGCAATGGTGGCACTGAGGTGACAGGGAAGTGGCACAGGCTGAGGGGGGTGGCGAGTGGTGGGTCTAAGGAGACGGGGTGGGTCAGAAGGGACTGAGGGAGGTGAGAGGACTGCGGGAGTCTGAAGAAACCGAAGGGGACTCGGCGTTTGCTGAGAGCATGGCAGGGCTGAGGGGATGGAGGGGGCCAGCAGCGAGCACAGAAGGGTCTGGGATCTGTGGCTCTGACAGGCCTTGGAACCAGTTTCTGAGCCTTCACTTGTGCCACAGCTGCACTGAAGACCTTGAAGACAGCAGAACTGACAGGAGGCAGCAGGGAGAAGCTGAAGGCCACGAGCAAGAGCAGTGAGCAGCGAGCTGCTGCTGCCCCGCCAGAGGCTGGGTGAGGGCACAGGGTCGGGGAGGCAGGGTGGGGGTGAGGGTGTCGTGGGCTGTGGCCGTGGGCACTGCCCGGCGGGGCAGGAGCGGGCCCTGCCCGTGCTGGGGCTGCTCAGCGCAGCTGCCCCGGCCGGCACAGGGGCTGTCGTCCTTGGGCAAGGCAGCTGTGCCGGCAGGGCCCGGGAGCTGTGCCGGCTGTGCCGGGCTGCCGGGGACTGCGGGACAGTCCCGCTGCGGCTGCGCTCACCACAGCGTGGCCCGCTGGGCCTGCTTTTTCTTCCAACCCTCCTGGGGAGGTGCTGAGGTTTTCTCTTCGCTTCCCTGATGGAAGGGCAGGTGCTGCCTAGGGAAAAGGCCTGATCCTGACTGCGTGTTCCCTTTGCTTCCCAGATGTGCCATGTGCTGTCCCTGTCCTGGAGAGCTGCTCTGCACGGGACGAGGAGACCGAGGGAGAGGCTTTGGAGATGGGGCTGCTGGAATCCCTCTGCTCAGCGTTCTCCTTCAAGATAGATGGACTTGCACATAGGCAGCGATAATTATATGGAAATATTATATTATATTATATGCATATGTGGATTGCTATTTGTCTAGCATTATTTTTATACGTGTGTTGTTATATTTATGGACCTATGCTACGCATATATGTATCTAAGTAGACCTGTATGTTGTTCTATCTACTTTTAGTTCTGTTTCCTCTGTATACATTTTTCTCTACATATGTATCTATTTGTTTTGATGCAGTTATAGGTAGATGGCTCTTTAAACAGGCTCTTTAAACTGTTATTTGCATAGGTCTACATGTTTTTATATGTATAACAATCAATTTCTGGATGTCATTCTATTCACATTTGTATCCAATTGAATAGCTCTACATTTGTACTGACGCAGTTATATGGATATTTAGCTTGGCACAGGGATATTTTTAAATTTATAGATAGGGTTTTTTATATATCTGTTTATCTATATTGTATTTAATATGTAATATTTAATCTATGTTTACAAGTGTGTATCGCTATATGTTCATATGTATTTATACATATATGTATATATGTATTAATTTAGTTCTATTTCAATGTGTATGGAGTTGTAGAATGATATAGTTTTATCTATTTAGAGTGGGAATGCATATTTTAGTATTTCTATATGGACTGTACACTTGTAGTAGTATGTAATAAATTAGGTTGTTAAACACTTAATTGATCTTTGTGTATACTGAGTTGTTGTAGATGTTGGCAATAAATTAATCCTTTTGTTAACTGGAGTTAGTGTTTGTATAAATTTCCATAGCATTGTTGTACTAATGTAATAAATTCCTTTTTTTAACCTTAACAGAGATTTGTGTCATTCTGTATTGTCAGCACGGGTGTCACAATTTGTAACAAATTCTACTTTTCAGCTGAAATCAATATTCTTGTGTGTTTGTCCATCAGCAGTGTGGCTGTAGCAATCTGCAAGAAATGACATTTGTCAGCTGAGATGGGTGTTGTGTGATTTGCGCTATCCAAAGCAGATGTAAAGGAGCAGATGTAAAGGCAATGGCGCTGGAGGATTTTGATTGTGAAAATCTCCAGCCATGCCCAGCACATGTCCCACGTGCACTCAGGCTGGGCAAGGAAAGGGCAGATTTGGGATTGGCAGCAGAGGCACACGTTCGCTAAGAACGCCCTGCAAAGCCTGCTGAGGAAACTCCGGGACTCCACTGAGCACAGAACTTGTGCTCTGTGGATTTTCAGATCATTCCATTGATGCTTGGCTCTTTATATGCAAACATCCATATATACAAATATATATGTGTATATATATATATATATATATATATATATATATATATATATATATACATGTAGGAAGTACTTAGAGAGCTGGAACATAGGAAGGAAAAGGATAGCTTTTCTTTAGTCATGCAGTGTGGAATAAAATGGTGTAGGAAGAGCCACAAACTAAGCTGTGGGAACAGCTCATTCTTGGACTTAACAGGACATTGGGTACAAGAAAGCACCAGAATCGTAATGATTCACCTCCTGGTGAAAACCGAAATGGTTCATGGTGTAAAACTACCTGGTGATGGAAATAACCAATGTCCTTGGGCTGGGGAAGAAGCCTGGGAGTCAGACGCTTGGAAAAAGTGACCTGGCAAAGCCAGCCCAAGGTGCAGGCATGTGTTTGGCTCAAGGCAAGAGGGAGCTTGGACTGCCAGCACTGGAAGGGACTCCAGGCTAAGGAGCTGGCTGGTGGCAGGGAGCAGCTCCTGCTGGCACTGCAAGGGAAGGACTGGCAGCACGCAGCAGGAGCGGGCACATTGCTGATGGACAAGGGAGCTGTTCCTGAGCTGCCAACGGGACCCCTCCTGGAACTGCCGTTACAGATCAGTTCCCCGTCCTGCAGGCTTTGCTTGGCTTTTGGAGCTCAAATCCACTGCCAAGAGCAGACCTGATTATAAACGGTATCAATGATAAGACTTCAGCGCTTGTTGCCCCACTGTTAATACTGACTTTTTACTTTCTAGACTATCTCTGCATTAAGTACCCTGGGTGTTTCAAAAGGTAGTGCTCAGCATTTAGAACCATGTATTCTCTCCTTTAGCAGATTTCTAGAACATTCATGCTTCTCTGTGAAGAAAGGGCAAATTTAAGAAAGAGTAGCTGGTTTACAACAGCATGGTTCCATAGAACTTTAGTTCAAATTATTTTCTAAGGAACCTATCGTATCAAGACACTTTGCTAAAGCAATTAAGGGTGAGAATTGCAGGGCTGGTTTAGAATTGAATCCAAATTCTATTTCAATCTGTGCGGTATTTCCATTAAATCTGATTAATGTCCAGGAATCAAAATATCAATTTCTCTTTTGTTCCCTTTCTTCCTAGTAAACAAGGCGTATGTATATTTTTTGAGTTTTGATTTTAATGCCAGTAACCCACTGGACTAATTGATACCATGCAACTTCTTTATCATTTACAATTACCCATGGTTCTCAGGAACACAACTGTTAAAGGAAGGGAAGAGAGCAAATCTTCTAAAGCAATGACCTGATAGTTATTTTACATCAGTTTGTAAGCCCTTAGGTAAATACACTACACTAAATACAATGTATATATGTACAGGTATGAAGTATCAGCTGAAGAAATGCTCTACATAAACAAGATCTCATCTACAGTTTTTGCTAGCCCCATGTTTTGTTCTTTCTTAGTAAAATCAGGAAGAGAAATACTACTGTCCTTTCCAAAATTAATTGGTTAAAAAATTGGCAAGTTTGATGAAGTTTGATTTAGGATTATTCAAATAATAATTTTAATTCTCTCTTGATGAAGAGAAACAAAATTGACACTTTGTGAGTGGTAAACAATAGACATTATTAACAGAAGGGTTGCACAAAGTATCTTTGGGATATTGTATAGCAGTTAATATGAAGATCTCATAAATGACAGAGATAAGAGACCCTGGTGCCAAAGATGAAAAAATCATTTGATAACAATAAAAAGAGCTTATCTAGCTCATCTTAGTTATACTTAAAATGTGCTTTATATGGATTAGATTTATAGTGATCGAAAACTCATCACTTCTTTTATGTTGCTGAATAATTCACGCTGATCATCTTAGTCTCAGCCCACAGATTTAAAAGACAAACTCATTGCTGCAGCTTGCAGTATTGAAGCAGTGTCGCTTGATTTGGCACTGAAGTGTCAGAAAGTGTTGTGAATGACAGAGATTGCCAGTCTAAGGTATTCCCAGGAGCTCTTGAACATTGCAAGTAAACACAGGTCTGATTTGCTGTCTGCCAGCAGATTTGCTGAGAGCAAAACAAATCTCAGAAATAGCCATGGCTATAAAGCAGAAAATAGGCCAGTAGAAAAAAACCTGATTGACAGATATTGTAAGAAATCATAAAATGACAATTAAACCACATGATGCAGAATTATAAACACAAGTGGCCAGTATCATTGTATCCTGTTTTGAAAGGCAGAAAAAGTCAGTTTCTGACGTAGTTGATTATTGTACTCATTCATCTGGCAGTTGCTGAGACAGCAGCAATGTAATTCAGTCTTGAAGATTGGTTCTTGTCTAGACCACATTATAAAATTTCTTGATTATCCATGTGCGGCACCACTTATTCTACCAGCTAATATTTGTGGTCTTGGTAATAGGACAGTGCAGCTGTGGATTGTAAGAGACATTTTAAATCCCAGAATTTATGCTTACCATCTAGGAAAAGTAATAATAAAAAAAGCTTTCATCTTCTTCCCCTCTTATTATTTTAAGCCATCTAAACCCAGAATCACTTTGACTTCAATTTTTGTCTTTGCTCTTCTGGGCTCCTCCACGGTTGTATATGAAGGCTTGTCAAGTCTGTGATAACCAGATATCTAGAATTTAATTCCATGGTCTCAGCACAGCTATCTAGAACCGTTTAAAATACAAAATGTCCATAAAGAACCTACGGATATGACACAAAAGCTGCGGAACACACAAGCCCTTCTGGATAGGCAAATAAAAAATGGCATCTACCTTTAAAAATGCTATCAAACACTCTCAGACAGCTCCATGAAGTTTCTCTAGTAGGACTGCATGTTCTTTGCATTCCTTATTTCCCCAGGGAAAAAAATGAGGTGTACTAGAGTTAGATAGTTCATCATTCAGGGCTGTCCTTTAGTTTCCCACGTACCTGTGCCTCCAGGGGAGCTGGGTGTCCAAACTGCCTGTAGGGCTGGTGGAGATCTCATCCTTGATTCAGGTGCCTTAAAGTGGGCCTTTTGATCCATTTAATCTTCCCTGTGGGATCTGTTGTGCCTCATTTGCTGCTCCAGAAGGAAATGGGTCTCCCATACACACCTGCACCCCTACAGACATGGGGTGCAGGGCAAGTGTCTTGGGTACAGGAGATGAGCTGCTGAAGTTGAGGTTGAGATGAGCTGCTCATATTCTTTCTGTAGAAATAGAAATAGAAATAGAGAAATAAATATAGAAATCAATTCCTATAAAATATGTATATAAATAAATCTAGCTCAGCACTGAGGCATAAGGGGCTGCAGGAGATATTTGGAGCTGCAGAGGTGCTCAGCTGACACATCTGCTGTTAACTCCCAGGAGAAATCCAAGAAGCTTTGTTGAGGTCTCCATTGGTGAGAACACAGCTTCTTGAAGGGCACTGACTTTAGAAGTCTGACTTTGGAAATAAATTAATCCCTTTGCTGAATCACTGTGATATTTATGAATGATGATAGTGAGACTCACATTAGGAGGAGTTCACATATGTATGTGATGTAGCAATAAAAAAAACACAAAATAACCCATGCAAATTTGCTTTTTGACTCTTTACTCTGAGTTGTCAACACTTGTTGTCCTTACTTGTGTGACTGCTAGAAGAATAGCAAATTGCTTTCCAGAAAGCCAATTTAATTTCAAGAGCCATCTGGAATACCAAACTAAGACTTAAAGAGAACAGAAGATTGGTTGTGATTTATGAGTACGTATCTCATTTAGACTGGAGAAAACAGAGACTGAATACAAAGGATATGCTGATCACTTGAATGTTTTCTCTGTCATCTTTTCCCAAAGTATGTGGTTTCCAACCCATTGCAGTCAGCAAGAATACTTTCACTCACCTCAACTGAACAAACTTTTGATCATAATATAAGGCACTTCTACATGGATACTTATTAAAGATGTGAGAGCCTGTCTGCCATGCTACTGAGTGACGGGACTTCAAAGAAGGGGTACAAAAAGGAATCCAAGGCAGAAGCCAAAGCCCAAGCAAAAAGAAGTCGGAGTTGAAGTTGGAGTTGAAATCAGAGTTGAAGTCATTGAAGTTCTTGAAGTTCTTGAAGTCACTGAAGTCACTGAAGTAATTTCTTGTTCTCTCAGGTCAACTTTATATACTGTTGCAGCCCCAAGCAGCCACATCCCCAAGCCAGAATGTTCCCTCAGTTACAGAATCAGCCTATTGTTTGCATTACTTGGCAGCCTTACAAAAAGACATGGTTCCAAAAAATCTGATAGCTGCACATGAAGCTCTTTGCTTCATATCTGTGCTTTCTTATTCCATGGTCTGTACCCGACCAAGGCCAGAATATCTCGACCAACTCTGCTCTCTGTTCCACACCCCTATACCAGCCCTATCTTTTCTACATTTATTCTGGTTTTTGCTACTATTCCTTTCAGTCAGCGACTTCTCAGCAGACTTCAGATTGCCTCAGGAAATGCTTGACATGGTTTGACACTATTTGATTCTGCCTATGCTTAACATCATGCTTTAGTCAGTATTAACTGTACTTCATGCTTTTCCTTACATTATTTGTACAGTCTTTTTTAAAGGAAATGTGAAAAAAATGCATGAAAACTTGTACAGCTTCAATAAAAAGTTACTGAGTTGTAGCCATTAAGTCTATGAAATGGGTTAATATTTGCAATACATGTTTCTGTGATTTTATTCTCAACTCTAAGCTAAGTTTCTTTTTGATCCATCTACTGCTTCATTGCCTTCTCTGAAAGGCAACCTTCTCAGGCAGGTCTAGGGAATTCCTCAGTATAAACATTCTTTTTCTGTTTTGAAAACTGACGTTTTTTCTTACCTGTGAATCACAGATCATGTCAGGGGAGGATGTTTTTCCAGTATCCTTTACCTGCTTTATCCAACACTACTCCGAGTATGTAAGGATTACCATGAACCACGTGAAGTGCGAGTTTGTCCATTCAGGCTTTACTCACTCTGCAGTGCTTGAGGCTTAGAGAGCGATTATCCATTAGTTCCTGAGGAAAGCAGCTCTTGAGCATACCAAACTAAACAGCACCATCTAAAATCATGTTCTCCTGTGTGTTTGGTACATCTGCTTGCCCTGCAAGACACAAAATCAAAACTTGAAGCATTAAGTTCTGATAGAATTGAAGAGTTGCTGATATTGTTTAACGCTACTTTTGCCCATCCATTCAGGATGGTAAGAGGAACGACTTGGAGTTACTGGGAGCATTCAGCTGTTTATTGCAACTTGCAGAATGAGTCATGAGGTAAGAGAGCTACAGAGACAGGTACAACAGGCCCTTTGCTGCAGTTGGTAACCTAAGAACTCTGCCTACAATGATTTCCTGTTACACATATTTGTAGGCTGTGTTTAATGCAACCTGCAAAGAAAACATGAATTATTGATTGTGTTGTAACATTACTTGGAAGGTGTTTCTCTATAGAGAAAAGAGCTGTCCTAGTTTGTGAGGAGTTTGTCTCCTCCAAAATTCTACTGCTAAAATTCATTTGGGATATATGTAAGATGTCATAATATAACTGTTTCAAGTTCTTATTCTAATTTCCTTTTTTTAAACCTTAAAAACAGTGACTGATTGATTGATTGATTGATTGAGCAAGCGATTGGTTGTAGAA
Organism: Cinclus cinclus; assembly: GCF_963662255.1. NCBI lineage: Eukaryota > Metazoa > Chordata > Aves > Passeriformes > Cinclidae > Cinclus > Cinclus cinclus. The sequence continues at coordinate 22,596,473 of NC_085084.1, read as the reverse complement.
ACCCTTGAAATGCTTATGAGACTGGCTGAGACTTGACAAGCACACTTTTCTGCAATGCTTCTACAAACACAGATACTGAGGCTGCTGTGGATGTGCAGGAGCTTTTCACAGATGTTGGACTCTTCCTGCTGGGCACAGGCATTAGCACAGAGGCATTAGCGAATGGAAGTTTTGACACCACCCTGTTTGCAGTAGTCTACGAAGTGTGATTACCCCTGGTCTCACTGACAGCTCCCTGGCATGTGCTGATGCCTCCAGGTGGGGAGAAGAGACATCAGGCTCCTTGGCAGCATTCCCGAAAAGGCCACGGGACAAATGGGAAGATCACTCACACCCAGCTGGACTTTCCTGCGGGCTCTGAATTTGGGGATTGCAGAGATCTATCCAACAGAACACCCACACTTCTGCAAAGCCTGCAGCAGAGCTTTGCTGAGAATGCAGCACTGCCCACAGTGCCCGGGGCTGAGCGAGCCCTGCATGGGCTGCTTCCCCAGCACCATCCGAGGCTGCCTGGTGACACAGCAGGAGCTGGTCCCCACTGGTGGGGGTTTATCCCGTCCCTGGAGGAGCTCTCAGGAGCCCTGACCAGAGCACACAACGTAGAGCACAGGATGCTGAACTTCCATGCCCTTGTTGGTGACACTCTGGAGCAGGCTCGGATCAACAGGCCGGAATGACCTGAGCAGCTCAGACGCCCGTTTTATCCACACCTGGGGCAAACAGGACTGTAGGAAATGTATCACTGGCAGCTATTCTTTGTTTGGACATTTTCATGGTGAGGAAAGCATTTGTATCCGAGTTTGGCTGTATTTGACCGTGTAATTTCTGGGAGCACAAAACATATTTTTCATAAACATAAGAAAATTGTTTGATTGTTATCTTATGTGCATATGATGCTACATGTAAACCATCCTTATTTTAGATACCAGTGGCCCGCCTTAAAGAACCTTTGACTTTGCATGTATTATTGCCATAATTTGGTATCTTTCAGAGGAAGTAGCACGGTTCATTTGAACTAAGTCCTTCCTTACACTGAAGAGAAAAAACAAGTTGAGTGAGAGCTCTGCTAGCTGTGAATGCATGAAGTGAAGAATTTTACTGCTATGGAAAGTGCACATTCTTGAACTACACTCCAGAGAAAACAGCTAGTATATATGCTCATTTATGAAGGAAGTACCAAAACTTGAATTTATCCTGTATTATATTGAATCCCCAATATGTTTCATGATTGCATTTTTCTCTGTATTCTTACATGCTGACTTCCCTGGCAGTGACATATTCTGTGCTAAGTGCTGAATGGGATAGCTTGGTTTGGGGAGATGCCTTTAGTTAATGGCACACAAGGGTCGAAAGAGGGTGTCCGGTATCCCTGTGCTCTGGCACCAGCTGAGGTGTGGAGCACTTCTAGGGCTGCCTCCAGGTGTGATGAGCTGAAGTTAAAGCAGAGCCTTCTGCTGAGCAGCTGCTACCACCTGACAGTGGCCAGCTGGACCTAATATAATAAACAGAGGCTTCTTCATTTCTTACTGAGACCCAGAGTCTGATAAAATGGGTTCTTCATCCTGCTGTGATCAGTGAATCTCAGGGTGAATTTCCACCAACTTCCCACCTTGTCTCCTTTATACCTGCCAGCCACATGTGCCGTGATATCCTGCTGCTCAACTTCCTTGAGAAAAGCTGTCAGTTCTCTGGGACAGGGTTCCTCACTAACAGTTTGACTCAAAATTGGCTCACTGATGTCTCTCTAATTCCCAAGTTATTGCAGAGCTACAGCTGCCTTTTAGAGATGCACCCTGATGCTCCATTGATTTATGTGGGGTCCTCTTTGCCTACCATTTTCAGGAATGAGCTAGAACAAGCCATTAAAGGTTCAAGGGAAGGACTTGTGTTTCCTACCTCATCCAGGGTCATTTAATTTGAAAAGTTTTAGACTCTGATTTTTGTTTAACAGGGGGCCTGACTTGAAAATCTGGCCACTCTTTGGGCCAGACTTAAAAATCTCTCAGCACACTCCTGTTTTCTACATGAAAGTTTTTTACACACCAAAATAGTACGTTTCACTGAATTTTAGTAAAATATTGAATGGATGAAGAGCCCTCCACTTAGTATTTTTGCTTAATGGAGATTTCATTGTGATCTAGAATGATGTGCTTGATTTGCAAACTCCTGAAAACTCCATGCCTTCCTTCTCCCCGTCCAGCCTTCAATGTAAGGAATACCAACATTTCTTATATCATGCTATTTGTTGCCAATGTGTTTGAAGATCATGCATTTAGTAATGTTGTGTTAAAGTCATCTGATACAGAATCACTTCCCAACTTCAAAACCCACGTACTTAATGTTTGACTCCAACTGCACCACACCTAGATATTTTTTTTAACCTACTTTCTCTGCTATAATTGAGCAGTCCTTTCTCTCTTGGATCACGGATTTGCTCAAATAAGACTAAAATGCAATCATCCCTTGACACATGATGCTCTAGACAGTATATTTCATTTATTCCCATTTACTAGGTATCAAGACTTAATTCTCACATGTAATAAGTACATTCTTTCAGCTTTAAGAGGCATAGGACATGAATTCCATTGAGATTGGCTCAATACTTTTATCTTCAGAGTCACTCATGAACTGTTTCAAGTTTGGATAAACAATTAATGCAGCAGTGCCTCTAAGAGACAGGGAAAAGATGATTATGAGCAAGCAAATCATGGCTTGCTTTGGCATGCAGAAGTCTTCAGTTTAAAGAGAGAATTTCATTACATTTTGTATGTTTTGAAAAGGCAAAAGGAGAAAAAAAGCTTTAAATGTTGGCAAGTATCAGAGATAATTATGCAAATGTTAATGTGCGAATCTACAGAGTATCCTTCTTAATGACACAGGTAGTTGTGCAGGTTTTTTCATTCCTACATGGACATATTTGTGAAATAACTATTGGTAAAGGATTTTTTCTAAGACTTTGCAGGAATATTTTTATCTGATGTATCTTCCTGCTCTAAACTCTGTGTGCTGTGGAAAGAACACTAATGCCTAGATAGCATGGTTTCCTTTGGCAAATCTCTTTCATCCAACTAATTTGCAACTTGTTCCCTGTTCTGCTTGGGTCAGCAGAGCAGTTCCAATCTATCTCCAGCTGGAAGCTGTCTTTCCCTCTCTTCTTCCTGGTCCAAAATCACCTTTAATTCCTGCCTCCCACAGCTCTGCCCACTGACAAGTGCAGCACCAGTTCGTGGTCTGGATCCCTGTGCATTATTTGATGCCATTCTGCAGAACCTAGTGGAGATGTGTGGGCTGTGCAACTATTTGTGGATTTCTGTGTTTTCACTCCTACATATCGTCACAGATTTAGTGCCATTTCTGCCCCTGAAGTCTGTGTATATCCATTTCTCTACTGCTATTGCTCAGGGCATAGCGTACCCTGTGCTCTTCAGCTGGGGCAGAATTTTTTAGCGAACATCATGTGAGTGCTCATGAATGCACCGTGTAAGAGAATTGAAGAGAGCTGCATCATACAAAACAAGAACAGTGTGCATTATGAGGAGAATCTGAAGCAGAGGGTATGTAGTTCTTACACACTGGATAACAGCTAAAAGTACCTATTGTTACAGAGCACCTTGCAGACTCCTCCTGTGCTTGCTTTGTGCTCAGCCTGAGTTGCCACACGCTGGTCTCTGAGCTTGCGTATAGCCAAGCAAATTCCCACGAAAGGCACCGTACAGCCTCCTGAATGCACAAGAATTGGACACACTTAAGACTCGCAGAAATACAAAAACCCCAAACCAAACTATAACACCATAACTAACAAAAAAAAAAAAAGTCTAATAAAAACCCCATGGAAATTTGTTTACAGGTTATAATGAATTCTCATGTCACCTCCATTCTGTTAGTCAAAGTACTGTCAATGTTAATACAGAAGGAGAAAGAGAGGTTTCAGTAAGATTGACAAAGTTTTGGTATGGCCCCTCCCGCAACTGGTTTGGGAAAAGAATGAAGTGGAAAAAATCTGTTGATTTAACAGGCAAAGCAGTCCCCAGCACAAAAATGAGCAATACTAAACAACAAAACATCTCTCTGCTTTGACGAGATGACAAATTCAACAGAGTCCCTTTCGTGGGTTGCAGCTCGGCTCATTCAGGCTGTTCTCAGTCCCTCCAGAGCTGGGAAATGCCACGGCCCAGGCCAGGCATGGTGTGCCAAAGGTGCCAGATCCTGCTGCTCTTCTGGCTTTGTCAGTCCAGAGCAGCTTCAAACAATTCCAAGAAAATGGAAAAGAACCACAGACCAGGGAATTTCTCTGCCTCAGCTAGTCAAAAACAAAGTAAAAGTAAAGGAGAGCCCTCTCCTGCTGTCCACTGCAGATAACACAGTCGGCGTGTAGGAATGTGGGGGAGCAAGTGCAGTCCCTGATGACAAACTGTGCACCTCTTCTCTCCCCCTTCACTCTTGGAACCAGTCTTCAAGTTGCAGAACTTAATAGCCAACCCAAAGAGAACAAACAGTTGGGGATACAAGCATCATAAAGTCAACCCAGGACACTTGCTCATCACAGGGCTCATAAAGTCTGAATCGAGAGGCACAAAGTTTGCATGAGTTTCTGCACTTGTCAGAAGGAAAACCAATTCCATTCTACAGGGGTTACTGGCACCAAGGCTCCAATAACCTGCACACAAAGCTCCTCATTAAAATGACAAGATTGGGTTGGAAAGAGCCATGCACTTGTGAATTGCTCTTTGGCTCTTTTCAAAGGCATCTGGGAAACTCTGCACACATAAGCTCAAAGCTATCTTTTCAAAGAAATGTTAAAGAATTATGAAAATAAAAAGAGCTGGCATAAGGAAAAATCAGCTGAAACGGGAAGGAACACTGAGGATCTTGGGAATCTCTCTCTGCTTTCCATTTGGGGTTTTGTGGCAAGTTTCAAGACCACAGGATCCTTTATAGTCTTCGTTAGCTTACATTGCCACACACACAGCTCGGAATGTCAGCAGGTGGAGATTGTCATTTCATAGCTGAAATTGGACAAAATCTATACAGAACACTCCCAGTTCCATGGGACATAACCTATGGAGGTCTTAGCCCAGCAGCAAGATGAGAGAACAAATCAGAGTCTGAAAAGACACATGAATAAAATTTGCAAGGAAACCACTGGGATGTGGCCAAAAGCACTTTCCCTTGCACTATTGAGGATCAGAATTCAAGTGGCTTCTAAAGAAAAAGGTAAGCCCATATGAAATGCTCAGTGGAAGACCTTCCCAAGTTACAATCCTTTCTAGAGACAACCATGTGATTGGAAATGATAATTTCAGTCTGCGTGCATCACCTTTGGGAAAACTACTCTCACCTTTGAACAGCTTTCTGGTGTGAGCATCCCTGATGACTTTGGATGTCAGGTACATACCTCGTCAACCTGGTGACTGTGTCTATGTCAGAAAGCAGAGCAACAAGGCACTTAAAGTGGAAATGACCATTTCAAGTACTCCTAAGCACTCCTGCTGCAATAAAAGGGGATGGGATTAGTGCATTGATACAACTTCCACAAAGGAAGCCAGCCACAACACATGAAGATCTAGGTGGGAAAATAAAGTCAAATGAGAATTTGAAGCTTACACTTGTAAAAGCATGAAAATATGACTCCTTTATGCTGTATAGAATGTTAGAAAAATTGCCATGTAAGGAAAGAGAAGTCATGAAGGGGTAACCATGAAAAATCCTCAGTCCCATCCCACTCTTGACAGCAGCACTCTTGCTTGTGGTTCCAAGCAGCAGCAGTCAGCAGGCCAAGGGCAGGCACCCCAACAGAATTCACCCCAAGGCCCCCCGTGGCAGAATTCCTTGTGCTGCTGCACTCTAGAGGTATAGGAGCAGCCCCTGCCCCAGGCAAAAAAGGATGCAAATCTCCGGATTTAAGAGGTGACATTCTCTTGAACTTCACTTGAAGGAGAACAAAGGGCAGCAACAGCTCAGCTGTTCAATCACACAATGCAGCAAGATATCTCAGTTATGGGGACTTAACTGTGTTGGCATGGAGACAACTGAGGAAGTTCTAAAATACTCTCCAAGGAAGAAAGGGGCATTCACGGCCCCATTTGACTCTTATCAAATATTTTCTTCCCTCAGTCATTTTTCTATCCTTGCCCAGAAGAATGTTATGGCATTGCTGGTCAAAACTCCACAGTGTCAGCTGAATATCTTAACAACAGGAGAATTAGGAAAATGGCTGGACTTCAGAGTCCCCATAGGTCTGTGCAGGAAACAATGGCTGTGCTTCTCTGGAAAATCTAGTCGTGACAGACTTTTTTTGAAAGAACTATTAAACAGTGTCTCCATATTGACACATTCACCTGGTTTCTCTTTAAAACCTGCTGAAGTATCTTCTCTGCAACACTTGTAAATGTGCTTTACAAAACATTTGCCAAGATCTCCATATTCCTTGGCTCACTGAAAAGGTCAAACCAAGGTCTACAAGGAGGAGGTGCTTCAGCTGACATCTTGGTGCAGCCCATAGGAATTCCTGTGTAACCATCCAAAATAAGGTGATTTGGGGAAGGGCTTTGCCCAAACTTTTATACCTTTTACAGAATAAGGTAAAGAGTTAAAATTACAAGACAGATCAAAAAACACCCCTATACCTATCATAAAGAATTTCAATTTTCCACAATGTCCTCTTAACATGTGCATAGCCTCATAGTAGAGGTACTGGGCTTCTACCCTCTACTGAAAAAATTTATTTCCATGGATAAACCTAAGGCTTGAAGCAAAGAATTGACCACAAGAAAGCCACTCCAAATAATGTATCAACAATGAGAGATAGAGTTATCAACTGTGAAATTTCTTTATTGTAGAAGTTCAAAACTAACTTCCTTCAACATCTAAAACTTCCTAAACTTCTTTGAACTAATCCTACATTTTTAACAAATAATCATCTGCTCAGTGCTATGTGCTAACATATCTTAACTGTTCAGTGCTAAATTAAATAATCCTAAAAGCCTATTTCAAATAAAAATCCAGAGGTGACTGATTTATAAGGCTGAAGCAGATGTCTGGTGCCAGGACTCCAATTCTTGTTTGTCAAATTCAGATATTTGGCTCTGAATATGGGACAGCTTTTCGTGCAGGAACTGGCACCTGCTCTTCATTTCAGAGTAGCTGGGGCTACCCTGTGAAGGAGAAAGAAAAGAAAATTAGGGAATGCAAGCATCTCTGTCGAGTTTAGAAACTGATGTCCTTTGCTTTAAAAATGCCTTGAGCCAGACTCAGCAGTAACCATGGCCCTGCAGGTCTGGTCTCACACATACCTGTTGTAACTGCTGATAATCTGCCAGGATTTGATGAAGCAGCATCTTCAAGAAAAAACCATAAAGAATGTTTCGCTACCACCATGAAATGCAAACCTAGGTAAACACTAAAACTATTCTCTGTTTGACTCTAGAGATTTTCATCTCTGTGAGCCACCACTCTCCTGGGATGTTTGCAAAAACAAATCCCCAACTCCCAGCATCACCCAAAATCTACAATTAAGCCTCTCAATAGGGAACACAAGGAGCACATGCTCTAAGACTCTGCTTGGGACACATCTCACCTTCCTGTTTGTTCATAGACACCTCAAACAGGGGGTTTGGGGCTGCGTCTTGCAAAAATCAGACCCAGCCCAAGCAGTGGCTGAGCACAGGTGGCAATTCTGCAGTTTCCATTTGTCCCACTGAGCAGCTCCAGGGAATCCAAAACAGTGCTGTGATGAAGCACAGCCTTCACAGCTTTATCCTTCTTTACTTGGTAGGCTTTGGAGCCTCAATTCAGAGGTTCATGAAACCATTGTTCATGAAACCGTCTGAAATTGTTGTTGATCTTGTCGATCTGAGTATGTAATTTCTGGTATTCCTCATACACTGCATTGAAGTCATCCTTGTAGTGCTGGCGTTGCTCCAAGGAGACTATGGCTATGTATTTTCTAATGGAAAAAATAAGATCATTTTTCTATGAATGAACTCCAAGTGAATATTCTAATGTGTTCCTATTCCATCAAGCACATGTGTCGTTTTACATCAAGCACGTGGCAAATGTCAAACACCGACCCCCAAGCTCCGAGTCAGTTGCTCTGGCTCTGACTCTTTCTACGTGCAAGTTCATGTGCTTGAAGAGAATGTAGTCAGGTAACTCTAGAAATCTGCCACTTTTCTATGACACTTAATTACCAAGAGTTTACATTGTAGGAGTTTTCTTCATTAGCAAGTGGAACACATTTAGAAAACATTGGCACTCATTTCAAATGTCAAAGGACCAGCAATGACCATAGCCTCAGAAGAGAAGAAACATTGCTAAATTATATTCTCTTTCTATATAGGAAATGCTTTTAAGTTTACATTTCCTTTTGAAATTCCATTTGTAACTCATTTTTTGGCAGGAACTGCACTTATGGATTTGGCTACACAGAGTTGGACTTCTGAGCTATATTTATGTCTGTTTGTCTAACAGCAAAGCAGAGTTAATAAAAATACTTGATTCTTCTAGCAGACAGCTGTTACAACACTGAGCTTTAAGCTGAGGCCCTTGTAATTCAGCCATTAAAAAAAAACCCACTCTAAACAAGTCTGAAATTACAACTACAAAATCCCAAATCACATCAGCTGCTAAGGAGGGCAAAACCGATTAATGCTTCAAGATCCTGCAGGGAGAAAAACTTTCTTCATTCTCTTCCCCCCTCAAATTAATATGAGTGAGGTTTATAAAGCTCATGATATAAATCCAAGACAAAGCTACAATGGGAATGATAGACACCACTTCCCAGCACTGACACACCAATGCTTCTGCTCCTCTGGGCCTGAACACCTGGTTGTCTTGGATGACAAAAACTCCCTCCACATGGAAATGAATCCTCCAAAGCCTCCTGAGATTAATTAATTGTTAAATTAATTAATTTAACAAGTCAAAAATTCAGTACCAAGAGAGAAAACAGCTTGTGCCAGGGATGCATCCCAGGCCAGATGCACCTGCCTGGTATGCTGGTGTGTTCTGGAAAGGAAAGTACAGATGTCTTTCCAGGTTTTGGCAGGTACCAGGGAAGAAATAGCCTGGACTTGTGCCATGTGCCCAGTGCCATTTCCTAGCAAGAACCCTAGCACAGGCCTCCCTTGGCTGCTCCCCCGCAGGGCCAGCCTTGCCCTGAGCCTTCCCACAGAGCATCCCTGGCTGTATCCAGTGTGACCCAGGGCCCTGCCACGCCTTCTCCAAAGGCCACAGCTGCCCCAGAGCCCAAGGGTTGCAGGAGGCCTGACTGCCCTTGCCACCATCACTGCTCTGACAGAAGCTCTGAGCCATTCCCAGCCTTTGATACCACACACACACAGACACACACAGACACACAGACAGACACTCTTCTCCCTGCCCTCCTGCTCTGCAAATCCCAGGGGGGGATGCAGCACCAGAGCTGCAGCTGACCTTGTGCAACTGCACTGCAGGAAGGGAGGGCCCGTCCGGGACAAACCCACCTCGGGGTCCATCTCAGCACTTAGCCTGGGAGATACAGCATAACCTTCTCCAAATCATCCTTTCAATACTGTAAACAGCTTCACGTGGCACCCCACTGCCAGCAGCAAGCCTTAATTGTTATTTCACTCACCTCAAGTAGTCTGCTTGGTTGTTTGTTGCAGACCATGTGGACACAATGGAAGTCTCTTTTCTCTCTCCTGTGGAAAAGCAGAATTTGGACACTCTTCACCAGGAGATCTTTAAAAAGCAAAACCAGACCTACTGGATGGCCTTGAAAAAGTCCTTCAGAGCTTTGTTCTCACAGGAAGTTATTCAGGAAACCCTACAAAACTTAATAATGGGGCAGACATAACATTCTCTATAGTAGCCAGTTCCGAGCTTTAGACAGAAGGCATGGCCACTTTATTCTACAGGTTCTGCACTACCACAGGATAAAGTCCAGCTCAGCTCTTCTCTTTTGAGGGCATGAGGTGGCATCTGCACAACTTGCAGCAACAGATGCAGCTTCACAAAAGACAACAGCTTGAGAGGGTGAAAGGGAGAGACCAACATTGAGATTCTAACAAGAAATAGAGAAAAAAGCTGGAGTTCTTCACATCCAATGGTTTTGCTGCCATTTCCTTGCCCATTCCAGCAGCCCGCAGTTTCGATGAAACAAAGTGTGGATGCAAAGTTTCTGCACTTTTGTCTGCAGGAAAGTCACAGTATGTTCAATACAACTTGTAAGAAGAGCTTTGCTGGGAGCATTTCATTCCCAAAAGTGCATTTGCTCTCATGGCTCAGTCCACACAAAAGCTTCAGCCAATTTGAAACACAGTCCAGAATTTTCCCGCACCAGCTGCTCAGGGTTTTGTAACTGGCTCCTGAAGACCAGTGCTCACATGTTTATAGATTCAAGCAGGAGTCCTTCCAAAGTCATCCCAAGGTTTGTTGGTACTGTGTGTATGTCCAGAAGAAATGTGAAAAGACCATCTGAAAGCACCTGAGTCTACAAGCACACCACCACTCTCAAGAGGCATCTGCACACTCTGAACATGCCTCCAGGCTAAACCCAACTAGTGATTTGCAAATTCAACTTCCAAAGGAGACAGCACACAGAGAAAGCAACTGAACTCTGCCCTACTGGGTGTGTCCCTGGCATCAGAAATCAAGTGTTCTTTGTGCCATTCTGTTTAGTTTTTCAATGTCATCTTCAGTCTTGTAAAGCTTTTCAAGAAAGAAATTCTGCAGCTAAGATACAGAGGAGCTCATGGCAAAGCCCAAACTACAACTGCAGGAACTCCAGCCCAGGTTTGGTAGCTTTTGGAGTTTCCATGAAAAGGCTGAGTTCAATGAACAATGATGAAATCATTGAGATTTGATTTACATATTTCAGCAAATTAGCCTGCAATAAATGTGTAATGGGTTTCTGTCTCCAACATGCAGACTTGAAAACCTGCTGGTGGAAAAAGTGGTGCCTCAATCAACCGTTACTTTTACTAGAAATCAAACTAAAAGAAAACATCCATTCTCTGTAGCTTCCTAGGTCCTGGCTCTTCATTATTACCAGGTTTCCCCAGCATTAATCCATGGGTCACATTTCTTTCTTCTTGATTGGTTTTGCAATACAGAGGGAGAATTTCTAAAATTGAATGACGTCTTAGATAAGGTTCCAGCAGCACAGATTCTGGGCTTTGCTCTTGTTGTCTTTTAAACAACAAGACTTCCAATGTAATGCAATGGCAGAAAACAAAGTCTTGATTTTTCAGGACGGTGCATGAGGGATAATGTAGAGCAGTACTAGAGAGCAATGCCTTCATGTCTTCAGTCCCGGGTTTCAAAGCTCCCTTTTCACACAGTGCAAGAATACAATTAACTGTTTCAGAGCACAGTCAAAGAAGGATGTTCCCCTAAGATAAGCCATCAGAACAAGAATTTAAAAAAAGCTCAGATGGCATGAAGAAATGCACTAAGCCTTGACCTAACAGAGGTGAAGACTTGAACTGGGATACCAGACAGAAATTCTGCTGGAGAGACTGTGGGTAAGGAAATGACAGCTTACATCCCTTGCAGGCCAAGACCTAAGAACATCTGTGACCATCTGTACCTGCAGGTACTCCAATCTTGGGCAGTATAAAAGGTGGTACCTCCTGAGGGATTTGGGGACCCCCATCACCAACAAGACCAAGGCTGAAGAAAGACTGGCTGGATGACAGAGAATCCATGTGGTGCTGATATCTTCATACTTAACATCTCTCTCTTCCCCAAGCCCCACCTCTCTTCTCTTATTCTTTTCTAGCTCCCTACTTCACATTTATTCTTAATAACATCTGCACAGTTGAAAAGGATCTCACTTGTGCTCTAATTCGGGCAGAAGCTTCTCTAAATAACCAAATCTTTCCACCACAGTTCTCCAGAGAGGACTTAGGAGAAGCAGCATATTAATACCTTCATCGAAATCCAAAGGATGGGACTGCTTCAGCCTTCTCAGTTCATTTCTCTTCCCATTTGAACTGGGGACCTCCTTCTGCACCATGCCAAGCTCTGGGACACGAGAACTCTGGAAATTTTCTTCCTGGTGCACCTCACGGGTGCAGGGGGAAATGGAGACGACACTTGGAGACACGTTCAAAGTAGAAAGGGATGTGGAAGGTGGCACCCCGGAAGAAGAGAGGCCTGCAGCTGCTGGCTGGACGTGACTGGTGAATTGCTGCTGACCAATTCGCCTCTTCTTGCTCATCACAGGATCAGTAATGTCAGAAGCCAGAGGGAGTTTCTGCAACAGTAACAAAGTTATTCATTCATTCATTCATTCATTCATTCATTCATTCATTCATTCATCTATGATCAGGATCAGCTCCAGTTGGTTTTGTCTAGCTCCCAATTCCTGCTTGTGCACACCAGGAGAAGACTTAGCTCTTGCTCGCACACACCTACATGATTTACTAAGGAGACCCTTGGTTGTTTTAGGGTTTTACCCGTTAAAGCCAAGATCAGTGCTTCACTTACTAAATATCAAAAAACTTAATTCTACTGACTTAGAAAGCTTCCTTTTTTGTGCACTTGAATAAAACATTAAGCTTTTAAATCTATACATTTATTTGCTCAACAGGGTGGTAAATATGATGCAGGTTTTGGCTTACTGAGGACATACATGAGTCAGTAATAATAAACCTGAGTCCTGTGCCTTGATTAAAATAGTAAACCAATTTCCTCACTTCTGCATCCTACCTGGAAACACAGGCATGAACATTTGTTGAGCAAAGTTGGGCAAAATTATGCAAATAACCTTATCAATGATAAAAAAGATGAATGAGATAAAGTTCAATAGCAAATTAGATGCAATTACTTCTTGAAACTTCTTTTCGAGTTATTTTCCTCATAATGAAAAGCAAAAATTGCAGGCAGCAAAGCTAATGTTGTATTTAGATAAAAGGTCTTGCTTTTATTTTTTTTAAGAATTTGGAACAGTTCCAAGAAAAGGCAGCACAAAATGCTGCCTGACTGGTAATCTCTGCGCAACTGCACATCAATGTGCAGTGTAAAAAATCCCGTAATTCCCCATAGCTCTAAAAGTGCAGTGCATGAAGGTAGTCACACTTGATCAGCAGAGCAAAATACATCAAGGTAGGAAATTCAAATGTCTTCTGGACTTAACTTTTCAGAAAAAAAAAAAAAGAAAAAACAGGAAAAGAAGAATGGGCACAATCACCAACTTGAAAAATGCATTAAATTATTCTTGTAAAACTTAGCAGCAATTGGGGAATAGGGGGAAAAAGCAGTTGGGATTGAATTCTATACACTAATAAATTTGGAAGTTCATCTATGAATACTTTTTTGGCAGCAATTTGTAAGTTTTCTTTGTGGGATAAATTTTAAGACTATTATGTTGGCCTTTCACTTATGAAGTTTAGGAGATGTCTTTCACCTCTGATTACTACAAATCATAATTACTTGGCTGCTTTGTCTGAGAAATAAGATTTTAAACCCCAGAAATCTGGTCAGCAAACAGGGAAACTTTCTATAGCCATCTGAGGGTAGTACAACAACTCTGTTTTGCAGAAAAATACAACTGTGTCAGATCCAAAAAAGCAGGCAATGGAAGATAATCATATGAGCAAGGGAGCACACAATATCCTTAAAGAAATAAAGCACAATCTTGGCTTCAAAATATTGTCTGACATCTCCAGAAAGAGATTCACAGGCTGAAAATCAATTGAGCATGTGATGGGAGAAATGGGCATAGAAACTAGAGTTTTGCAATTCCAGAATATGTATGAAAGAAGGCAAAACAAAAGAAATGCTAGCAGTGAATGAACAAACTACCTCTGTAACAAAATATGACTACGAAACCATAAAATATGGGATGGAAGTTTAACAGAGTTGTGAAACTGATTTGTTATGCTGAAAAGCCAAAATGAAAAGCCAAGAAGCATGAGATGATGGGATGACAAGGGACTAGTACAGTCCATTCAAAAACCAAAAAGATAAGGAGTTCACCAAGGATACAAAGTAAACAAGGGAAATTTGAATTTCTGAGATGACAGCCAAAAAATGTGCAAAGTGACTAGAAGACAGAACATGCTAACCCCATAGCTCCAAAGCAAATAAGTAAATGAATAGATAGACCAAACCACCAAAATCAACATATGACCAGCTTCACTTTCTGTGAAACTGACTACTGATGAGATAAACACAGGTGTGACTGAGCAGCAAAGCCCTGCCATGGGAGCAGGATCCGAGACGGGCCAAGGTGATGTGCCCATGAAGCTCAGGAAGAATGTGGGCTGGAACTGATCACAGCTGCTGCAGAAAAGCTGGCTTGATCTCAACGCCTGAGGGTGGGTTTTGCTTTAGATAAACTATAAACAGCTGAGAGAATCAACTGGTGCTGTATTTCCCCGAGTTCATTAAGAGTGTGAATGTCTCCCTGAACTAGCCAGGCCAGTGTGGGGTACTTGTATACACAGCTCAGTCACACTGGTTGAGCTGTGCCCTGCAATTGCTCTCTTCTGCTGTGTGTGACTTGTATCTGTATTGTGTTTTCAGTATGCTTTGCATCATGCTGCTAAAACAGAAATCCCACGTACCATCAACTACCTTCAAATAAATAAATAAATTTCATGTTAAACATTACACCTGACAACAGGTCACATTATTACATAAGAAGCTGGAATAACGCAACTCTCTAGAAGATGTATGAAGCAGATCCAACAGTAAAAAACATTCCCAACTTAATTTAAGACATTTCAAAGGAAAGCTATTGGGAAGAATAATGGAAGATTTCTAGTTTAAAAAGTGTTTTAAAACATGTAGGCTCATATAGCCTAAATAAAAGGTTGAGGAAACACAGCTTCAACTAAACACCATCAGAGGTTGATGGTGTTTTTGTGAAGCACGGACTCAGGTCAGTTCCATGTCACCAGCCAGCAGTCATGCACAGCCAGCATGCATCTGTTGTAGGGAGCTGGGGAAGGGACAGCATCCTCAGCTTTTTCCACAAGAAACCACACTTCACCATTTTTGACCCCAGAAACTGTGTCCTTTAGACTCTTCCATTTTTTACAAAGTGAAAGGAAGCATTCTGCAGGTGTTAACATTTCTGACCCAATGCTGACTGGTCACAGTGCTATCAAGGTCTGGGCTCAATGACACAGGTAATCCCTTCCTACATCCCATTTTCCTGGGGATGGAATAGCACATTTTTGTGTTTGTTGGTTTGCAGTTTTTGAGGGGCTTGTGGTTTGTTTTTCTTGTTGGTTTCTTTTGATTTGGTTGGTCCTGGTTTGGATTTTGGCTGTTTTTGGCTTGGTTTCTAACCCGATGGAGGAGTATTTTTGTATTCTCTAAACCACAGGGCTCTTCCAGCATTCAGATCTCCCACTAAGTGGAACAATTTTTAAAACATTAGTTCTTACAGTGTGTTATGACTGGAACCAAGATTAAGTCTCCCCTCCTTTTTCAGTTTTACTTACCTACAAACCTGCCTGGGCTTGTACAGAGAACTCCCTGGATCTTTAGTTACCAGCCCTTGTCCCTTCCAGGGACAAGGAAGTCTTCCAGTCCCAGGAAGTCTGTTCTCTTGTGCAATTTCTGTTTTTAGAAAAGGATGCTCTGCATACATTCTAGTTTAGATTCTGATGACAAGCCTGCATCCATTAAAACTGCACTCTAACACGTGATGAAATTATGCCAAGGGAGATTCACAAAGCCCTTTAGGGGCAACCCTCATGCCAGTAAAATCAGTAACAAACATCCCACAGTTTACTTTTGTTAAATTACACCAACAGCACATTTAAAAGTCATACCTACCTAAACTGTTATTGCTGCTAGTTGGCCAGGAAGCTACTCTATCCCTTAACTTTTTCTTTTTACAAGAGTCATCCGATTTCACAGAAAGCTCCACTTCCTCCTTCTTCATTTCCTGTACCAGTTCCATGTGGCACTGACTAAAATCCTGGAAGGAAATTTTTCCATTTTCATCTGCTCCCAGCTGGCACATGATCTCTGCAACAGACGCCTCCATATTCAGCTGGTGGCACAGCATCAGCAAGTCATTCCTGAAGATATTTTTAGAGGGAAATGGGGGCAGAGGAAGATTGGAAAAGTGGGAATAGAGAGAAAAAAAAAAAACAAACCAACAAACAAACAAAAAAAACCCCAACGACTTAGTTTAGAAGAAAAGGAATACTAGCCCTGTCTAATCTGGATATACATTAATGCAAACAAAATCTTGAAACAATTTCTCCAGCATCTGAAGGATGAAGATGCATATTTATCAAATATTTATCAAATCATTTATCAAATGACAAATAATCACATTCTAAATAAAATGTGGGCAAACCAATTCAGCCAGATCTGAAACAACAGCTGCTGATCAAAATCTTCTGGGTGTCCATTCTCCCTGATTATTATTTTTTTAAATTACCTCTACTTTACTATCTCACACTTAACTGCTTCTTTCCTGCCATCCTTCTCTTAAGCACTTTTTGAATTGGATTGCATAGCACTACCATACCAATTTATATCACAAATAGCATGAGTATGTTTCTATGCTATGGCTTCTTTTAAGAAACTTAAAAGTATATTGCTTATTTCTGTGTTGTACAAAATCTTTCTGTAGAAGGAAGGCAAAGGAAATGGGCAATATTACTATTACATGAATTATTAGCAGATTTAGTTGTTTTTTTTTTTTTTTCATTACTAGTATCAGGGCAGGTTTCAGAAGGTTTCTATGAAAACATGAAACATTGACAATTCAAAGTTCTTGCATGAACAGTTTCACTGAGGTACTGAGGCCCATTCTATTCTACAGAAAGAACTTGTATGTTGGGTGCAGCTCTGTAAATCTCTTCTATGCAGGAATTCCAGAGCTGCAGAAACAGAACTCTTGTCAGAGTTGTTTGCAATAAAACTGGATAATGATGACCATAGTAACAAAATAACAGTAATGATGATGAGAACAATAATAATTACAATACTAATGATTATGATAATAATGATGATGATAACATGAACATGTAGTTTAAAAACAAACGAACCCCTACAAAAATAACAGAAAGCAAGCAAATCTCTACTTATGACAAGAAATAACTTTATTACAGAAGAATTAATCTCATAGGCCAAATACAAGGTACCATTACTTGCAATTCAATTTTTGCTCAGAGTTTTGCTCTTAGATTTGAATCTGATCAATTAACAAATAATCTCCATGGCTCAGTTCCTTGTTTTTAAAAAATAAACAGTACAAATACAATCTCACAAGGGTGTTGCAAAGAAAAATAAGGATGACAGCATATTCAAATTCTTACATGGGGAGTGACAGATATAACGCAGCTATGTCTCTTGGAACAGATCAGACATAGCATCAGATTGAGGGATTCTGCCGAGGTGTGCTAATTTTAAAATGAGCACCAGGAGAAGCAGTGCAGGGTTATTTTGCCATGGCATTCCAGGACAGGGATTCCAGTCTGTTGCCCTGGCTGCAGAAGAATTAATCTGTTATACTGGGGCAGGACAAGGCTGTGGCACTGGTAGTACACCTTACATAGCCCTGTTCATGACAGCTGCAAAACTTCTATTTCACTACAGCTCACAGGAACATGTCCAAACCCAGTTCTGATTCCCTATAGTCTAAAAGTGTTACACAAATGCAAATTGCTTTATAAAGCAAATCTGGCAAAGATTGTTCCACTACATAACACCAAAGACAAACCATGTGTTTTCTTAAAACTACTTAAATTTTCAGATAGCAAAAAGGTATCATCATTTTTCCAGAAACATTTAATCTTTGCTGATGGAAACTTGCAGTTCTAGGCGCACGCTTTTAAGGAGGGCAGTAAAAATTATAAATGTGGCCAAGTTCCCTAGAGGCAAACAGAGTAAATAAACAGTGTAAGAAAACCTGTTCCATGCAGCTGTGTCATAAGTCACTTCTATATCAATACTGTAGCTAAAGTCTAATCTATTTGAAACATTAATTTTTAAAGGTCTTAGCTAAAAAGGACTGACTAGAAGAGCACTCAGAGACAATAAGACGTTGCTGATCTAAAAGATGTACTAAAATCATTCCGGATCACTTTTGTTCTTGGTAGGAGGGTGTTTTGTTTTGGTCCCTGGTGCACCCATCAATCTCCAGAGCATCCTGGACCCGCTGCTCCATTTGCTCTGAGTCTCACAGCAAGTCAAGCCCCTGACTGCTCTAAAGCACAGAATCACATCAGTTCTCCATCTTTGATTTTTCTATGAGCAACTGCAGGCAAACAATCCTAGCAGCAATCCCAGAACTGTGCTCATCTGCAGACAGAAGTCTTCCAAAAAGGTCACAGCGTGGCACCTTTTCTTCTGAAAAAACTTCTAACAGAGCTTTAGATGGGGAAAGAGCCTCCAAGCATCACCAGGCAGGCTGTATCAAAATGCTTATTTCTTAATCTGGATGAACAAGTAACCCACAATAATTCCAAAGTCACCTGAAATACCACAAAAGCAGAAATCACAGAGAGTGTAACAGAAGCCCTCTATGACACTATGATCTTTGGCAAAAAAAAACATCTAAAGGTTAGCACCCAGCTACAGAGAGAACTTTGGAAGGTTACCAGACTAAAATACAATGTCCACTGCTGTCAGCAAAACATGAATAAAAACAATGTCCTCACCTTCATAGGGTGCTGGATGGAGAATTTACACAGTTTTGTGGTCTACCCAAGGCCTCACAAACCTCTTGACTTAACAGAAGAGAAGAAAACTGTTCAAGAAGTTCACAAGCAGATAGAGCAGGCAGACTAGGAAAGAGGACAAACACTCACAGCAGTTCTTATTTAGTATATTTTCTTGAAGAAATAATTTCTAGAAGCAGCAACAGCCACAAAAAAAAAAAAATCTGTCCATCTAATAAATTTAGACTCGGAAATAGATTTCATTACCTTTGTCATAATCTCACCAATTACATCTCCACAAACATTTTAACATGAAAATACTTTAAGAGGTTATTTTTTACTCTCCAATTTCCTCAATTATGAAAATTTTTGATGGTTTAACAATATAGAAGAAGCTATTAATTTATCAGGTAGGGGTCATCCTGATAAGACTAAATCCAATAAAGACCAATTAAATAAAGACTAATTTCCACATTATCTTTTAAAGGAAGTGGCAAGGCAAGACTGCAGTTACAGCTTCTGAAGGAATAACAGACAGCTTTAGAACTGCTGGTATTTTCCACCTGCAGCAAACTAGATCTCCTTAGAAAAGGGCAAAGAATGAAGAAAGGTTTCCTGCAACAATGTATCTACTTGAAAGTTATGGTTAGAAAATAAAGGCCTGAAGTTCTCATCTCAGTTTAATAAACTGCATTCATTACCAATATTGCTATTCATACACGAAACAACTGATAAAATGATGTGTAAGCAATTTTTACATGTATGTTTGGAATACTCTTCGCATTGCTAAACAAAATGCATTTTGCTTCAAGAGTCTTTTATTTGGGTTTACTTCCTAGTGCCAGAGTATGTAGTAGTATTAATCAACCCTTTTTAAAATTTAAGTATACAACATGCAGTAACACCCATTTTGTTTATGTTTAAGGTAAAGTTCCGTTTCCTTATGGCTGTCCCAATGCTCCCTATAATTTGTGTATCAAGTACATTGTCAGCACCAGACAATAGTTGTAAATGAGCCATTTTCAGTGAGGTTGATTTGTTTGGCAAGGCATGAATAATGTGAGGCAGGATGGGATGGAGAACAGGCACATCAGCTGGACATGCTTGCTTAAAATGCTGAGCAGCGATACTGTTGATACTGGGATCTGAAACCTCACACTGAAGCTTCATTTTTAACACCTCGTTGTGATCAGGAATCATGCAGACAGGTTTTGTCACGCTACATGAAAACTTAGGAGGACGTAAGAGCTTTGATATTTGATAGGACTTTTTTTCTATATTTGTCCCAAATATGAAGGAATTAAAGCAAAGTGTAAATGTAATGTTGAAAGAAATGGGGGGAAAAAGGTCACTAGACCAGACTGCATTTCCATAAAAGGTACTTATTCTGTAACTACTGAGTTCTGTATAGTACAAGTCTATATAGCACTATACAGGATCTTGCACATCTGCCTGATTATAAGCACAAGAGACAAACTGCGTAACTCAGCAGACAAACTCTTAAACAGAGGAAGACAGGCAAGGAAGTCCTACCAGTGTAGAAAACATATGTACTGGTTTGAAAAGCAAAACCAGTCAGACTTCAAGTCAGTAATACAATTTTTAATAGGGAAGAGAAAAAGGAAGAATGAAATACATGCAATAATAAAAAATAAAACCACTGACAGAGTCAGAATACAACCCCATACCCTGTCAGTCAGGGGGTTGGTGCAGTTTTCCTCCAAAGGGTCCAGTGATGATGTGGAAAAAATCTGGTTCTTCCTCTGGAATCCAGTGGAAAAAGGCTGCCTTTGGCGTTCTAAACCTCAGTTTTTATCTAGGTAGGAAAGGCTTGGCTGGTCCTCCTGGCTGGAGCATCTCCCAATGGGATGATGTAATCTTATCAGTTATACAGTAGGAGTCAATGGCCCATTAACAGAAGATACTTCCCACAGAGATAAGGATGATCACCCTTCTCCGATGGTAATAGAATATATATCTTGTATTGTAAACCAGGACAACATGCCAGACTCAAAAAAGTGTCATCACTCATGGATGGGCGTCTAAGCTGCTTTTTAAGAAAGCCACAACCTCCATGTGTACTATGTCTTAGTACTTCACTGTTGTCTTCTGCAAGTCTCCTAATCTTAATTTTCCCAGATACAATTCAGCTTGCTACTTCAAAAAAGAAGTTAACACCCTATTTTCTGCCATCACAGTGGATAAGAAAAATAGTCTTTACATATTTAAAGCCCATAACCAGATGTTTCTCCTTCTTTTAAGTAAGGAACCCCATTTTTTGTATCTCCCATCACCTTCCATAAACTATTCTTGTCTTTCTCTAAATGATCCACCAACTGAATGGATGACAGCACACAGAACTACATACCAGCTTAAAGCACAGTCTGAAAAGAGACTAAAAGTTGAAAGTATAAGTCTTGTTCTGCAACAGCCCAATTCTGTTAATTCAAGTTTAACTTGAGAACCACTATAAATCTCATAAAGTTTTTCATCAGGCACACATCCTGTATGTATATCACCAAATGTGCTATTATTCTCTGCTTATCTCTACTTTATATTACTTGGGGTTTTTTTCAAGCAATACCTTCATCGGTCAGCACCAATTGTGACCCTCATTCCACATCAAGCCTCCAGTTTTCCTCAGCTTGATGTCACCTCAGATTTTAGAAAGTTTACCCATTATCATGTCATCCAGATCATTAATCCCTAATAACGCTGATCTGGACCAGGCCATCCTTTTGATTTCAATTTGATACAGTATTGTGTGTGTCAAACAAAGCACAAGTGTCTAAATGAGCTCCAAGCACAGCTCAAAAAAAAAAAAAAAACAAAAAAACAACTCTCTTAGTCTAGCTCCTTGGCTTGCCTACGAGTATCATAAAACAACATCGAAAGCCTTAATTAAAATAGACAACATAAAGGGCATCTCTTGTTTCACTCCCACCGCAAACTGCTGACACTAGATCTTAGATTAGATGGCTTCGACCTTTTTCTTAACAAACTGCTGACACTAGATCTTAGATTAGATGGCTTCGACCTTTTTCTTAACAAATCCGTACACAGCAAGTTGTCTGTTGACTGACCCCCATCTCAACATACATTTAAAGAAAAGCAGCATATTTTATCTTTCCCCATTTCCTGTTACTTCTATTTTTCAGAAGAAGTCAGAAAAAAAGAATGGAAAATAATTCTGAGGTTACATCTTTAGGATTATTACATCAAAATCTCCAAGTACAACTAATTAAAACAAATCCAAGCACTCTTCAACTTCTTTCTTCCTTCTCCTATCTAAGGTATTTGTTACCAGTCCTATTTGCATGAACAATCTCACTACATGTGTTATTTTCAATGTAGAAAGGAAAACAAAACCAAAAATCTCACACTTCTTAGTGTCATCAGCAGCTCACTGACTCCCTCTCTTGGGTACTCTTTCTCTGGTTTTTCTGTCACTTTTTCAAAACTGTTTCCATAGTGTGGAACAATTTTACTCTTCAAATTCCCTGCTAGTTTCAATTTCTGCATGTTCCAGTGCCTGTTCACAACTAATCTGCAACTTGATCTAGATCCACAACACTGAGCATCATCAGGGAAAAGACAAGGTTAACAATCAGCCAGCCCCAAAGCCCTGCATTCTTTATTCATCATTCAGCCACTTGAACTTCTACTTCCCAGCTCTGTCTCCTGGCTTGGCTGCCTCTCACCATACTATTCCAAGCATGCAAGACACCACTCCTTCCTCTGGGGAAGCAGGGGCTGGTTCCCTCCCCACCACCGTGTTTCTGTGTGTGCGTCTCTTCCCCATTTCACGCTAGATACGTGCAAGACAGACAGCCTGCAGCAGGTACTTCTCAGAACAGAAATGTATTTTACAGATGTCACAACAAATGCATATTCTACTCACTAGAAATAGCTTAAACTTTGTGCTCTGATCACCTACACTAGCACAAACCACATCACCTGAGAGGACAGGACCTTTTTGGCTAAGGGTCTCATTTCTGGGGACTGAACTGTTGCAGGCAAACAAAGGTCCATCTGTCAACAGAGAAGCAGAGTTTGTCAATAGAATCTCTGCCATTCTACGCTTTCTTTTGTGCTGTTCACTGGCTTCAAATATGTTGCTAATACACAGTAACAATTCAACCTACAGACTCTTCCATGTGGTTAGGAGCACCGATTTCATCTAATAACCACTAATACTACATAAATACTGTTCTTTTCTATTAAATTTAAAAAGGAACTGCAACAGAAAATCTCTCAGAAGAAAGGAGAAATGGAATGTGCGGATTTCAATTAAGCATTAAGGTGATGTTAATTAACACAGGTCAATGAAAGCAAGAACCCCTGCGCTAGGATGAATTCCACATATTCCACATATGGACTATTTATTCTAAAAGATGCATGTGAACATTCACAGTAAAAATACAGCGGATTTGAAAAGCCATGTATCCACAGCGTAACTTTTCTTTCAGATGCCATTTGAAGCCCATCCTTTGGACAACACTCAATTAGGCACAACACCAGCCTTGTTAATATCTTTCATCTACAAGCTCAGATACCAGAGTCTCAATAAAATCTCTGTTGTCCTTTTACACTTCTGAAAATGAATTAACTTTTAGTGGGATTTCTTAGCTCAGATCATTTTGAGTGCAGCATGTTTAAAAGTCAAGCAGACATTATCAGAGGGATCACAAATAACCCCCAAGCTCATTTCTTACCCCCTTCTATCATCTTGTGCCAAAATTAAAAGTCACACAGACAGATAAAAAGTCACAACTATAAACTGACCATGCTGCAAAGAAGTATTTCTTACTGAGCTAGTGTGCAGCTAAGGTGATTCTTGGAACCAAGGGCAGACAGAGTAAAACTCCAGGACCATGCACAGCCAAACATCACCTGGCAGAAAACAGGCTGACTTAAAAAAACCTTAAACCCTCTACTAGCTATTCACAGTCCATTCTGTAAGGAGTGCAGGTGCACAACTTAGAGGTGTATATCTGAAAAAAAAGGCCAGGTGCCAAAGTATTTTTTGAGGTTCCTTACTCCCAATCAAAACATGTATGACCTGCTGCTTCAATCAATGCCAGGTAATCTCTGGCCTACCCTAGCAATCAGAGACAAAGAGGATTTTAAGATAATTTTAGAATCCAGCCCCAACTACCAGCAAAGTATTTGCACATACCACCCTCAAACAATAAATACAAAGAAACAGAACTGGAAGAACTCTTCTCACATTCAAGTGCCTCCCAACACAGTCAACCTATCCATGAATTTCAAACTCTAGGTTTTGACAAATTCACTTGGAAAAGATACAGAAAGTTGCTCCCTAGGAACACAAGCTAACCATCAGTGATTAAGGAGGACGCTAACTGACTCGCCTGCTGTAAATGGAAAATGCAATCACACATGAGCTAAATAAAACCAAGTATTTACCATAGTCCCAGTCATACTGCTAGAAAAGCCACCAGTGGTTATAAACCCAGGGCTATGGATTTGCTAGAAAGACCAAGCACCAAAGGATCTCATGAGGGCCGAGCTCCCTATCACCCTTTGGAAGAAAGTAACACTGTATATTTGTGAAGTTAATCTTTCAGAATTGCCATCAAGAAACCCAAGAAAACACAAGGCAAAAATATTCCCAGCTTAACTTTTTTTTTTTTTTAATCACAAAAGGGAAATTACTGACTTTGAAAAGTCATTAACTTCCCGTAATAACCCAACTAACATGGTATTTGCAACAAGTTCAATAAAACAAAATAAAACCAATAACAAAATTAATAAATATTACTAATTATAAAATTATTATATTAATTACTAAAATGAATAAAGGAAACTAAAAAGAAAAATAACTTCACTGCTTAGAAGCCAGCTGGAAGGCAACTGTCAAAGGGATCAAAAAATATGGCATATATATATTTTCAAGTGAACTACTGTTTGGACAGTTTTCCCACAGTACATTCTACCTGAACAACAAGGTCCCAAGAAAGAAAATACTGTAATATCATGTAACAATACGCCTGATATATACTCCTTAGTCCCTTTTACCAGACTAATAGTGCCAATGAGGAACGAAAAAAGCAATATATAAAACACACCAACTAACTTCACTGAGTTTAAAATGTTAACAACTCCAGCTAGAACACTCTTCAAGTGTCTGATGTTTACATAAGAACTGGGCTGCTGACCAATTAAAAATACAGTATGTTCATAAAATTCAAGTTTGAGCATATTTCTTTGACTGTGTACCAGCTGTAAGAAATACAGACTTTGAAATACATAATCCCTTAATGAATGTTGACTCTTGGTGTATTTTATAGACACATTATTTAACAAAGGAGATACCTCTTTCTTCATCTCAAACTAAGCGTATCTCTCTGGCTTTCCGTACACATCCACCCTCCTGGCTTTCCCTGTAACTTATTCTTTTTTTGGTTATGATTCTCCAAGAGGACCTGTAGAAGACAAAGTTGGACTAAAACCCCACCAAATTCTATACAACTGTGGAATCATTGACTAAGGCAAGTCCCAGGAGAAACAGAAAAAACAGACGACAATTATGTGAGAAACAGTGCTCCCAGTCACCATTTTACTTGGCATACAGGAAGTATTGTGCTGTATCCATATAAAAGCAATCCTTCAGTTACACGGATCACAGATCTTGTGACAGCCTCCTAATGGAGATGGATAAAGACTACAATTAAGTTTAGGAAGAGAATCTGGAAGCTGAAACTGTTTTCAAGACAAACTAAAGCAGTAGTGCATGGACAAATTATTTTGCCAAGGTTTTGGGGTTTTGGAGATTTGGGATTTTTTTCCCCTGGAATTTCTCAAACTGGGCTGGTTTAAAGAAAACACAGAGCAAATAGTCCAGAGCTCAAGTGAGAATAAAATCCTGTATTGAGGTCTTAAATTTTTTAGCTTCATGGT
Organism: Cinclus cinclus; assembly: GCF_963662255.1. Taxonomy (NCBI): domain Eukaryota; kingdom Metazoa; phylum Chordata; class Aves; order Passeriformes; family Cinclidae; genus Cinclus; species Cinclus cinclus. The sequence goes on along the minus strand of NC_085084.1, from coordinate 22,570,932 downwards.
AAGAACAGCCCTGCTATGTGAAGAGCCAGACTGAAGGCAAGGTCTAACCAAAGCTTAGTCCCAGTCTTGCTGACATTTTGCAGACTGCTTTTAAATGATGTCTTCTTGTTAGACAGCTGGATTGAAGTCAGACTTAGGACTGTACAGTACCGGGATCAAACTTTTTTTGAAATCTGAAATCCCAGTAGCTGCAAAACTAGCAGAATAAATATTATATCTCTCACAAGACTTCAAAGGCAGTTTTCTATTTCCACCTGTTCTGTTACAGTTGACCTTTTATAAACCTTTTGCTTTACGATAAATGGCTTTTCCACTCCCTACTCTGCTGACATTTGAGAAGCACTCACAACAGCTTGCTCCTGATACTGCTTTCCACCAGTACCAGAATACCCTGCAGAGACTAGAAAGCCTCTACATGCAGAATATTAACTCATGCCCAAAGTAAGTTTTCAGAGATCCTAACTGAACATGTTTCCATGACTTCATAAATGGTCACCTTATGGATTAAACACATGTTTTACCAACTGTGGTAACTTGACTGGTCACAGACAACCTACACTGATTTTGCTGCTTCATTTTATCAGTCCTTATGTGCTTCAACAGGTATCTCTTGAAATGTTAAGCAATGAAGTTGAAGCACATTAGCAGAATCAAACTTGGAAAAAAAGTTAAATTAAATGGTAATGTCTGCTGTGGAGAGTAACAGAGACCATAGAAGAATAAATCCCCTCTCTTAAGAAGACAAATAATACTTTGTCTTTTTGAAAAACACTGGGTTTTCTCCTCTAATAGCGTAGCCCCTGGATGTAGAAACACTGAAGGGGTGCCAAAATACACCCAGCAAGAAAGCTGTAAATGTTCTACTACTGTGACAATGCATTAAAAAGGGAAGGATCAGTCTGTATTTGCAAAGGTTTTGAGCTCCCAAAGCCACAGACCACTAAAACCCCTCAGGTAACAAATCAAATCCAAATAATTCCTTTTAACTGCTGCTGTGCAGGGCTAGAGAAGGCAGAGTCATTCAGCATGTCCTCTTAACATGCTGTATAAGCTCATTACAAAATTAGTAGGCTTACTGGGTTTTTAACACCTTACTCTACTTTAACCAAGACTTTCTGTAAGACCTTGACCCAGTGCAAAAAAATATGTGTACACAGACAATACCGTTTTCAAACACTCTATAAACAAAACTTTCTTTTGTTTGTAAATAAATTCCATTATTGTTAACACGTTAATCTAATGACAAAGTTCTAGCTGAATTAAATACTAGCTTTACTTTTTTCTTTACAATCCTAAAATTATTTATCCACACTTAAAAGCTAAATTTGGAAGGCTAGCATATTGGTAGCTTAATAATGAAATTATTTTTTTCTTTCCTGATTATTTCCACAGCTCACACCTTCATTTTTTTAAAGCAAAAGTACTTCCTGCAGATTTAAAGTTAGCTTTACACTTGGCAGTGTTACAATAGAGTAATCCAAAACTCAGTGACTTCTGCAGTGAGGATGAAATTCACTATGTGCTAAGTGGAATTTCAGTACAATCCACATCTAATAAAGCTACAAGGCAATTAAGTTTCTGAAGAAGACATTAATCTAGCCTGTCACCCATAAAAACCCAGCACTCCAGGCTACATATGCAGACAGCATCAAAACCAAAAATAAGTAAAAAAGCACACGTGTCCTCCACAATTCACCAACCCTCTGAAACTGAAACTGGAAATGTTTAGAACTGTGACATCAGATTCTGAAGCTTTTCAAAGCAAACAGAATAAAACAAAGGAATGCAATCACTGTTTTTTCAGTTAACAACTTTTTGTTAATTACAACACAATCCAGCTACAGCTGCAAAACTGAAGCTCTGCTGTAAACAGTGTCTAGTGCTGTGATCTGCTCTCAGCAATGCTCATCCAGCTGGCCTCAAGCATTCAGAACCCCGCTTTAATTGTCGACTGCTTTACAAGTGAGTTGGTGGTGGGGTACTTTTTGCTTGCTTGGTTGGTTTGTTGGTTGGTTGGTTGGTTGGTTGGTTAGTTATTTTTTGTGAAACTACCTCTTATTGTATAAGTATCAGAAAAAAGCCAAACATTTGCAAGATGTTAAAATAATTAAGTAATAAATATTAACCCCAAAGGACTCAAAAGCCGCTTCAGTACAAGCCACAAAGTTAAAGCTCTGGTGTTTTCTCAGTACTTTTCTCTATCTGGATGCAGTAAAATTTCAATATGCACATATCAATGCAAAACTCAGAGCTTTCAGCATTTCATATCCCATAGTTCAGTGTCTTCAGGATTATACCCACCAATGGTACATCCTTAATTATGCTTTATTGTTTTGATATCATCTTGTTTAGAGCCTGAAAATTAATCAACATCTCAGGTGAGAGCCTGAAAATTAATCAGTATCTTAGGACATGCTCCTCCTCACCATCTGTGCCTGTACTTCCCTGCTACTATTTGAAGAGGTTTATTGCAGTTTGATGCACAATAAAGCACTTCCACAGCTAAGACACCATGTTATTTCATTAGGAATGCAAACACCTCTTTTCCCCACGCAATATGAACTAAATAAACACACACACACAAAATGTCTGCTCTTGCTGCAAGTATAAATATCTTATTTTCCTTAACAGCTATGGAGCTGGAAAAAAAAAAAAGAAACCTTACAAACAAACAGCTGCATATGCAAGGCAAAGAAATGACTGACCAAACTTCAGGCCTGAAAATAGAAGAGATACTAATTCCCAAAGATAAAATTTATACTCAGTAGCAGCTGCAAAGCTGCAAATTTCAGCAACGTTGCAGTGAAAACAAGCTAGTTTTTGAAAAAGAAGCTCACTAATAGCTTCTTTTTAGTACCAGTAATAGATTACAGATCATAGCCAGCTCTAGTTCTACTACACAAGGAAGGTGATGATTTTCTAGTGCTAGCTTCTGTGTTTTCAGCTCTTTACAGAGATGCATGGGCATTTATGGCCATTTTTGACCTGCTGTGAGAGACACCACAACATGCAGAAGTCAGCCTTCAATCTCCACTGTTCTGCAAGAAAGGCAAAAAATTGTTGGCCACAGGATGAGCAAAGAGAAGTGCAAATAAGCAGGCCGAGAAGGAACAGGAAAGACAAGCAACTGGCCCGTGAACACAAACCCCACAAACAAACAAACAAACAGCATGCAGAAAATGGCAATATGAAATTTAGTATAAAAGCAGCTGTAACTTTTTTGCCTTTCTTTTAATTTATGACATTAAAAAAGATGCAATTACCTAAACACTAGGGCTCTAAACAACAACAAACCCCCAGGTGCTATACTTTTAACAGGGATACCCTGAGTCCATAAACATGACAGAGCTGTCTATAATACTATGGTGGTACATACTATAAAGACATCCAAATCCAACTGGACAAGTCTCCTCCTGCGTAAGCCACTGCCATAAAACAGATTGGAAGCAAAACTGAGTAACTGCAGAAAGCAAGAAAGGCATTCCATTTATACAACTCATCATCCAGACCAGCTAGTGAAGTAAAGTCATGTTAAAGATAATTTCTTAAATATTCCTTCACTACTTTGTCACACATACAGAGATGTAAAGGAAGACAGTAATTTAGAATACCATATTCTCTGACAAAGGCCACACCAGTTCTGCCTTGAAGCAAAGTATTAGCAACCTTCAAAAATTAACCAACCATCTCCTGAGGGACTTTCAACCACCACCCAGGCCCTGAGCCTTACTGCCATTTCCATAAAATCCAACGTCCCTACTCAGACACATCCTGGCGTTTTTGACACTGTAGTTCAAGCAACAGTCTGAAAAAACCTACTTTGAAGAACACAGAATACAAATCTAGGACAAAACTTAGGGAATGTGGATTAGTCAATCAGAAATGAGGAACTTGTGTCATGATAACATCTCTCAACCTATGAAACGTTAAAACCTTAACATTCTTCGAGTAAGGTCCTGAAATTCAGAGTTTACGTTCCAGAAGAACATGACAGTACAGAAGAACAAGCGTGCTCTGAGGAGACAGTGCACACTTTATGTGAACATCACAAGTTTTCAGACATCAGAATAAATTCCATGAAGACCATAAACGAATGGAAAAATAATCACTCTTATCACACTGGTTGGAAAGTACACATTTTCAAAGTTTATGTATCAAAAACACAACTGTCGAAATAATCATTAGACTGAGGGGGGGGGAAAGTGTTCAAGGAGCCGTTTAGATAAAAATTATCATAACCCTCGAACTTTATTTTTAAAGTGACTGCCAGTTTTTACAGATTTTCAACAACTTTCTGGCTCCAAAGGAATGGCAGTGGCGATTCAAGTCTACTTAGCCTTTCTGTGGGGTCATATTCTTAGCTTAAAGGTTAAATGGCAGACTTAAGAAATTCCCTCACTGTCCCAGTTTTCTAGAGGCTCTTACTAATTACAAGCAATAGCAAAAGTTTCATTTAGAAAATGCAAGTTTCCACAGCCTCTGGCAAATGCCACCTTTTGAAGTTCAGTATTTTTTTCAATTATGCCGTGAGAGCTTATTGCCACAAAAACAACCCCTGACCGAAACGCACTGCCAGTGCTTCCAGACCCATAAACACTGCACTATGGCTTACTTCGGGGTATCTACTACAAATACACGAACTCACCCTTCCCCACCGAAATTCATCAGCCTGGGTGACACACCACAAACTCTGAGGACCAGCAGAGGAATTTAAACGAAACTGTGTAACAAGAACATTGATTAAAACGCACTGACAAAACAAAATTATATGTTCTGGGACAACAGTGTGAGTTTTCTCCTAGATCCCTCACGACCGGATTTTTGTGTGTTTACTTGCAAAGACCACCTGCCCGGGACACGAGGTGATGAAATCCGGGGTCGGAGACATCACCTTTCAGCCCCAGCAGAGGTGGAAGTGCTGCGGGCAGGCTTCGCCCGCTGTCCCGGGAAGCTCTCGGTGCCGAGGCCCCGCTGAAGCCCCCAACTCGCCCACAAGTTGAGCGTCGGAAAACGCGGGGCGGAGGGGAAGGACGGGACGGCTCCGTACCAGCAAAGAACCGCCTCCCGCTGTCGCTACCTGCTGATGAAGCCATGCCCATCGCCGTCGCAGGTCTGGAAGAGGCACCTCATCCTCTCCTCCTCGCCCGTGCTGGATGTATCGCTGCTGCTGCTGCCGCCGGCACTGCTCACCTCCGCTACTGCAGCTGCCGCCATCATGAGCCCCGCTCCGGCGGAGGAGGAAAAGGAGGAAGGGGAAAGGAGGAGGAGGAGGCAAGGCTGCCTCGGGAGCTCGGGATTCCCAGTCCCGCCACTCCTGTAAAGTGCGTGCGGCAGCACAAAGGTGGGGCGGGAGGCTCTGCCGACCCGGCACTCACTACCCGCGGAGTGACGCCCAGGCCGCAACCCCGCCGGCACTCGGGGCGGGGATAGGGCGCTGAGGCTCGGAGCTCTCGCCCGCGCACTGCATCGCCCGGCGCCGGGATCGCGGCGGGATCCACCGGGAGCGAGCGGGTGGTGTCGCCAGCCTGGGTCCAGCTGCCCTCTTTGCGGGGAGCCGCTGAGTGCGGGGCGACTCAAACCCGCCCCGAGTGTCTCTTATTTTCCTTGAGCCGGGCAGGGCCGGCTCCCTGCTCCGGGCATGCTGCTTTGGCTGCGGCTTTGGCTGCTCTGTGGATGCCAACAAACCTCAGCGTTTTCTGTGGCCCTGCGTTTACACTCCAGACTGATGGGGTACTGGTCAGGTAAAAGCACTTTAAGGTGCAGAGCACCAACCCCTCTTGACTGGTCCAGTTCCTTTTCACTGCGAAGAAAATTTTCCTGCGAAGTCAGTAATTCGATTTTCTGTCCCTGAACATGGTTGTGGCCTATACCCATCCCTATCGGTTAGTCTCTTTTTCATTTAAAGAAAAGTAGTTTTCTTTGTAGTTATCTTGTGGCCAGATGAAAAAAAAAATAAAATTGTGCCTGGATAGTACAGCTTCTTAATTTCCTTTAACTCTTTGCCACCTTTCTAAATACATAATTGAGTTTTATTCAGTGCTTTTTATTCTTCTTCTTGCAAAAAGAAGTGATACAGCACCAGCACCGATCTGTTTTATCTCTACTGGAAGCAGTCTGAAACAGTCTAGAACTCCATTTCAGTTTACATACACATTATCTTTCTTACTCCATCATCCTGTGACTAATTTGGGTCAACTATTTTTTTTCCTAACCTGTTTCTGTATTTGGAAAGCAAAACAAAACAAAACAAAAAAAAGACATTGTTATTAAGGACATACATTTCTCTCATAGTATCTAGTAAGTATATAGTATATAATCCTCCTATTAATTAAGTCTTTGGAGATATCCAGTTCCTGCCACAAAACATCTTGGTCTTCCTTCTTGCTGTGTTGGGGGTTGGTTCTTTACCTTTTCCCTCTGTGGAATTTTCCCCATTGTCATGCTAAGATACCTGTTGACTGGGCCATGGTGGCAAGGGGGAGGGGAGGGAAGAGGGAAACCCCTCGATATCCAAACATCCAGAAGAGCAGACAGAAGGCTCTGGCTCGGCCTATTTCCCCCGTGGAGTTCAGACTGGAAGGACGATCGCCGCCTGGGCCTCATCCCTGCCAATCAGTACCAGGAGCCATCCTCACTGCTGTCGGACCCTGCCCTGCTGCCTTCTCGCTGTAACCTGCCACCATCCAGCACTCTGCTGAGCACCAGGACCGACACCGTGAGCGGAGGGCTCTCTCCATCTCTCTCTCCCCCTGGGACAGCGCTGCCATCACCCCCAGCCCTCCTGCAGCTCTGCGGGACCTGCCTGCCCCCAGCACCGGGAACTGCAGCTCAGGGAAAAGGTGCCTGCAGCCAGAAAGGACTGGGACTGAGTTATTGTTCTGTTTGTGGCTAATTTCATAGCTGTTGTTCTTGTTTGCCTTGTTAGATAAGCTAGTAAAGAACAGTTATTCCTACCCCCATACCTTGGCCTGAGAGTTCCCTTAATTTGAAATTCATAATAATCTGTAGGAAGGAAGGATCACATTTTTCAGTCCAAAGGGAGGTTTCTGCTTTCCTTAGCAAACACCTGTCTTTCAAACTAGAACATGCTGACAAGGATTAATGAATATATAAATTCAGCAAAGTTATCACACTTCTTGCACAGTGCCTTTTAAATACATTAACTCATGGCAACAGTTCTAGTTGTTAGTATTTATTGCACCTTGATTATGTAAGCCATTACAAGGTAAAAAGTCCCTCTAGCATTTTTTTAACTAAAGCTACTTGCAAGTGTAAGCGTTCATACACTCACTCTCGTCTTGGTCTCTGCAGGTTTCCAAATTACATTGCTCACATTAATTCTTGCTGCATGACCAGGGCACTGTAATACGGAGTCAAGACAGTTCCATACTGTTTCAAGGCACTGAAACAAGAGAATATTGCAACTACCCTTCAGATGTTCCATCTCCTGACCTCCAGTTGTTTGGCTCTTAGTCTTGACCACATGCTTTTTCAGTCGTAGGCAGGATGTTGCTCATGTGTGATATCAGTTGATTACTGCAGCTGCTTGTTTACACTGAGGACTGGAGGAGATGTGAAGTCACAAAACCATTTTCTTCAGCCAGATATCGTAGACGAGCTGTTCAGTACCACACACAAGAATCCCTGCACACATTCTGCAAATATAGCATGCACTGCTTCTTACTAATTATGAAAATTCTTAACCACAGGGACCCAATGTATTTGTGCGCATCCCTTTCATCTTGTGATATTCTCTTGATTCTGTGATTCTTTACAGAGTCCTAAAACAGTGTTTCCTGACAAGGCCTCCAATATCAACTGAGCAAGATGGATCCAAAATATTCCAATGAGAATCTCCAAAAACAATCTCTCTCCATCCTGATGCTATCTGCCAAGCCTCACAGTTGGCCAGTTCTCACCTTCTTTTTAACTAGTCTCCCACTACTCCCCTAATATAGATAACACTTAATCTTTTGTTTTGATCTTCGCTGCAGGATTCACACAGTAGCTTTCTATGTGGGTCAGAAATTCACCCATTCCTTATTTTCTCCCTGCTCATTGTGAACAATTTTGGAGCCCGTTGAATTGAATTTTTCCTGCTGTCTTTTCCATTTTGGGGGATCAGCTGTAGTTGACTTTTTTGCTTTTGCACCAGTCCCATAAAAAGCCTGGTGTAGTGGTTTCTGCCTTTCCCTGAAACCAGTTCCTCCTTGCTGATAGGAACAGCTGCTATCCTAGCTGTGGTATGGCATGCAAGACTGTAAAACCAGCTGAGCTTGCTGGCTTCTATCGTGATGCCCATCTACATTTTTTACAAGATGCATCACATCAGTTGGAAAGCAATACCATAAGCTGCAGTTCACCACATTCCTGTGTCTGCTGTGAATTATGTGGCAGATCACTCCTACAGCCAAGAATGTGAATTTCAGATGGTAAACCCCCTACATTTAAAACCAAAGAATGTTGTGCAGCAGAAAGTATAATTCTGCCTGAAGTGTCCCAGGTGCACAGGGTGTATGGCAACTAGAAAGTTGTAAAGAGAGAGCCACATTGGATACGTAGGGGCCACTGTGGTCTGAAGAGACCTGTCCCTTTCCAGAGTCTGGTTAAGGAGCTGGAGACACAGGAAGGTGTGATCAGACCCCAGAGGCTCTTTGGGGCGCTTGGTCCCCACGAGCTTCTGGGCCGTGCTTACTTGAGAGCATTTCCGAGACACACTGTGGAGTTGCTGCTTGAAGTGAGAGATTTGGTGCCTTTCTTGCCAAATGCTTCCTTTGCCTCTTTTGGCTGAGCACTCAGTAGTAGAGTCTAGTCTGAGTGCACCTGTCTTTTGATAAGCTGCAAAGACTTGATTGTGTTGTTCACGAGTCCTTGTGGGCCTACTCCTGTCCGGTGTGGCAAAAGAACTGCGTAGTTCTGGACCCATTTGTGAGGCAAAACCCAGAGGCTGCATGTGTCTCTTGATACTTTCTGTTGTGTGGTCTGCCTTGATAAGTGCCCTTGAAAATGTGCATTGCAGCCTGGAGAGGGGAGAAGGCGGAAAGACTTGGATTGCTTTCTTGTGTTGCTAAGAACAGGAAAGACATCTCGCAATTCCGGATGCCGGATCCTAAATCCAAGGTGCAACTCTGCACCTGGGGAGCTGCCTGGGAGAAAAAGGAGCCAGGCCTTGCGGTCAATAGCAGCTGACCATGAGGCGCCGTGTGCCCTGGTGGCCAAGAAGGCCAAGGGCATGGTGGCCTGTGTCAGCAGTAGTGGGGCAGCAGCAGCAGGGCAGTGCCCTGTGCCCTGTGCTGGGCATCGGTGCTGTGGCCGCAGCTGGAGTGCTGTGAGCAGTTCTGGGCCCATCTGAAGCAGAAAGACATTGAGGGGCTGGAGCGTGTCCAGAGAAGGACACGGCAGCTGGGGACAGGTGGGAGCACAAGCCCAATGAGGAGGTGCTGCGGGAGCTTTAGGCAGGGCAAAGGGAGGCTCATCAGCAACCTTGCAGGCTCACTTCCAGAAATGCCTACATGACAGTGCTCCCCGCAAGGGCTGATCTCATTCCAAGAATGCCCTCACTGTATCCAGATGCTTTAGACACTGGAGTAGGGGGCACTTGGATCCTTTGCTCGTTTGGGTTACTGGTTTGCCAGTTGGAGAAGCCCCGCTCATTTTGTCTTTTTGCAGCAAGCAGAAGTGCTTTTGCTGAAGACTTCCTCCCCTTTGGCAGCACCGGCTGACATTCTGAGAGTGTTTTAGTTTTCCATGTCTACAGCAGCAACAGCTGGCTGTTTCCTAATTTTCCATTTCAGAGCTTTACACAAGTCAAAGCTCAGTTTTCAGAGAGAAGGTAGTAGCCACGGTGGACTATTGAATTTGGAGCCTGTCAGGGTTTTTTAATACTGACGGCGCAAGGCTTGAGGGTAGTCTCCCCAACCAGCCTCTAAGGGTCCCCTTATATCAGGACTAAGGTGGCAAAATGAGGAACGGTCCACACCACAACTGTGGAAATAAATACTTTAATAACCATAAAAGAAAATGCGGGACGAGGCCCAAAACATGTGCATACACTGTAAGAGTTAAGGGTAGAAGACAAGGCTGAGGGAAAATCCAGGGTATTTATAGGGGATGATGAGAGGTGGGTCCAGGATGATAATCCAGTGGGTAAAGGGAAAAAGTGGTGCAAGGGAGGAGTAATATAGGGCAGGGGCCAATAAGGTAGAATGGGTGGAACAATGCAGTGAACATAAGCCAATGGGGGTACAAGGATACAAGAACTTTCCAGAATTGGGAGGAGAAAAGGGATGATATAGCTGGGAACAGAGGCAACCAATGGGTAATGAGGGTTATAAAGCTTTACCATAAACAGTGTTTAAAACCTTTGACAATCTTCTTAGGAACTATTATAATCTTAAACAAATGCCCTCCAAGGTCAGGAGCTGAGGGGCAGCTCCTCACCAAAAACACTGGTCTGACTTGGGATGTCAGCCAGTTCGATTCCTACATCTCCCCCTTTCTGTTTAACTATAAAAATAGAGCTAAATGATTTTTGTAGAGCTTTGTAAAAACATCATAACAGACAAGGAACAATTAACAGTACAACAACAACAATCATGAAGATAAGTAATCCAGTTTTCATTACAGATAACACCCACCCTTTTATTCCCCACCTTTTGAAGAGTCCATTAAACCCATCTTTTTCATCATTAATTTTTTGGGGTTTTTTTCCCAAAGTTTGAAAAATTTGAGTTATTCAATACCTATTGGATAACTTATAGTCAGATTATGACAAGTTACAAAAGGATTCTTGGAGATTTAACAAAGAACAGTAGAACACTATTACCACAACAATAACAATTATAAAATTAACAATGTCCTGGTTTGAAGGACAGGTGTTTGCCAAGGAAAGCAGAAGCTTCCCCTTGGACTGAAAGAAAATATGATTCTTCCGATTATTATAATTTTGGAATTAAGAGAGCTCTCAGGCAAAGATATGGGGGTAGGAATAACAGTTCTTTACTAGTATATCTAGCACGACAAACAAGAACAACAACAGCTATGAAATTACCCACAAACAGAACAGTAACTCAGTCCCAGTGTTTTTTGGCTGCAGGCACCTTTTCCCTGAGCTGCAGTTCCCGGTGCTGGGGGCGGGCGGGTCCCGCAGAGCTGCAGGAGGGCTGGGGGTGGTGGCAGCGCTGTCCCAGGGGGAGAGAGAGATGGAGAGAGAGCCCTCCGCTCACGGCGTTGGTCCCGGTGATCAGTAGAGTGCTGGATGGTGGTAGTTCACAGCGAGAAGGCAGCCGGGCAGGGTCCGATGGTGGTTTCCCGACGCTGGGATGGGACACAGACGGCGATCGTCCTTCTCGTCCGAACTCCGCGGGGGAAATGGGCCGAGGCCCAGCCTTCTGCTTCCTCTTCTGGCTGTTTGAATCTCGCGGGGCTTGCTTCTTCCCTCCCGTCCCCTCCCCCTTGTCACCAGGGCCCAGTCAACAGGTATCTTAGCATGACAATGGGGAAAATTCCACAGAGGGAAAAAAAAAAGAAAGAACTAACCCTCAACAAACAAGTTTAGCTAAACTTGTGACAAGTGATCTTAATGGAAAGACTTATTTTGAAAAGTTTGCTTAATCAGTCCCTTGTTCTTTCTTCTTGTGGTCTTTATTTTTCTTCTCTTCTGCTAGGTACTCAGGAACAATTTGTTAGAGCTTTTAGACCAAGAATTGCAGTTCATTTAAGAAGTGTGGCTCAGTTCTAATTTCGCTTGAGTTGTGGTCTTGTTTGTCTTTGCTGCTTTTTCCCTGTAATGCAAAACTCGTATTTCCTATTAGGTTGTTTTGAAATTTACACAAGATGCTATATGGATAAATGTGAAAGGGATACACACAAGAAATTAGTTTTGACATATGTGAAGAGTAAAGGGTATAGTTAAGAAAGTAAGTTTAACGTAATGATTAATGTAACATGATTAAAGCCTTTTCATTTCTTTGCTTTCAATTTAATACCTTTTATTTTTAATAAACCTCTCCTTTTCCTTTTTGCCCACTTTGTCACTGTCTACCCTTTTCCTTCTTTGTCTTCCTTTTAACAATCTTTTAAGTATTCTACACTATCACCTCTCATCTTACTATTAAACAGCTTACACATATCTTTTCTTCACTTGCTTTTTCATTGCCATTAAAACTTCAGTTACTTTTCTACTAAAAAACCTGTAGTTTAACACATTAAGTGCAAAAGTAAAACACAAAGTAAAAACTCATCATTTGTTAAAGGGTTTTTAAACCAGTGAAAAACCAAACATCAAAGTGAGACTTATGCCTTCATAGTCCTCCCTTTTTCATTTATTATTTAATTTTTTGTGGGAGAGTAAGGGATGCTGGTGGTGCGGATGACTCCCCACTGACTGAAAAATTATTTTATTTTGTGAGAAATATAAGCTGGACCATTATTGTTTTTTACTTCTTGGGGGTTACCTAGGATTGCAAATGCTTGGAGAAAATGTCTAATAGCATCTGCTGCTGTTTCTTTGGTGTGAGCGGAGGCAAAAATAGCACCTGAAAAGGTATCTATAGAAAGATGAATGTATTTGAAATGACCAAATGAAGGGTAGTGTGTTATATCTGCTTGCCATAATTGTAAACTATGGAGTCCTCTAGGGTTGACTCCTGCTCCAATAGCTGGTAGGGAAAGTTTTTGGCAACTAGGGCATGTGTTTACAATGGCCTTGGCTTGGTCCTTAGTAATATCAAACATTCTATGTAAAGCTGGAGCATTTTGATGGAAAAATGGATGGCTAAGCTTTGCCTGTTCAAGTATGTTAGAGGATGTTACTTGCCTTATCATGGCAAGTGTGTCAGCTCAATTGTTACCTTGTGTCAACGGTCCAGGAAGGGTAGTGTGGGAACGGATATGCATAATGAAGTAAGGGTGCTGTCTTTGGGAAAGAAGAAAAATCGTACTTTTCAGCAAAGAATGTAACTGTTCATTTGTAATGTCCTTCAACAACGAATTTTCATCCCTTTCCATGATCCTTGCAATATACACCAAGTCAGTAACAATATTAATGGGGCCAGTGAATTTGCAAAATGCCCTTACTACTGCAGCCAGTTCAACAATCTGTGGTGAGCCTTCAACAATTTCAATATCTGGCAGCTACTCACCTGTCATAGGGTTCTGCCATGTAATTACAGATTTATGAGATTTTCCTGACCCATCTGTAAATAAAGTGAGGGCTTTGAGGGGCTCATCACTCTTTAAGAGTTTAGAAAATAAACTGAAATCAGAATTTAGAAGTCTGTGCTTAGGGCAATGGATAGAAAGTTGTCCAGGGAAATTTATTAGAGTGATTTGAAGGTGTTCAGACTGTTGCAGGAGCCAATCTAAATAGGAAGAAGTCAAAGGCAGAAATATAATTGAAAAGTCATTCTCAGATAAAGATAGCAAACTTGTTCTAGCCTTAATAATTAATTGAGCTATTATTTCTGGCTTTGTAGTGATGGTCTTTTTGGGTTGGTGGGAAAGGAAAACCCATTCTAAAATCAAGAAAGGATCAGGTAACTCAGGATCCCACTGAAAAATTAAGGCATAAAGTTGAGGACCCCTCCCCAGAACCACTAACAGGAAAGGCAATATAGGGTCCATCTGGTGTGCTTGGCAGATTTGTATTGCAAAAGACACTTTATTCAAGTCGTGTCTTGCTTCCTCTGTCAAATAGCTCGGGGAGTTTGGGGCCAAATCTCCCTTCAGGAGGTCAAATAATGGCTGCAAGTCTTGATCTGTAATCTCCAATAAGGGTCTCACCCAAGCGATAGCACCAAGTAACCTCTGCATGTCATGTAGTGTTTGTGGGTTCTCTTCCAGTTGGAGCAGTTTTGGCTTTATAGTTTGTGATGAGATTTTATAACCCAAATACCTCCAAGGCTGCATTGGCCGCACATTTTCTTCTGAAAAAATCAATCCAGCTTTTTGGACTGCTGCAGCTTGCTCCTCAGGTTGGGTAAATTGTCCTTCCCCGGCTAGGTGGTCCATTGTTAATGCTGCTCTGGCTGGATCATTCACACAGTCAATCAGGAATCCTTGGAGTATGTGTTTCCATTCTTTTTCCCACAGGATGTACTCAGTGGGAGACAACAACATAGTCACTATATATTTTAAGTCATGGAGGGTCAGTACATGTGCTGTGAAGGTGGCCCGAACAAGATTATTAAATTATGCAGATCCCCTCCATGGTCCCTGGCTGCCTGACACAGTTCTTTTATTTCCCCGTATGTCATAGGCTCCCATCTTGGTGCACCTCCCCTCCCCCTGTGGTACCTCACTGGGAATGCATTGAACTTAGCTGCTACCTGCCAGTTTCCTTCTTTTATAGCAGCTTTCCGGATCATCTCCCAAGGGTTTTTAGGGGTTAGAGGGCAAGGTTAAGACTCCTTAGAGTCACTAGAGCTCGAGTTCTCTCCGGAGGAAGATAAGCAAACTGGAGCAATAACATTTACATTAGTGTTAAGCTGGTGGTAAGACTTCCAAGCTTCGGATAGGGACGCAGCCATTTTGGAGGCAGGCTCTTCCGGAAGTGCTTGAAGGCCAGTTCCGGTCTCCTTCCGGGAGGAGGAGCACTCAGCGCCAGTTCCGGCAGGGGCAGGAGTGGGCGGCCCCTGAGGGTGGTGGGCGGGGTGTGAGGGATGGGGGCGGGCTGGTAGGCGGAGCTAGAGGCGGGAACACCCGACGAACACAGACTTCGACCGAAGGTGTGAGCTGTAATTCCAAAATGGACCCCGTTTGTGGCACGGCAGCCGATAGGGCAAGAGCTGTCGTTAGGAGGGTGAGTAGGACGAACACATGAAGACACCTGAGAGATGGAAGGGGGGAGATCCACGACGGCCTGCGTGCTGCCATCGGGGATCCCAGCTGGGGGTTCAGTCACAGGAGAGAGGAAGAGAACAGGCTGCTTTGAAGCAGGGTTAGGTGCAGGGTTAGGAGGAACCAATGAGCCGGGTAATCGACAATGGGATTGGTGCAGGGTTTCCAGGACAAGGTGAAAAATATGGAGCATGCATGGTGCCTCGGAGTCCCTTTTTACAGACAATTGATAAAGTTTGGTCCCCACCAAGTCCCAAAAGGCAGTATTCATCATTTCTTCACTCAAAGTGTTGGGGAAATTTTTACAAACCCACTTTAGTGTCCCCGACCAACCTCTAAGGGTCCTCTGATATAAGGACTAAGATGGCAAAATGAGGAATGGTCCACACCACAACTGTGGAACTAAATACTTTAATAACCATAAAAGAAAATGTGGGATGAGGCCTAAAACATGTGCATACACTGTAAGAGTTAAGGGTAGAAGACAAGGCTGAGGGAAAATCCAGGGTATTTATAGGGGATGATGAGAGGTGGGTCCAGGATGATAATCCAGTGGGTAAAGGGAAAAAGTGGTGCAAGGGAGGAGTAATATAGGGCAGGGGCCAATAAGGTAGAATGGGTGGAACAATGCAGTGAACATAAGCCAATGGGGGTACAAGGATACAAGAACTTTCCAGAATTGGGAGGAGAAAAGGGATGATATAGCTGGGAACAGAGGCAACCAATGGGTAATGAGGGTTATAAAGCTTTACCATAAACAGTATTTAAAACCTCTGACAACCTCCTTAGGAGCTATGATAAACTTAAACAAATGCCCTCCAAGGTCAGGAGCTGAGGGGCAGCTCCTCACCAAAAACACTGGCCTGGCTTGGGATGTCAGCCTGTTCAATTTCTACAGGAGCCATGTGCAATTGTGTTGAATCAGCCCGTCTTCATTGGATCAGAGTGACTTAGAGTCCCATTGCTATGAGAGTTGATGATTTTGCCTTAGTGGAGCAACTTGTAAAGCTGAAGAGAAATAAGGTTAGGAATGATAGGCAATGGCCTGTCCCTGATGCTTCTCTCTGTCCACAGAGCCCTGAACCAATAACAGACTCTGCAGTGACTCACTCAATTCCTGGAGATGAGGCCAAAGAGGTGTGAAAGGACCAAAAGCCTCTGGGTGCGGTCACAGAAGAAGCTGAGCATTCTGAGCCGGTAAGTGCCAGTTGTGGCTGGTGCCGTCTTTAGTGCAAGACACAGCTGCAAGATCCTGACCAGCCAGCACTTGGTGTTGCTGGCTGAGGATGCGGAGTGCTGGAATGCTGTTAGGAGCTAGCAATCCCCCCAGCCAGTGAGCGCTGGAGAATGGGCTTTGACCTGTGCCGTTTAGGTCCCTGCCTGCTGGGATTCTGATAGGGTTTCCCGGCCCCAGAGGAGGGAGCATGTCCAAGACACTGAGCTCAGCCGTGTTGGATATGTAGGGGCCAGTGTGGTCTGAAGAGACCGGTCCCTCTCCAGAGTCTGGTCAAGGGGCTGCAGGCAGAGAAAGGCGTTATCTGACCCCAGAGGCTCTTTGGGGTGCTTGGTCCCCATGAGCTTCTTGGGTGTGCTTACCTGGGAATATTTCAGAGACACATTGTAGAGTTGCCGCTAGAAGTGAGAGATTTGGTGCCTTTCTTGCCAAGTCCTTCCTTTGCCTCTTCTGGCAGAGCGCTCAGTAGCAGCGTCCACTCTGAGTCCTCCTGTCTTTTGATAAGCTGCAAAGACTTGATTGTGTTGTTCACGAGTCCTTGTGGGCCTGGACCTGTCCGGTGTGGCAAAAAAGAGACAGAAATGTCATAGTTCTGGACCCATTTGTGAGGCAAAACCCAGAGGCTGCATGTGTCTCTTGATACTTTCTGTTGTGTGGTCTGCCTTGATAAGTGCCCTTGAAAATGTGCATTGCAGCCTGGAGAGGGGAAAAGGCAGAAAGACTAGGATTGCTTTCTTGTGTTGCTAAGAACAGGAAAGACATCTCGGATTTCCAGATGCCAGATCCTAAATCCAAGGTGCAACTCTGCACTTGGGATGCTGCCTGGGAGAAAAAGGAGCCAGGGCTTGCGGTCAACAGCAGCTGACCATGAGGCGCCGTGTGCCCTGGTGGCCAAGAAGGCCAAGGGCATGGTGGCCTGTGTCAGCAGTAGTGGGGCAGCAGGAGCAGGGCAGTGACCTGTGCCCTGTGCTGGGCATCGGTGCTGTGGCTGCAGCTGGAGTGCTGTGAGCAGTTCTGGGCCCACCTGAAGCAGAAAGACATTGAGGGGCTGGAGCGTGTCCAGAGAAGGACACGGCAGCTGGGGACAGGTGGGAGCACAAGCCCAATGAGGAGGTGCTGCGGGAGCTTTAGGCAGGGGAAAGGGAGGCTCATCAGCAACCTTGCAGGCTCACTTCCAGAAATGCCTACATGACAGTGCTCCCCGCAAGGGCCGTTCTCATTCCAAGAATGCCCTCACTGCATCCAGATGCTTTAGACACTGGAGTAGGTGGCACTTGGATGCTTTGCTTGGTGGGCTCCTTCCTTTGCCAGTCGGAGAAGCCCCGCTCATGTTGTCTTTTTGCAGCAAGCAAAAGTGCTTTTGCTCAAGATTTCCTCCCCTTTGGCAGCACCGGCTGACATTCTGAGAGTGTTTTAGTTTTCCATGTCTGCAGCAGCAACAGCTGGCTATTTCCTAATTTTCCATTTCAGAGCTTTACGCAAGTCAAAGCTCAGTTTTCAGAGAGAAGTTTGCTTGCTGGTAGTAGCCAGGGTGGACTACTGAATTGGGAGCCATGTGCACGTCTGTTCAGTCAGCCCGTCCTCACTGGACTGGAGTGACTTTAGAGTCCCATTGCTATGAGAGTTGATGATTTTGCCTTAGTGGAGCAACTTGTAGAGCTAAAGGGAAATAAGGTTCGGAATGATAGGCAGTAGCCTGTCCCTGATGCTTCTCTCTGTCCACAGAGCCCTGAACCAATAACAGACTCTGCAGTGACTCACTCACTTCCTGTAGATGAGGCCAAAGAGGTGCGAAAGGACCAAAAGCCTCTGGGTGCGGTCACAGCAGAAGCTGAGCATTCTGAGCCCGTAAGTGCCAGTTGTGGCTGGTGCCGTCTTTAGTGCGAGACAGAGCTGCAAGATCCTGACCAGCCAGCACTTGGTGTTGCTGGCTGAGGATGCTGAGTGCTGGAATGCTGCCAGGAGCTAGCAATCCCCCCAGCCAGTGAGCGCTGGAGAATGGGCTTTGACCTGTGCCGTTTAGGTCCCTGCCTGCTGGGATTTTGATAGGGGCTGGCCTGAAGCATGAAGGCTTCCCGGCCCCAGAGGAGGGAGCATGTCCAAAACATTGAGCTCAGCCACGTTGGATACCTAGATTACTTTTGTCTTCTGTAAACTCACACATAGCAGTTTTCAAAAGCAATTTGTTCCTCAGGAGGAATGTGGCAGGCTCTTAACTACTGTGTCCCTGCAAAATTTTTTGAGTGATCTTTGGGTTTCTGTCTTACTGTTTTTCTTTTCAGGATATAGCAGTGGGAACACAGCGACATGGACCCCCTTTATGCAGCTGTAGGAGATGGCTTTGTTGAAAGATTGGCCCCCTTTTATACCTTTAGTCTCCAACTGACATAACGGAAACCAGAGCCTTAACAGAACTTAACAGAAAGAAGGCACTGATTGGTTGGCTCAGCTGCTGTACTGCTGGCCACTCATCCTATCATCCAATCAGCTTCCTGGTCACATGCTGTCACCGCGTTCCTCCCGCCAATCACAATCTCACTTCCAACTGTCATTCACAGGACTATCTCCTCACCTACAACTGCATCTCACGCCTCAACTGACTTTCAATCGTCCAGCCTGCAGCTCTGCCATTCCCGTAGGGCCTTCTGGTCAGCATAAGCCTTAACAATTCTAGTATTTATAAACCCATATCCAGCATCAGGACAATATTAGTGTTGCCCCTGAGTCTTCAGGAGGGGAGCCTATGACCAAGACTGCAGCAGAGGGAGCTTTGCCTGGCACCGCGAGCTGTGGGAGCAGTTCCCAGGAACCCAAGGAGCTTGGTCAGGACAGAACCCACATTGTTTGAGAGAGGTGTGAGACGGCTGCTCTGAGCTGTCTCACAGCTCCCTGCCTGTGGCAGGAAGGGACATGAGAAGAGTTGAGTTCTTGTCTGTAGGGTTGGTGCTTCTCGGTGCCTTTAGTTCAAATCCTGCACTGACACAACCTCCCCATGCCCTGCCCTCCATGCTTCTCCAGAAGCTCTGACACTGAGTCCTCTACTGTGGCAAGAGAGCCAGGAATAAACCTGACCTTGTGGGAGTTGTGTCACCAACTTGTGTGTCCCAGTTTTGTGCTGAAGCCTATGGATAAGTTTGTTGCAGGGTGACGGTGCTCTGGAGGCAACACTGAGTGACTCTTGAAGCAAGAGAGGAAAACGCCAGCAAAAAGTCAATGTAGAAGTCTGAGCTTTTTGTCTTCAGGCATTAAATCAATATAGTATCAGTCTGCTGATAGTTATACTGAGATACGTTAAAAAATGAAGCAGCAGAAGCTCTGAGACCAAACAAATCATTAGTTACAAATCCAGTAGCTCAAGGAAAAACTGAAATGACCCCAAATTAGTGAACTCAGTGCCTCTGCTTAGAGTTCTCCTTCAAGATACATGGACTTGGACATAAAGAGGGATAATTACATGGATATTTACATGTGTAGCTTGCTATTAGTATAGGAATATTTCTCTATGTATGTTATTATATTTATGGATGTAGTATGCACATATCTATGTGTATATATACATATATGTTTGTAATTACATACAGGTGTATATATGAATCCAAGTACACATGGATGTTGTTGAATGTATGTTTAGTTCTATCTCCTAGGTTAACAGTTGTGTAGTTATCTAATGTAGTTATTGATGCACTTATATGGATCTTTAAATATGTATACTTGTATTTGTTTTGGAAAATATGTCTAATTTTATATTTTTATATGTATATTGATCCATTTCTATTCAATGATATTTACATACTTGTCCAGATGTATAGCTGTATATTTCTATTAATGTAGTTGGACTGATATGTAATATTTAATCTGTATATTGTTATAGTTTTATAAGTATTTATATATGTGCACGTGTATACGTACTTAATTCTATTTAAACATGTATGGAGTGGTATAGTTGTATAACTGTCTATTGAATTCTCAAGTGTAGGGCTATTTAGAGAGAGAATGCATATTTTTGTATTTCTGTATGAGCTGCGCTTGTAGTAATATGTAGTAAATAAGTTGCTGTACACCTAACTGATCTTTGTGTGCAGTGAGTTGTGGTCGAGATTGGCAATAAATTAAGTTTTTGTTAACTGAAGTTGGTATTTGTATATTTTTACATAGCCTTGTTGTAATAATGTAATAAATTACTTTTTTAAAAACTTAATTGAGGATTGCATGGTTACGTATTGCCAGCACAGGTGTAGCAATTTGTAATAAATGACATTTTTCAACTGAAATTGATTCTTGTGTATTTATAGATTAGCAGTGTGGTTGTAGCAATCTGCAAGAAATTACATTTGTCAGCTGAAATGGATGTTGTGTAATTTGTCCTATCCAAAGCAATGAACAGATGTAACGGTGATGATGCTGGAGGATTTTGGCTGGGAAAATTTCCAGCCATGCCCAGCATATGCCCCATGTGCACTCAGGCTGGAAAGAGCAGATTTGGGATGGTAGCTGAGCCACACACTTGCTAAGAGCTCCCTGCAAAGCCTGCGGTGAAAACACCGGGACTCCACTGAGCACAGAACTTCAACCAGGAGCCATCCAGGGAGGACAAATCCATACCCCATCCCACTGGCAGCTCTTCAGGAAGCACTCCAAGTGTCCCTCTGAAGGTCATCCTGGACAGCAGAAGCCAACAGGGATCCTGAGCCAGCTCTGCTGCCTTTGGCAGCACTTAGGCAAATGAGCTGGAGCAGGGAGTAGACAACAACGAGTGAAACTGCTGCAGACTGGGGATGAAGGAAGGGCCATGGACACAAGTGCTGTGATGCTCCAAAATCTTTTTTATGTTGTATTGTACTATATTAATCAAAATGTGTAATATATAATATGCACTAAATTTAATATGTATGTATTATTTGACAGATTTTGTTCCTTGATATATATTTTCATTTAATATATGTTTATATTTTCATTTAATATATATTTAAAATATTCTTCCAACTTAGGAGAGTGAGGATGTACTGCTGTCCAAAACCTTCTGCCCACACAGCAGTCAACCCCCGGGTATGTACATGCACACCCATCCACTGACCTTGATCTTCTCAGTATCTCAGGGCTGCTGTTTGCACCAGAATTAGGATGAATTTAACTCAACAGCCCCACGAGTGGAGTGTCCAGTCTGTTGCCACTCACGTGGCAAGGCACAACACAGAGCTCTCAAATCACTTATCACATGTGCCTTCAATCCTGCTGGGAACTGAGGAATTCTTAAAAGCACCAAAGACACAGAAATGAGGTGCAAAAAATTGGCATCGTACTACCGTGCTACCTATTGGTATCTTCATGGAGGAAAATCTGTTGGGTTTTTCAAAGTTGTAACTTTCCAAAAACTAGGAAAGTTGCTCAGCATCAGTAGCCCAGTTGTGAATGGTTTTCCTGATTTGGCGAAACGAGTGTTAACTGTGGACCCTGTCCTTGGTTCAAATGACCTGCCCTGACCTGCAGATAAAAGCACCACCCCCAGCAGAATCTAGGTCTGTCACTTTCCTCAAAAAGCTGTCATCAATTTGCAAGAGGAAAGGAAAATGTGACAGACACTATGGATTAATGACAAACTCTGAGACACAGCTCTGAAGCAAAGGGCAGCAGCTTCTCTGGGACGTTGCTGGTGTCCAAGGCAACTAGGCTGGCCTGGCTGCCCAGGACCCTGCGCTCCATGGGCTCTGCAGAACTGCACAACACGGAGACAGCTTTGGGCACCTCAGCCGCTGGGCAGGAGTCACCTTCTTTCTCTGGATGGCTGCCTATGGGCAAATGCAGGCTGCTGGCCTTCTGCTCTTGGCCCTAGCCCAGCCTTGCAGGGCTGATCCTGTTCCCTGTCTGAAATGTGCTAAAGAGGGACTTGTTTGTTTCCAGCTCTCTGGGGCATTGAACTGCATCCAAAAATACTGAAGGACTAAGGCCTGAACAACAGGCCCTGAGACAAAGCTGCCCCCAAGATGACCCTTCCAACGACATGTTCTATGGATCTGCTCCTTAACCAAGTATTACTATCAGAAATCATATGTCCTGCACCAGCAGTTTTGTCAGATTGCTTGTCAAGCACTGTCAAAACCAGGCTACTCTCACAGCGCAGTCGGAAGCCTTGTGGCCAGCAAAGGTGGAGGCACCACAGGATTTCCCAGTTCCTGGCTGTGGCTCTTCAGGGCTTGGCTGGGACAGCTTCCCCCAGTTGATGTGTGGATATGGATGAAGGGGAAAGGATTGGGGTATCAGGTCATGTATCTTTCTTAATCACTAGAAGCAAGCTTTTGTAATGATGAGATGCATTCCTTAGGCTATCCTTTTCTGTCTTTTTTTTGCACTTCTGCATGATATTAAATTACACTAGTCCTTCAGCTGGTGTCTGTGCCTATGACCCTTGACCCTCCCCACCATGAGAACAAAACCACAGCCAGTTTAGCACAAGACATGCCTCTCTGCCAGCCCATTTCTTGGAAAATAACCCTGATCACCATCTGTGCAAATGAAATTCCCACTTTGTAACTTCCTTTTCTGCAAGCAGGTGAGAAAAGTACCCACTCCCTTTTTCAGATACCTCCAGAAGCCAACTGATTTCTGCATTCACAACCCTGAAATATCAACCTCCTTCCTTAACCTGTCCACTGGCAGCTCACACCAAGAGGCCTTTGGTCCAAGATAGCCACAGAGGAGCTCAAGGACGGAGAAGTTTGAAACACAACTCCTGCAGAATTTAAACCTCCCTTTATCAAATGAATACACCAACCTGTCCCAAAGGGAAACAGGCAGGAGAGAGAAGCTCCTCTCGCACAACAGCAAGCTCTGTGCTTCCTTCTGTTGCAGCTGGAGAGCAGAGGCCATGGGCTACTCCTCAGTTTGGGAAGGAACCCTGGGAATTGGCTTGATCTGGGAAGGCAGCAGAAGAAATTTCCCAGGTGGGCATGTCTCCCCTGACACAATAACCCTTCAGCCTCCTTAGTCTGCCAGGAAACTCAGGAATGAACCTCCAAGACTTGGATACACATCTTTGGTGGACATCTTCAGAGCCCAAGCAGCTCCCCAACAAGGCTTCTAGTGACCACCTCCTGCTACCAACTCTAAGGAGTCCCTTTCCATTGCAAGATCTTTGGGATTCTACATTGACAAGAGTTGGCTGCAGGAGGGGTTTGCCTTGTGACTGAAAGGAGGAAGTTGAGTGTGTTTTTACAGACTGTGTGAATCTGCTTGTAGATAGGGCCAGGAATGCATAGATAAGAAAGAAAGAGAAGAAACTCTGAGTTCTAGAAAATGTTACTAACACAGACTGCTGCTCAGCCAGGGCCATGTTAAATTCCTCAACCTAGGAGAAAAAGAGCAAGGACTGAATAGAATTACAAATAGGTTTTTCTTTGTTTTAAAATACAATAGGGAGGTGCATATTAGAGGGGGATATAGAGTAGGTGATTTGGGAAGTTTGTACCTTCTGAGTACCTCAGCCAATGGGGAGAAGGAAGAGGGAAATGCTGGAAGCTTAGGATAAAAAGGAGGCTATATCCATCAACGATTTGAGAGACCCCATGGGAAATGCTCACAGCCTCTGCCTTTATTTGAATAAAGTTACAGGAGTGCCCTGTCTCCTTTTGGACATTAACCTCTTACACTGTGGATGAATTTTCCTGACAGATTCTTCAGAATTCAGGTGGTGAGGAAAACACAGGAAAGGCAGAAGGATAAAAGTAGAGCCGCACCCCTGAGGCACCATTTGTATATTTGCAGATTTCCTCTGTCCAGGGGCCCATGTGTTGTCCTTTGTAGCATGTCCTTGTCACCTCAGGAGCGCTCCCAGGATGGAGACCTGGCCTTGTCATTGTGCTGATGAGACAGCTACTGCTGAAACAAAAAGCTGAGAGAATTCCTTCCTGGGTTGGGAGTCCCCCTATACACCACTAAATGGACCCATTCTACAGGGCAAGCAAGGCAGAATAATTCCACAGTCCTTAGCACAGCTGCAAAGTGTCCTTGTGCTCATCACCTTCAATCCAGCAGGGCTGCAGAGAGGACAAATTCTGACAATAAAATCAAAAGGGACAAAATCTAGTGCAAGGCCTGGCCTGAAAAGCCTGGGTGTGATGGCCTTCCCCAGAGAGGCAGACGAGAGGCCCTGTGAATAGAGACCAGGACTGTCCCCAGGAAACCATGGCAAGGGGTCAGGAGCAGGGATTAGGGACAGGGCCAAGGTCAAGTGTTGGGGGTTGGTTCTTTCCCTTTTCCCTCTGTGGAATTTTCCCCATTGTCATGCCAAGATACCTGTTGATCAGGCCCTAATGACAGGGAAAAGGGGGGAGGGGAGGGAAGAGGGAAAACCCTCGATATCCAAACACCCAGAAGAGCAGACAGAAGGCTCTGGCTCGGCCCATTTCCCCCGGCCCATTTCCCCACGGAGTTCCAACGAGAAGGACGATCGCTGCCTGAGCCTCATTCCTGCCATCCCAGTGCCAGGAGCCATCCTCACTGCTGTCGGACCCTGCCCTGCTGCCTTCTCGCTGTAACCTGCCACCATCCAGCACTCTGCTGAGCACCAGGACTGACACCATGAGCGGAGGGCTCTCTCCATCTCTCTCTCCCCCTAGGACAGTGCTGCCATCACCCCCAGCCCTCCTGCAGCTCTGCAGGACCTGCCTGCCCCCAGTACCGGGAACTGCAGCTCAGGGAAAAGGTGCCTGCAGCCAGAAAGGACTGGGACTGAGTTACTGTTGTGTTTGTGGGTAATTTCATAGCTGCTGTTGTTCTTGTTTGCCTTGTTAGATATACTAGTAAAGAACTGTTATTCCTATCCCCATATCTTTTCCTGAGAGCTCCCTTAATTCCAAAATCATCATAATCTGTAGGAAGGAAGGATCACATTTTTCAGTTCAAAGGGAGGCTTCTGCTTTCCTTAGCAAACACCTGTCTTTCAAACTAGGACATGGACTATCTTGTCTGAATGGTAACAGTAACAGAAACCAGGACACCAAGAGAAAAATTACTGACTCTCCATTATCAAGAAATGTAAAAACAACAGAAGGGAGCTTTGAAAAGAAATAAAGTATATTGATTTAATGTACAAGCCAGCATGCAGACAAGTCAAAGGTTAAAACCAAGCAAAAAAACTTCTGGAACATCTAAACTCACATAGATGTTTGAATATGTAAAAATGCTCATTAATATGCATTAGCCCATGTAACATAAAAGTACATAAGGACATTGTTTCAAGTTAACAGTGTGTTTTTGGCAGATTACCAAACATTCCAGCACTGGATATTGTCCCTTTTTATCCCTTATTAAACTTTCAGAAATTCTAAAGAGTGAACTTCATTTTTCACATGTGTTTTGCAGACCATTCCGTTCACCCTCTTCAGCCAACATCCCTTCCAGACAAGCTAATTGGTGAGGTCTAGTTCAGGATTTTTAAGTCTAGGAGTTTACTTCCTGCTTTTGTGGCTTATTTATTTTCTAGACGCCTGAAATGACAAATTCAGGCTGGGGAAGAACCAGATGTGGTGTGATACATACAAGCTGTCATAGAGTCATCAGGAGGTAGAGAGAGTTTCTGCCAGCATGTAGGAATACTGCCCAGGAAGCACAAGAGGCTTTTCCACATCACTTCATGTGGTAGAGTTTGGCTTCAAGTCTTACCATGACCCCTATGTTCTGTAGCTTGAGAAGAGTTTGATCTTCAGCACAAAATATTTGTCTCTCTTTAGTCTGTACAAAACTGCCAGTTACACAGGACCAGAAAATTTCCACAAATGCAGACTTTGGTTAGAAAATCAGACTGCAGTCTGCTCCTTCAGCTGCAAAAGTTTAGCAAAATTACACTGCTAGGTTCTAAGTGAAAGAACTTTCCTCTCTGTTGCAAAATTACTCTGCATTTTCTGCCAGCCGTGGAGTTGAAGCTAGTTGTTGAGGGTTAGTTCTTTCTTTTTTTTTTCCCTCTGTGGAATTTTCCCCATTGTCATGCTAAGATACCTGTTGACTGGGCCCTGGTGACAAGGGGGAGGAGAGGGGAGGGAAGAAGCAAGCCCCGCGAGATTCAAACAGCCAGAAGAGGAAGCGGAAGGCTGGGCCTCGGCCCATTTCCCCCGCGGAGTTCGGACGAGAAGGACGATCGCTGCCTCTCCTCCATCTCCGCCATCCCAGCGTCGGGAAACCATCATCGGACCCTGCCCGGCTGTCTTCTCGCTGTGAACTACCACCATCCAGCACTCTACTGATCACCGGGACCGACACCGTGAGCGGAAAGCTCTCTCTCCATCTCTCTCTCCCCCTGGGACAGCGCTGCCATCACCCCCAGCCCTCCTGCAGCTCTGCGGGACCCGCCCGCCCCCAGCACCGGGAACTGCAGCTCAGGGAAAAAGTGCCTGCAGCCAGAGAGGGACTGGGACTGAGTTGCTGTTGTGTTTGTGGGTAATTTCATAGCTGTTGTTGTTCTTGTTTGTCTTGTTAGATATACTAGTAAAGAACTGTTATTCCTACCCCCATATCTTTGCCTGAGAGCTCTCTTAATTCCAAAATTATAATAATCGGAAGAATCACATTTTCTTTCAGCCCAAGGGGAAGCTTCTGCTTTCCTTGGCAAACACCTGTCTTTCAAACCAGGACAGATTTTGGCCACCCAACGTGGGGCCCGAGGACATTGAGAGAAAAGAGTGAAAAAAGGAATAACAGTTCTTGAGTTACCTCAGTTTTGTGTTAGGTGGCATCATGTTGTCCAGCTTACCGTGGTTTGGGCTCCATGTGGCCACAGCTTTATCTCTCCCATTTGCAATCCCTTACTTGAACATGGGTCCTATAACTCAGGCTGCTGTAACTATTATCCAGTTCCTTTTGTGGGCTGATAACATGAGAAATTCATGGATTTTTAACTTCCTCTGGAAGGTGGGCACATGGATTCGGAGCTATCACACTCTAACTGTATGTTTTTGGGGCTACTTTAATAATGGTACATACTGTGAGGATATGACACCAGGGAAAATTTTGTCCCAGCCCCTTACACAGTTTTTTGGGTCTGCTCCACCAGCTTTTGAGGGGTTCAAATCTCTTCTAAGCAGTAATGATATCATACAGTGGCTGACATTGCTAATAGGCCTTGTAAACCTGTTCTATTTAACATTCCGAGATGAGGGGAGATTGACTTGGATGACAACCCTGATACGTCCCCCAAGGAATAGGGATCCTGCCCCAGAGCCTGGCCCTGCCCCAGAGCCTGGCTCTGCCCCAGAGACTAAGGACCCTGCCCCAGAGCCTGACCCTGTCCATGCCCCAGAGACTAAGGATTCTCCCCCAGAGACTAAAGATTCTGTCCCAGAGCCTGACCCTGCCCCTGCCCCAGAGACTAAGGATTCTGCCCCAGAGACTAAGGATTCTGCCCCAGAGGTTAAGGATGTTGCCCCTGAGCCTGATTCTGCCCCAGAGCTCACCTCAGAAAGGAACCATCCAGAGTGGGTGGGGTTTCTAGTGAAGGAGATGGCCCAGATGCTGAAGGAGTACCTTTCCCCAGCTCTTGAGAAATTCTCCCCCTGCCTTAAAGAGGGAGAACCTGATGGTGCAGCAATGGAACCCACAAATGTTACATCTCGCCAGGTTCCAGCTGAACTGCAAGGGCACTCACAGCCAGCAGTAGTTGCCCCCGTGGAAACTAGAAAGTCTAAGGTGAAAACAAAGCACCTAGATAATAAGGATCAGAAAGCAGGGCCCTCACAACCAGCAGGGGAGCCAGAGGTTGAGATCGTCACAGAGTCCCTGTCATACGAGAGTCTCTGTAATCTGCGTAAAGATGTTGTACGAAGGGGCCGTGAGGCTTTTACAACGTGGTTACTGCGGGTCTGGGACCTTATGGGTACAGGTGTACAGCTGGATGGTACTGAGGCAAGGAATTTGGGACCCCTGACCCAGGACTCAGGTGTGGATCACATATTCGTAAGGGAACAAGGCCCCCTTTCCCTCTGGGAGTGGCTTTTAATGAGTGTAAGAGAGAGGTTTGTCCATAGAGAGAGAATGCAGGAGCACCACCATAGAATGCGCTGGAAGACCGCTGAGGAGGGGATCCAACAGCTGAGAGAAGTGGCAATACTGGAGATACTCTTTGGGAGGGGTGGACAACATGACAATGACCCCGACAAGGTCAGGTGCACAGGGCAGATGTTGTGGAATCTGGCACACCTGGGGCCATCTCAATACACCACATTCATTGCAGCCATTAATGCTGACACCAACCACGAGACAGTGGGTTCTGTTGCCGATAAGCTCAGAAATTTTGAGAGTATAATGAATGGCCCAATGCAGGCTCAGGTCTCTGCCGTGATTAGGGAACTCAGAGAGGAGTTCAAGGAGGAGATAAGAGGGGTGAGGGAGGAGATGAGGAAGGTCAATGCAGCACCAGTGCGAGTCACAGATCCCAGAGTTAGAGCCCAACGTCCCCCAGCTAGGGAGAGAGGATACACCCCACGAGCTGACCTGTGGTTCTTTCTGTGTGACCATGGGGAAGACATGAGGAGGTGGGATGGGAAACCCACTTCTGCCCTGGCAGCGCGGGTGCGTCAACTCAGGGAGGGAAACACTAACCAAAAGAGCTCCACTAAAGTGAAGGTAGCCTCAACTTCCCATAACCAAAATGCAGGGTATTACAAAAGGGAGGATGATTTGTCAGATCCCCTTGAGGGAACCTCCAACATGTATGCCCAGGAAGGAAATAATAACCAGTGCTAGAGGGGCCCTGCCTCTAGCCAGGGAGAGGCACGGGAAAACTGGGTCTTTTGGACGGTGTGGATCCGATGGCCTGGCACATCAGAGCCACAAAAACATAGGGCATTAGTTGATACTGGTTCACAGTGCACGCTAATACCATCAGAACATGTGGGGGAAGAGCCTGTTTCTATTGCTGGGGTGACAGGGGGATCACAGGAATTGACTTTGCTGGAGGCTGAGGTGAGCCTGACTGGGAAAGAGTGGCAACAGCATCCAATTGTGACTGGCCCAGAGGCACCGTGTATTCTAGGCATAGACTTCCTCAGAAATGGCTATTACAAAGACCCAAAGGGACTCAGGTGGGCTTTTGGAATAGCTGCTGTAGAGGCAGAAAACATTAAGCAATTGAACACCTTGCTTGGACTGTCAGAGAACCCGTCTGTAGTGGGACTCCTGAAGGTGAAGGAGCAGCAAGTGTGAATTGCCACCTCAACAGTGCACCACAGGCAGTACAGGACAAATCGAGATACCGTGATCCCCATCCACAAGATGATCCGTGAGCTGGAGGGCCAAGGGGTGGTCAGTAAAACCCACTCACCCTTCAACAGCCCCATCTGGCCTGTGCGTAAGTCTGACGGAGAATGGAGATTGACTGTGGATTATCGTGCATTGAATGAAGTGACTCCACTGCTGAGCGCTGCCGTGCCGGACATGCTGGAACTCCAGTACGAGCTGGAGTCCAAGGCAGCAAAGTGGTACGCCACCATTGACATTGCCAATGCATTTTTCTCCATTCCTCTGGCAGCAGAGTACAGGTCTCAGTTTGCTTTCACCTGGAGGGGCGTACAGTACACCTGGAACTGACTGCCCCCGGGGTGGAAACACAGCCCCACCATCTGCCATGGACTGATCCAGGCTGCACTGGAAAAGGGTGAAGCTCCAGAACATCTGCAATACATTGATGACATCATTGTGTGGGGGAACACGGCAATGGAAGTACTGGAGAAAGGAGAAAAGATCATCCAGATTCTGCTGGGAGCTGGTTTTGCCATCAAGAGGAGCAAAGTCAAAGGTCCTGCCCGAGAGATCCAGTTCCTGGGAGTAAAGTGGCAAGACGGGCGGCGCCAAATCCCCACTGAGGTCATCAATAAGATCACCGCGATGTCTCCACCAACCAACAAGAAGGAAACACAAGCTTTCCTAGGTGCCATAGGCTTTTGGAGAATGCACATTCCTGAGTACAGCCAGATCGTCAGCCCTCTCTACCTGGTCACCCGGAAGAAGAACGAATTCCACTGGGGCCCTGAGCAGCAGCAAGCCTTTGCCCAGATCAAACAGGAGATCACTCATGCTGTAGCCCTCGGCCCAGTCAGGACGGGACCAGAGGTGAAGAATGTGCTTTACTCTGCAGCCGGGAACAAGGGCTTGTCCTGGAGCCTTTGGCAGAAGGTACCTGGTGAGACCCGAGGCCGACCTCTGGGATTCTGGAGCCGAAGTTACAGAGGGTCTGAAGCCAACTACACCCCAACAGAGAAGGAGATCTTGGCTGCTTATGAAGGAGTTCAAGCTGCCTCAGAGGTGATTGGCACAGAAGCACAGCTCCTCCTGGCACCCCGACTACCAGTGCTGGGGTGGATGTTTAAAGGGAAGGTCCCCTCTACCCACCACGCCACCGATGCCACATGGAGCAAGTGGATTGCCCTCATCACACAGCGCGCCCGTATCGGAAACCCAAATCGCCCTGGGATTTTGGAAATAATTACAAACTGGCCAGAAGGTGAAAATTTTGGTCTTGCCGATGAAGAGGAGCAAGAACAAGTGACCCGGGCTGATGAAGCCCCGCCATACAACCAACTGCCAGCAGATGAAACTCGCTGCGCTCTTTTCACTGACGGTTCCTGTCACATCGTGGGGATGAACCGGAAGTGGAAAGCAGACGTATGGAGCCCCACACGACAGGTTGCACAAGCTACTGAAGGAGAAGGTGGATCAAGTCAACTTGCTGAACTCAAAGCCGTTCAGCTGGCCCTGGACATTGCTGAAAGAGAGAAGTGGCCAAAGCTTTACCTTTACACTGATTCATGGATGGTAGCCAATGCTCTGTGGGGCTGGCTGGAAAGATGGAAAAAAGCTAACTGGCAACGTAGGGGAAAACCAATCTGGGCTGCTGATGAGTGGAAAGACATTGCCAGTCGGGTAGAGAAGCTACCCGTAAAGGTCCGTCATGTAGATGCCCATGTCCCCAAGAGTCGGGCTAATGAGGAGCACCAAGACAATGAGCAGGTAGATCAGGCTGCAAGGATAGAGGTGTCACAGATAGACTTAGACTGGCAACACAAGGGAGAGTTGTTCCTGGCTCGATGAGCCCACGATGCCTCAGGTCACCAAGGCAGAGATGCTACCTATAAGTGGGCACGAGACCGAGGGGTGGATCTCACCATGGACAGTATTTCCCAGGTTATCCATGACTGTGAGACGTGTGCTGCCATCAAGCAAGCCAAGCGAGTGAAGCCCCTCTGGTATGGGGGGCGGTGGTCCAAATATAAGTATGGGGAGGCCTGGCAGATTGACTACATCACACTGCCTCAGACACGCCAAGGCAAGCGCTACGTGCTGACCATGGTAGAAGCCACCACTGGATGGTTGGAGACCTACCCTGTGCCTCATGCCACTGCCCACAACACCATCCTGGGCCTGGAAAAACAAGTCCTTTGGAGACATGGTACCCCTGAGAGAATTGAGTCAGACAATGGGACTCATTTCAAGAACAGCCTCATAAGCACCTGGGCCAGAGAACACGGCATCGAGTAGGTGTACCACATTCCTTATCATGCACCAGCGGCTGGGAAAGTGGAACGGTGCAATGGGCTGCTTAAAACCACCTTGAAGGCACTGGGTGGGGGAACTTTCAAAAACTGGGAGATTAATCTACCAAAGGCCACATGGTTAGTGAACACCCGAGGTTCCACTAATCGAGCAGGCCCTGCCCAGTCTGAGCCCTTGAGAACACCAGATGGGGACAAGGTTCCAGTGGTGCATATGAGAGGTATGCTAGGAAAAACTGTTTGGGTGAACCCTGCCTCCAGCAAAGACAATCCAATTCGGGGGGTGGTCTTTGCTCAAGGGCCAGGGTGTACCTGGTGGATCATGCAAAGGGATGGAAAGACCAGATGCATACCCCAAGGAGACCTTGTTTTAGGGTGAACTACCTACAATACTGTGCCTGTATCTGTAACTGTATGGATGTCTATAATTTGAAGATTTTTAATTTGATTTGGCATGATGGTAGGGGAAAATTCGGGGTGGATAATGTTGAGGGTTAGTTCTTTCTTTCTTTTTTTTTTCCCTCTGCGAATTTTCCCCATTGTCATGCTAAGATACCTGTTGACTGGGCCCTGGTGACAAGGGGGAGGGGCCGGGAGGGAAGAAGCAAGCCCTGCGAGATTCAAGCAGCCAGAAGAGGAAGCGGAAGGCTGGGTCTCGTCCCATTTCTCCCGCGGAGTTCGGACGAGAAGGACGATCGCTGCCTCTCCTCCATCTCCACCATCCCAGCGTCGGGAAACCACCATCGGACCCTGCCCGGCTGTCTTCTCGCTGTGAACTACCACCATCCAGCACTCTGCTGAGCACCAGGACCGACACCGTGAGCGGAGGGCTCTCTCCATCTCTCTCTCCCCCTGGGACAGCGCTGCCATCACCCCCAGCCCTCCTGCGGCTCTGCGGGACCCGCCCGCCCCCAGCACCGGGAACTGCAGCTCAGGGAAAAGGTGCCTGCAGCCAAAAAACACTGTGACTGAGTTGCTGTTGTGTTTGTGGGTAATTTCATAGCTGTTGTTGTTCTTGTTTGTCTTGTTAGATATACTAGTAAAGAACTGTTATTCCTACCCCCATATCTTTGCCTGAGAGCTCTCTTAATTCCAAAATTATAATAATCGGAAGAATCACATTTTCTTTCAGTCCAAGGGGAAGCTTCTGCTTTCCTTGGCAAACACCTGTCCTTCAAACCAGGACACTAGTGAAAAGCTGGTTTTCAGCAATGGTCAGTGTTGACTAACCACAAGACTTGTGTACACTGAGAATTTAGGTTTTGAGCTACAAAATACCTTCAGCAGTGTAGAACTCAAGAGCTGTTTCACCTGCTCATATGCTTTCTTGAAGATTCTTAAAGTCCTGCTAAAAATGGTGTCTTAGATAAAAGCTGTAGTTAGCAAAAAACGTTTTAGTTCAAAGCCAAGGATTGATGAACTAGTAATATATGAAAATGAAAGGAGAAAACATTCTCTGAATTTTGGTAGACTGCAAACCGTGCATGCTTTGAAACTTTCCAGGGACTTTGTGTGGTTTTGTCTTTGACTGAATCTTCTGAGAGCTTTGTGGTGGTAGCACTTCTAGTTCTTAAATGAAGATTGAAGGAAAAATCTCCTACAAGTGGTAGTAGGAAGCTTTCATGAAATGCTGCATTTGCTGGCCATGCTGGGACCGTTAAAAAAAGTATCGCAGAAAAACAAAGTATCACAGAAAGAAAAATTCTTAAGGCTACTTTCTATTTCGTTTGAAAATGTTTAAGTAGACAACCAAAATGAAGTGATATAGTAATAGTTCAGCAGACCTGTCACTGCTTGGCTGGGGTTTTTCTTTGTTTCTTTGTTTCTGTTAGTTTGGGGTTTTTTTGTCCTAAACTAAGAAAAAAAATAGGGTTTCTGATATGGATTTTTAAGTTTCCAGCAATTGCATTGTTCATAAAATGCTATTTCAAAAAGGTATCTAATGCTTTTTTTGCCATTCCTTAATATTATGTTCTCTGTTTTAATGCTGTCATACACATTTCTCATTTCCATTGCACCCTTAATTTGCTAATGCTTGTGGTGTCATATAATTTTATATTTAAATATTTATATTCTGCAGCTAAAAAAAAGATGAAATTTTATCCTTAATGGTAGTAATGTCTTTAAAAGTAAGATTTAATCTAAGTTACCAATCGCCTCCTTGATGGCATTTGTGTCTTTTTTGCCAGTCAAAAAAAAAAAAAAGCATGATACAACATACATCATTAGGTAAATTTCTGGTCATAAAAAATGTTAATTGTGCCTAAACAGAAATCTAGGGATAAAGTGGTCACTTTCTATTAAAGATATCTATTAATTAAATGCCAGTATGGTGTAATTTCTGTTAAAAATACCTGATGTAGACAAAGGTATGGTATTTTAATATTTACATTTCTGCAAATATTTCATATTGTATCAGTTTAGTGCTCAATTTAATAATATTTCTTTTATTGGTGTATTTTACATTTATTGCCATAAACTCTTGCACTTTTGTGTGGAGAAATTAATGCAGTCTTATGTACTTAAAATAATGTGAAAACCAACATATATCAAATAATATGAACACTAATTTTCAAGTACTGCAATAACTTAAAAGTTTTCCAGTTGGAAGTTACAGTCATTTCATTTAAATTTATTTAACTAGTTAATAAATATGTTTAATATAGGTAGTTATATATGTATGTATATATGTATATGTATACATATTTATGTCTGTGTGTATATATAAATTTGTATATTCTATGTTTAAATTTTTCACTTCATATACAGAAACTTGGTTTTGACTCTTCTATTACTCTTTGGGGTGCTTGAGGGCTTATTCTGCTAATTTCCAAGTAGATTGTGTTATAGCTGAAACAATAGTGGAAATTAAGATAAAACAGGGTAGTTTGGAGGACTAAACCTTTAATTTGTGTTGTGTTTGTGATCAGTCGCATGTCTGAAGTTTGAATGTGTGTATCTCAAAAAACAAAATATGCAAAAGAGAGGTTTTTTTCATGACAGAGTTAGTTTTGAGATGGTAACTCATATTAAAAAATGAGACTTACTGTGGAGACAAAAATCTTGCCATTTATTTTAACTTACATGATTGGAATGATGTTCTCAAGCCTCCTGGAATTTAATTATCAAAAATTATGGAAATTCATTCTTGAAAATAAAGCTACTGGAGTATAATAATGAACACGTTAAATCAACTTTGTTAATTAGAAGTGCATCTCTCTTTTAAGTTCCTGATGCCATATCTCTAATATCTTGCAAAATAAGCAATTCTATATAATCCTTTCTTCAAAGAGCAATAGTAGATGAAAACTGCACAAAGTAATTTTAATTATGCAAATGTTTAAAATTCTGGGCCCATGCTTGGGTAATTGAGGTAAAGAACCATTGAAACTTTAAAGGAATACTCACGTTTTTTGAAAACACGTTTTTCGAAAACACGTTTTTCAGCTCAGGTAATGATATACAAGGACCACTCTTACCTCAGGACAGAAATCCCTCAGAAATGGACACCACTGAAGAATTGAGAAGGAAACTCCAGAAGCTAGAGGAAAAAAATTTGGAATTAACCAATCAACGCAATCGAGATGTAAGGAGCTTGTTTGTTTGTTTGTTTGCTTGCTTTATTTTACCCTTAGAATAAATGTAATTTGTTTCCTTAAATGCAATTTGTTTCCTTGAAATAATCCTCTCATCAGGTGAATCAAAATCACAGTCACTAGCTGGAAAATAACAAAGAAGTAGCCCTGTACAGACTTTTCATGCCTGTCCATAGAAACATAGGAACTGATATAATTTTTATTGTCATTTGTAAGACTTGAAGGTGTGTGTAAGGAACTTGAGCACTACAGAACAGCAGTCATGCAGAAAAATATTTTGCTCCCCCTGCTTTGGAATTCTCAATGTAAGACGTGGTTTGTTTGTTTGAGTGTTTTAATTCTGGTAGTTCCAGGAATCCATTTTAGAGAATCACCCCACCATTAATGAGAATGGGAGCACGACAAGAGCAAATCACTGTGTAAGAAGCAGGAATCTCTAAAAAAAATGGATATGGAACAACAAACTTTGTTTATTGGCTGTATTTAATCTAAAACAGATGAATGAGCACCCACACCATCTGCC
This sequence comes from Cinclus cinclus, assembly GCF_963662255.1. Classification (NCBI taxonomy): domain Eukaryota; kingdom Metazoa; phylum Chordata; class Aves; order Passeriformes; family Cinclidae; genus Cinclus; species Cinclus cinclus. Next base: position 22,535,208 of record NC_085084.1, on the reverse strand, counting down.
CCTAACAAACTGTTAAGAGCAGAATTGGTACCTGTAGCAGTAATAATAATTCAAACTAAAGAAAATTTTAATGAAGTACTTTCTCACTGCTACTTCATTTAGGTACTAGCTTGCCACAAGAACATCAGGGAAAACCTTTTTAATGGGGTTAAATTAGTTCCCATTAATGGAGTTCCTGTTAATAAGGATGCTGCTGCTTTGTAGATGTTCTGAAGAAATGCATGTTTTACTTTCCACTTCTTGCATTCAAATGTCTTGAATGTGGTTTCCTGGATCCAATTTCTGGCAGCAGTGACTAGACTATCTTATACCAGACAAAAACGATTTTTAAAGTGTTTTCTTTCTTTTGTTTAATGGCATTCTGCTTGACTGATAAACATCATTGGGCTGAAGTTTGTGTTTTCATAGTGAGTTATTAGGTGTCTGATAATCTAGTGTCCCAACATGACTGGTTTTCTAGTTGTTAAATACAGTTATCAGAAAACTGCCTGTGGAATATAATTGTAACTTTCATTGTCTTAAGGCAGAAGTATCTTTGGAAGAACAGAGGGGTATGTTTAAGGTACACGAAAATTATATAAGAGGATCAGTTTGCAATTAAAAACAAATGTATGAAAAATGTGAAGTTTCAAGACTGTATTTCAAATTCAGACATGATAAGATGGCAGCTGTGAATACAATTTCAGAAATATTTATTTTCTAGATGTCTTGCTATGAAAAAGAAATAATGAAATTAAGGTTGGAACTCGAGAGAGGAGAGGCTCTTCATCGAGTTCTGGAGAGTGAAATGTCCTTTGCTAGAAAAGAGGCTCATATGCAGATGTATTCTGCAGAGGATGAGCTGTGTGATGTAAAAGCCAAGCTTTTGGAACTGCAAGGTAAGTTAAAAAAAGATAAATTATGCACCAGAGGCTACATCAGTCCCAAGGCATTAAAACAAGCAGAGATTGCACAAAGTTTTACGGCTACTTTGTTTTTTGAAAGTCTTATTTTCCCATGTATTACTCATCTGCTTTTGTAAGCTCATAAGAGTTTACAAAACCCTTGCTGTCTCATATGAATGAAATATAACATGCTAAACCTATCAATCCCTGTTTTTTCTCTTGCTCCTTACCTTCTGTTACTCCTTCCTTCAATGCGTACAGAATTGTAATTAAGGTGTCCCTCTCTACATCCTGCTTATCACTATGTTCAGCAGTTATTCCTTTTTCATTTCAGGGGGGAAAAAAATACAATCTAGTCTTGTTTATTTGTTTACACTCTTTCCAAAAACTTTTTTTCCCTCCAGGAGTTCTCATCATACTGCTTTTTTCTTTTTATATATTTCTAGCTTTTCATTGTTCTTCCCTGACCTCTTCATGTCATCTTTGGTTTTCTTTTTATACAAAGAATGTGTATTATGGCAATAGTATGTGGAAAGGAAGGGGTTTACCTAAACATTTTTCCCCCTACTAGTTCTGCATTCAGAAACTCAAATTTTCTTAATCCTTCTCAAACAGAGAGATATTTCTCACATTTAAAAGCTGGGAAGATGCATTTTTTTATTACCTAGATAAGTATAATACTCTTTAAATTTAGTATAGGAGATATATTTGTGAACCTTTGGTGTTCACTGAAAAGACTGGAACACTCCTGGGGTTTGTAACCTTACAAGAATGGAAGGAGACTGAAACTTGCAAGTGCACTTATGCTGCCAGATTTTTTTTAAAAAAAATAATAAGATGTCTGCGCTTTCTTATTTGGAGAACATACAACTTAAAAAATCTTCTGGTTGGTTTAAAATTATCAAACTCTTTTTTGTTTGGTTGGGTTCTTTTGTTTATTTTTGGTTTGTTTTGGTTTTGTTTGTTTTGTGTTTTGTTGGGTTTTTTAGTTTTTTTTTTTTGTGGTTTTTTTGTTGTTTTTTTTAATCGGTCTCTTGGAGCCTTGCTCACCTTGTGTGGTACTTTTGCTCTGATTTCAACTTCTTTGACAGAGCGCCTCACTTTTACCCTTCTCCAAATTGTTTTTCTGCTGTTCTTGAGGCTTGACTTCGTAACAGCTGAGAGGTCCTCCCCATCATTGTGTCCACTAATTCTCCGTGTTTGCCCAACATGCCTCTTCTGTTTTTTTCACCCTTCTACAGCTAGGAAGAAATTTCAGAAAAATTGGATGAAGTAAAAATCTATTCGAAAGTGGTGATCACATAAATGCCAACATAGCTAGTTGTACTCAGTAACATAAAAAACTAGCACAAAATATTTTGACCCAAAAGTCAGTTTGTGAAATGAAGCAAGCTTGGTAGTAAAACTGCTTATAGGAGGAGAACTTTTTCTTGGCATTTAAGCTTTCACAGAGAGGTATATGCAGTATTTCCCTATCTTGGAGCAGTTGTTTGGCTGAAGATTTAAATCTCTTGAGCAGCAGTAAATTTCCCCAGAAAAGCTAAGCCTTTGCTCATTAGCCCAACCTGCCTTCGGTTTTCCTACAGTCTTTTTCTTGTGGCAGGTCTCTGTCTTTACTGTTACTTAAACTAATCTTGAAATTAATTGATACAGACTAAAGTATCACATAGGTATTTGGAAATAAGCTATGCAAGGGTTGCCAGAAAAATGCAATTAAGTTCCCCATGCTATGGAGGCCTTTCTTGAAAGATTTGAATTTTTATTTCTTTCCAAACAGAGAAGAGCTTTAATTTGTAAAAAATCTCCAAAGCATTTCTATGTCCTCATGTGAAAGATGCTACAGGAACACAAAATGTGATTGTTTCTCTGAAGTGAAACTGTGTTAATGTTCCACACTTCACAGAATTATCACAATGCACAGAAGAACTTATGTTCATTGTACCTTTTTTCCTGAACATACTTATTTGCAGTGCTATGTGTCTTTTTTTTGGTAAACAACAGTACTCAATGACAAATATCGGCAAAAAGTAGCAGAGATTAAAAATATGTTTCAAAGTGCTCAGTGGCAGTGGGAAGAACAACAATTTGCAGTGGAGAGAGATAACATCTGCAGAGTATACCTAGCTGAAATGGAATTCCTAATTAAAGAAAAAACTCAAATGGAAAAGGCTTGTCAGGTATGATGTATTAATAGATGCAAAGTTCCATGAGATGCTGAATATGCAAACCTAGAGGATTAGCTTAAATTTAGTCCAGATTCATATGGACTATGAGGATTTTGTGACTTCGCAGAGCTGCAGAGTCCAGTAATGTTACTAATTCTCCCAACCTGTAGCTTACTTCAATTTCTGTATGCAGAAATGGAAGTCAGGACCAGTTACCTTATTCTGTTAAGGACTTCCTAAGTTTTTAAGTGATTGTTTCTAGATAGAAGAAAACCATTTTCAGAATAGCAGGAATTAAAATTATTTAGTCTGTGGGAGTAACTGTTTCTTAAAAACATCTGATTTGAAGTTTTAGCAGTTAAAATCAGAACAAAAATGAACTTCTGCCCTTATGCATCATTTCACCAAATATACACTATTTCTATCACTGCCACCAAGCTGAGAGACAGAAGAGATTAGAAGGACTATACTCTTTTAGGGAAAGATTTCCTGTGGAGATCTGGCTATGATTTTAGTGTTACCACAGAATGTGATGTTCACAGTGATTTTTGGGCCAGCATAGATTTCTTGGTGATGAATTAAAAGCATGTCTGCTGTTGGGTAAACACTTTTGTTGATCTGTGCTGGTATCTTAGATTTTAAAATTCTAGCATCTTCTGAAGCAATCTCCATTCCTCTGTTGAACTCTCTACTGCAATACTTCATCTTAGAAAAAGTACCTCTTGATGTATTTATTTATTCTAATACCTATTTCTCTTTAGGAAACAAATGCTGTCCTGCAAAACCCACTCAGAAAGTTGAGGGCTATGGAGGTAGAGCACCATGGCTGCAGCGAGATCCTGAGGCTCCAGGCCGATCATCTGGATCTGAAGGATAGACAGAAGGAGAGACTCGTCAGAGAGCTGGAGGTAAAGCTTTCTGCCTGCTGCAAAGAGTCTCATAAAGCACTGGCACAAAGGAGCAGTTTCATTTTTGAGGGGTGGCATCTCTGAGTTAGGCTGTGAGTGCCTTGTGTTTGATTAACAGTATGTGGAGCATCAGTTTCACAGGAAATGTGGATTCACAGGTGAATGCTGTGAGCCTGAGCTGAGACTGGTGTTTAAACAGCAGATGGGAAGAGGTCTATGTCACTGGGAAAATACTCTTAGCAATATGGAGGTATAAGGGGAGCATTTGTGCAGGATTTGTGAATTTTTATTTTTTATTTTTTAATTAAGCATGTTAAGGAGATAAATCTTCTGGGAAGAGGAAAAGCTTAAGCCTTTTGGCTGATGTTGTTGTGACATTGATTTAGTAAGCTCTGTGTTGTTGCTGACTCTCTCTTTAATAGGCCTTCCACAGACCTCTGTTTCTCAATTATTTCCTTTTATGAATGTGTGAGATTATATGGAGTTTAAATTTATTGCCAACAGCTTGTACTTTAATTAATTTATTTATTTGTTTATTTATTTATTTATTTATTTATTTATTTTTCTGTTCATATTTCCCTAGTGGAGGTGCCTAGAGTGAGGATTCAATCTCACATGCTTGCCGCCTTGCTCTACCTTTTCAATATCAATGACTGCACTTGTATCTATGTAACCTTAAGTGTCTTAAATGACTTAATATTAATGTCTTTTTCTTGGTCTTTATTGCATCACTTGAAGGCAGGAGTCATGTTGGGGTGTACTGTTCTTTTCAAATAAGTCATCACTCTAAGTGAAAAGATTGATATAAAACAGTGTAGTTAAAATTGCATATGTATTGCTATTATAGCAGCTCAGTAGTTACTGCTTTTGCTAAAAATATTTTTTTCAATTGAAATTCCATGTCCAGGCCTCTGTATGGAGATAGTGATTATACAAAATGCAGCAAGAACATAATTCCATGTAAATTTCTTTAACTAAACAGAAAAAGTATTTTAATATTCTGGATATGTATTTTTTATTTATTTATTTATTTATTTACTGATATGAGTTTTCTCAGCTCCAAAGTGCAAGTAGTTCAGATAGCACTGGTTGGTTTATGGAGACCCAATAAATTGAACAAATAAAGGTGTCTTTGCATGATGTTATCATCTTTCTGGACTTAAATATTTTCAAAATGTACTTTTAGGCAGGTACAATGAAAACAAAAAAACTGGAGGAAAATGCTGAAGCAGCAAGACTAGCACATATGGAATGTAAATATACTACAGACGTCATGCAGGTGAACTTTTTATTAAATGGTAGAAGTTTACAGTAAAACAGAAGATGAACTTGTAGAGGTACAATCTTCCAAAAATGTTAAGACTTCCTTGCTCTAGTGAAAACACTGAGTAAATTTTTTACAATGAGTTAAATGTTCCCCTGGAAGTGTTAACTTGGACAGAGTTCTGTGAACTCCTGCATGTGAATGTTGAAGCCCTGATCTTGAACTTCCACGAGGCTAACTAGAGGGTGAGTGTCCCCAGGCACCAGCTGCCTCTGTTGAGCTCAGTGACATTTGTTCACACTGCAGTCTTGCTAAAAAGGACTGATATTCATCCCTCCCAAAAGGATTTGGACGTTAACAAATGAATACCATTAATTATGGCTTGTCCACTGCTCAGTTTCATGCTGTTGCTGTGGGCATTTCGATCCGACTGGAGTGTGCATCTAGTCCCTCAGCTCCACTTTCTGTGCAGGACGTTCTAAAAGGAGTATCTGATACTAGCCACAATAACCTAATTAAAAGATATTAAATTCATCTTGCTGATGAAGAAATTCACAGAATGCAGTCATTAACAGTCATGAAGCAAGTTTTTATTTTACCATAATCCAGTGGCAAAATACACTTCCTCCAGGAGTACCATCTCTAAACTATGTGGTTTTAATTCAGATGTACTATTTGCAAGAATGCCAGTGTGGATTTTTTTTTATTTAATTGTAACTTTTGGATTATGACATTTTTATTCAGAAACACAATAGAAATACCTGTTATAAAACATGTCAGTATTTGCATGAAGAAGGAGCTGTACTTTTCTGAGTTTTTTAAATGCAAGTGAGCTTAAATGGCCTTTCTCCTCAGAAATCCATGTGATTTTAGAAAGGAAAAAAACCCCTTTTTAAATAAGTCAATTGGCTCTAGAGACTAAGCTGTGCCACTCTTTAGAATTTCACTTTTTGTTCTGGTTTAATTCTCTTTTGAAATGGAGGAGGAAAGGGAAGGAAAGGGAAGGGGGTGAATATTGTTGGCAGTGTTTGTGAGGCTTGTGTCTTATTGTTGCTTGCTTTTTAATTAAGTATTGTTATTGAGAGTGATTGAGAAGTCTCTAGGGCTCTTCTCATGTACTTAGCAGCTTTTCTGGGATTTTAGACTGTGTCTAAAAACTAATAAACTACTACTACAAAACTACTTTTTCTACAGCTCTGTGTGATCTATCTGGAAGTACCTTGCTGATATTTCTAGTAACAAGGTGCAGTTGTGTCCATTTGGAGATCGTTACTGGATTGGTTCATTCCTCCACTTAGTTTGCATGTGAGGTGCAGTGTTAAACCACAAGAGTGAATCTGTTCATGCTTGTTGAAAACACATAATAAACTTATGAACTACTCGTAAGTAAAACATTCTCTATCCTAGAATTACCTGAAATTGTTTTAAAACTTTATAATAATTTGGAATATCTTGGCTTTTCGACAACAACAATAACAACAACAACAACAGCAGAACAAAAAAAACCCAACCAAACAAAACAAAAACAAAAACAAAAACAAAAACCCCACCACAACACCAAAAATATAACACAAACCCACAAACAAACAATTAAAATCTGTTTTTTAATTATTGTTTGCAATCATCACAAATTTCTAAAGGATATACTTGGATTATTATTTCACTAATTTATTAAAATCTAACACAGTTGTTGAAAAAAATGTATGAGGTGTCTGGCTTGGGTTTCCTAAAAGGAGGTGACAAACATCTGCAAGGTGGCATAAGGAAGGCAAAACCAAAACCAAATAGAATGCTTTGTTTCAAAACATATTTCAGTTTTGTTTTGAGAACCAAGTAATTAATCTGTCATGAAAGGGTTTTGCTTAGTTTTAATAAAAATATTGAAGAAATTATAGTTTAGATTTTATGATGGAATAGTTTGTGCTTAGCTTAAAGTGAAAAGGTAAATATTAATTTCTTCTTAAATGCTTCTTACACAGATATCTCAGCTAGAATATATTTGCAAGCGCAAGACTGACACTGTGAATGACCTTCAGCAGAACCAGGAGGATGCTTTTGCAAAAATGTCTGAACAGTTAAAAGCACAGGAGCATTGCTGGCAGAAAGAAAAGAAATATCTTGAATACCAGTACTCAAATCTCCTTGCAGAAGTTCATGCAAGAGCACAGGTATAGTGCTGTGAATTTATTTTTCTTTAAGCATGTGATGGATTATTTCTGTAGTTGAAGCCCCTTAGCAGTTTAAGTTAATTTGGGAATTTTAATATATTTTTAAAGTTCAAAAAGTAAACAACCAAACAACAAACCAACCCATCACTGTGCTAAGATTAACATCACTTAAAATAAGAAATAAATTACTCTGTTGAAGCATTCTGAAGAGCATTTGGTCTACAGCCCCTCTTCAGAAGCCTGATTTATTCTACAGTTGGTAGCATTTTTTTTTTTCTGAGAATGTTAAAGCTGTTAGATCGAATTTGCTTATTTTAAAAATTACTGAGGGCAGCAGCTACTTTTTCAGCATCATAATTTGCAGAGATTGTATACAGTAACAGTAATGTAGTGTCACCTGGGGATAAATTTAGTTATGTATGTACTGACCCTAAGAAAAGTGGCAGATTTCAACAGTGTTGAGTGACCCTGTTTTACTGATACTACAGTGAGAAGTGGTTTAAAAGTGTAAAACTCTCACTGTTTGTTAGATTAGTTATTTGCAATCCAAAAGGTTCCCTGTTTTTCCGCAACTACCATTTACTGTCTTTACCATCACATTCCTTCACACCTGTTTCAATTAAAAGTGCTGTGAATTAAGGAAATAGATGTCCCTTGCTATTTGTGAGTTACTGCAACTTACTTCATCAGAATAATGCTTACTTGATGCAGATTTCAGGACTGGAAATCTTTGCATGCTGAAAATTTTAATCTGTCTAGTTTCATGTTCCAGCCTTCCTTACTTATTTCCTCTCTCTTACACTGGCTTTCTGCTTGGTGGAGCAACATTTTCTCTGAAATTGGAGGATGTTACTACTGTTGTTAAGTCAACTCATAAAACTACATTGTGGGCAGACAGGTGGTCTTGGACCTTCTGTGAGCTGTCACGATATTGGTAGACTCTTGTTAGAATTCAGGAGTCGATTTGCAGTTTGATGATTATGTGAATTTCCCTCATACAATTGCTTTGTTTTCACACATGTGATTCTAATTTGTAATTGTTCACTTGAAGAGATACTTTCATCACCGTCATTACTAACAAGTTTTGCTCCTTTAATGCACCACTTGAATAGCAAAATGAACAGTTTTGTTCTAGCTCTTGTCTAGGTAAAAACCACCTAGTTAATATTTCTTCCATTTTTCTTTGGTTTGTTTCTGTCATAGGAATGTGAAGAAACAGCACAGAAAAGCAGGCAAAAACTGTATGGCCTTGAACAAATCTGTGAGAAACTGGCCCACGAGAACAATTCTGTGAGAAATACATTATCACATGCTCACAAGGAGTGCTCATCTCTGCTGGCAGCCTGTGCACTGCTGTCAGGGGCCCTGTGTCCTCTCTACGGCTGACTGTGCACTGTCTTCCCAAAGACACTTTCTCCAGGACCAGGCAAACCTCCACGAATTAGTGAACCAGAAGATCAGGAGCCTCCTTTATGCTCTGCCTCCTAACATGGAAAACAATCAAGACAAAGAAAGGCTGAGGCAGAGAAGAGCCAAACATCTGATTTATGTGTTCCGAAGAGCTGTGATTGCAGTTCTGGCCACTAACAGGCTTAGACTCCTGGCCCAATGTTCTTACTCCCTTTTTGTCTGGACAGATGGCTCAAGAGGAAGCACTAGAATTCAAGTTTGTGTGGGAGAATCCAGAGGCAGGTGTCATCTGTCATGTAAGTGAAATGGTTTTAAAGTGTTATGTCAAATTACATGGTTAGGGAATAACAATGAGCAATGTTGATATTATTGCTGATACTATAAAAAGATAAAATGTTACATATTATTATATAATATTACATAAATATTAGATGTTGATATTACTGTAAAGAAATATTTCATGACATTTTGACAAATATTATTTATGGATTTAGGTTTCTTATGTTTCTTGACAAATGTATTTCACTCAAAGAGGAAATGCCTAGTCTGTTAAGCATGGCAAGTAAAATTGCAATTATACACATGAACTCAATACTATCTGATATCATTGATATTTGTGTTATGGATTTCAGAACTAGGTGCTACAGCATCTTCTCAGTGATAAATATCTTGCAATGTTCCCAAATGATTAATCATCAACTTGTTTTTTGTTGTTTGTTTTTATAAAGGTATTTCCTCTTCTTTTAAAATCATTTTTTAATATTTATTTCTTATTAAAATCCAGAAAAAAATGCTTTCAGATTAAGGTGAAATATTAGCATAGGTTTTAGAAATTTTCTTTAGAGATTATGTCTATTTGTCCCGTTCTGTTGCCAGACCAGTGTATGCTTCTCTCTGCAAGGATAAATGGTACCAAAAATGTTTTGCAAATTAGAAGACTACTTTTTTTTTAGTAGTTCTAAAGGCATGGCTACAACATGTGGTCTAAATTGTCCTGATTAATTTGTGGTTTTTACATGCTTATTTTTGGTTAGTTTCTGAAAGAGCTGGAGATAGTAGTGTGCCATATCTTAGTAATTCAATTATCCTGCTATTTGCAATTCTGTTTCACAGGTTTTGAAGATGAAGGAGTTGACTGTATTGAAGCTCTTGACTGGTTGACTAGCTCTAACCTCTATGCTGCAATAATCAGTTCCTTCTCTGAACTGCAGGATGTTCTCAGCAAACCAGGTAATTTTAGCAGTATATTGTTGTAGCAGAAATACATTTAAAAATAAATAAGTCAGGGTGGTCACGTAATTTCCATTTTTACAATTTTATCTAAATTATTCTGGATCATTGCTCTTAAGAGATATTTCTGAATATTATGACAGACACCTTTGACTAAAGGTTATATCCTGAGCTAGTCAATGCAAACTTTAGTGGGGCTGTTTCCCTGAAGGGGTAATTTTATTGCAGGGTAAAATAATACCCCTCTTCTACATTCTCTGAATGATCACATCTCTGTAGACTTGGAACAGATTAATTTTTATTTAATGGCTGATAGGATATTTTATCCTTTCAGTATCTAGAGCCATGGAAGCAGAAGGCTACAGAGTGTTTTTGGAATTTATTTGCAGTAAGAACTGATACAGGCTCCCTTGGTTCATCTGCATTACTGCCATCCCTGGCTCTTTATTAACCTGTAGTTTTAGAGTCCCCACATTTTTGTCACAGAAAAAAGAACATTATTAGAAAGATAATTTATATGAATGAAGGGAGATAGCAAGACAAAGACAAGGTAATGCATTTTCCAGGAGGTTGAACACTAAATTGGTATTAAAGTTGCCATTGAATCAAATGTGTTCAAATTCAGTTTCAGGCACTTTCTTCCTTGATCATGCTGTTTTCAATAAACTGAATTCATATGCTTAAAAAGCAAAGTTTGAACCATGTGTCAGATTCAGTATTCTGTGTTTCAGAACATTTACAGGTTCCATCCTGTATACATGAAAAAGAGACAGAGATTACAAGAAACCAGAACTAACAACCTGCTTGATGTTTCCTTTTTGTTACTGTTTCTTAAAGACACAAAATCTTGGCTTTCTGGACACTCACTTATCAATGCAGCCAGGAACTCCTTTGCAAAACTGATGGACAATCGGAGTGTATTGATGGAGACACTTCAAGGGAAACCTTGCGGGTGCAGAGCTTACCTGGAGAAGGACTCCCTGATACAGGGGCTGGCTTGTGGACTCCACAGAGTAAATGCCCAGGCCCTGGGAACTGGATTGTATGACAGACTGCCCAGCACGGTAAGCAGATTTACAGTCCTTCTTCATGGAAACAGAAGGTTTACAGTAACAGTGAACCTCCCTTGTTGGCACCATTTATTTTGTTTCAGGCTGGTCGGGAGCCCATAACAATGAACTATAAGGGCTCTCAGAAGTTGATTTGTCACACATTAGGGTGTGGATAGGTCTTTCATTGACAAAGAATTTTTGGAGGAGGTTTAGTGTGTGTACAAGTAAAAAACTTTTTTTTTTTTTTGAGGTTTTATCAGAACTTTATTAGCTTACAACAACAAATTTGCTTTTGGCTTGATGTAAATGTTAAGGTTGCTTTTCGTCATAATTTTCTGTTTTCTCATCCTTTCTTTCAGTAAAGATAGCCTTCTTCCCTTTAACCAAAATGAAAGGCTAAAATCTTTCTCTCATAATCTTTTCTAGTAGACTTTAGGGGAAAATAGTACTTCCTTGTAAATGGTATTTGCAGTTACCCTTGGTAGGTGACAGGTTCAAAGTTTTGCCCTTGTGTATATCTTTTAGACATGGAGGAAAAAAAGGATAGTTTTGTCTTAATTTACTTGGGTCTTAAATATGTTTAATTTTATTGCTAAAATGGCAGATTTTATAGCCTATCAACTTGTTTTTTGTTTGCTGACAGAGAAACATAGCAATCTTGCAGCAAGAAATATTTGAATTTTCACGAAAGCCTCATACAGCAGAGGTAGAGGCCCGCTCACTGTTCCTGCAGCTTGCAGAATTCAAATGGACTTTCAATGAGATGCAGAAAGAAGTTGAAAAAGCCCACTGACTGCAAGAGCAATTAAATGAACTTCAGCATGTAAGTATATTTGATTTGGAGATTCTCTTGCTTAAAAGAGATTCTCTTTTCTATACTTCTTTGATTTGTGTTCTTTTGGAAAACAAGCATAAAATTGATCTACTTTTAACAGAATTTTCCAGAAAACTTGCCTTGTAAATGTCAGTTAACTGGAAGTCAGATGTATTTAGAAATACCCCTTTTCCACTGGAGTTTCCTTTTGATAGGTAGAAGAAAATATCCTGCATTAAATTTAAATTAAAGTTTGTTCTTCAGCAATCCAGGTTCTCCCATTTGTTGGAAATATTGATGTGATTTATGTATCCTAAAAGAACATTTCACTTCAACAGAGTAAAGTCAGCTGGAATGAGAGTATTCAATGAGAATGTTCACAAGAAATTAATTAATATAATTTTAGCAGTTTAAATTCTCTCTGGATGTTGATGAATGTTATAACAAATACAAATGTTAGTGGGTCCATTTCCCTGAAAAATTAACTTTATGGCGGGGGGAAAGAAGCCTTTTCCTCCATCCTCAGTAGAACAAATACACAAAATTCCCCTGAGTCTTTTGCTGTTGCTGATTGACTTACTGAAACACTGTGGGTTCCCTAACCTGTGGCATAGTTTGTAGAACCCGTCAGTTTATCCCAATCCAAACACTTCCAAGCAGAGAATATCTGCTAGATGATGTTGCATCCATTGTTGTTCTTGTTGCTAGCTAGTAAAATGGATTTTTTTATTTTTTACTCAAAAATATCTAATCACCTTCAGTTTTGTTCTTAACGGGTTTTATTCCCTTAGTATTTTGGGACAGTCAGATGAAAATTGTCACATTTTAGATTGTAATTGAAATGCAGATGATGATTTTCCTTGAAGAACTATTTCTTCTTACTGGAACGGTTTTTGGAGGAGAAAAACAGTCCACAAAGGTGTTTTCCAGGGTTAATAAGCTATCCACTGAAATTTTGAACATTGATCTGCATATTTTTCCTTCTAAATATTAAAGTTTTGTGTCTCAGGGTGCAAATTTGAATAGAATAATGAATGCCATGACTTTACATGAATGTTCTTTATAGAAACACAGTAATTTACTGGTCTGCCATTTTATTGTTCAGTGTTCTGTCTTCACGTTAAGAAGTCTCTATACTAATCCTCGGACATGCATTTGTTTTAGAATTTGGTATGTTTGCCAGTGGAACTCAGAAAGTCAGGTAGGGAAACCACTGAATATCATTACAGAATCAGACACAATTTATTTCTCTTTCCAGAAAATAATCACCCAAGACAATATACATGAGGAATTAGAAAATTCTTTGCAGCGTGAGAGTGAGGCAAGGTTGCTTTTACAAGAACATGAGCGATGGCTTCAGGAGTTAAGTAGTAGACTAGAATTGCAAACAAGTGTCGACACAGATAGAAGGCAAAACTCAAATGTATCTCTGATGGTAAGATTATTCTTTTGGAGCAGTCACCAGAATTTTATCTTTTGTTAAATAAGCCAAATAGAGCAGTCCTTGTGTACATAAAATAACAGGAGTACATACACACACACTATTCAGTCTGCTGGAATTTTAGGCTACTGAGAAAACACTTCAAAGACTCCCTTTTTTTTAAGCAATGGATGTTTTATTTCAAAAAAATTAAGAAAAAGTCTTCAATTAGTGTTTTGGGGTTTTTTGCCTACAATAATTTTGTTTTCTAAAACATATTTATACATAACAACTATACTAAAATCTCAGGAGGTTATGAGACAGCAATGCTTTTGCTAGGAAATTCACAAAACCTTAGTATTCAGTGGTCCAAATCTACTTCATAATCAGTTTGTCTTCACATTGGTCAGTAGCAAATGGCATAAAGTAAAGTTTATTTGGGCTGATGAGTAACTCTGCTCTCTGTCTGCTGGCAGAGCCTCTCTGATGCAATGGAGGAGATGAGGAGAAGAGGCCGAGTTCTGAATCACCAGAAGAAACTCCTGAAAGACATGGAGCAGGACTGGCAGCAGCTGCGGGAGGCTCTCCAAGAGGCAGAAGATGCCCTCCAACAGGCAGCAAAGTGAGCTCTGCGGCCTGTCCCTTATAATGAACAAAAATTGAAATTCCTACTCCTATGGGCAGGGTTTTAGACCTGGCCAAAGTAAGGCTAGAGGAGAAAAGTACATCTGTCTCTTTTTTTTTTTTTTTTTTTTTGACATTCGGGGATAGTCTTCTAAAAACCGAAAGTATTAGTTCAAAATATTGGATCATACATTTTATGCAGGTATCCCATAATGGTGCTCCAAATTCTGGGTGCTGAAATAACTGCAAACAAAATACCTGTGCTTTCTTACTGATCTGACAACATCTCTTTGGCAGATCCTTAAAGCTCTGTTTTTTTAAGAAATTATTGTTCCCTGTATTTCCATGTCATCTTTTTATAGACAGACACAATTTATTTATGGTAAATACAGAAGTGTCAGCTAGGGGCCAGGTCTTAGCTGCCAAAGAGACTGAAACCTATTTTGGACCCAGCCTTTCCTGTGGGACAAGACAGATCCTCCAGCTGATTTCAGGGGGTTTTGAATTTAGACTTAATCCCCCTACCATTTACACCATAACCTGGAGTGGAAGGAAAGACTCAGGCAATGCTCTTGAAGAGACTGGTAGTCAAAAGGAGCCCCCTTGACTTCAAGGAGGTTAATACTAACATATTCTTACACTCATTTGGTCAGATGAAAAAAAGAAATCTTTGCACATTTTGTCTTCTAATACTTATCATAGTATGAGGTATGTTGTTCTATGGCTTAGATCTAAAAACATTTTAGTTAATTAAGATTTCTCAGCATACCTGGGATTATTCATCCTCTCGAGAACAACATCCAAACAACAGTTTTAAGAGTTTTATGCATCAGGGAAATTATGCAATTCATATAGTCCTCAATAAATATTTAACAAGCTAATTAAAATGACAATTATTATTTGGTAGGATTTGATCAAAGCAGGTGTCACCTGCAGAATGATATGTTCTAGAAAGCTTGCCCTTTTCATTCTGCCCCAATATATTTTGGACATTTTAGTAAAGGTTATTCCTTGTTGCCATATATATATCCAGAAATGGTTATTTTAGTGTGAAGTGACTTTAAAACTGTTTGTTTTTTTTTGTGTGTGTGTGTGTGTGTATATAGCAGCTGAATATCAACAAAGATAAGTACCTTTCCCTTCATTGTTCTAGCAACTCTTCACAACAAATAGGGTTTTTTTCTCCCTTTGGAACATATAAACAAAGCAGATGAAATAAACAGAATCTGCCAGTGTTTTCCAATACAAGAATATAATACCATCCTGCTAGAGACTTTTTATGACCTCTATATCCAAGCCACGATAGTTGTTCATTGATAAGCCTATAATTACATCTATTTTAATTGCTTATCCTCAACAGAAGCGTCTTTCATATAGAAATGTACCAAATGGCGGTACATGACCTATTTTTAGAGTTTGCCTTGGAGATACAAAAAAGAGAAAATCCTAACAGTTTGACTTATCAACAATTATTTTACAAGACATGATAGCCATAAAGTAGCAGAAGATTAATTTCTACATTGATAGAGCTTCAGTTCTATAGTTACTCCATTGTTCTTGTTTTGTTGGTTTGGGTTTGTTTGTTTGTTTGTTTGTTTTTTGTTTTTGTGGGTTTTTTTTATAATACAGACAAAGAGTTGATCATTAATCATATGAAAGCTGTGGATGCTGCCCTGAACGAGGTAAGAATTTGAAGCGTTCCCTCTGATTTGTGTTTCCAAACATGTGAAAGCCTTAGAACTCCTTATTCTCGGGTGTCTCAGTTTGAAAGACAGGTGTTTGCTCTGGAAGGCAGGAGCCTCCCTTGGACTGCAGAATATAAAGTCCTCCCTCTGAATTATTACAATTTTAAAATTAAGGGGCTCTCAGGCAAAGATGTGAGGATAGGAATAACAGTTCTTCACTAATACGTGTAACAAGGCAAACAAACAACAACAACTGTGGAATTAATAACAAACAGAACCAGGGAACCCGTGACAGCCTTCTCGGCCAAGACAGGAGAGGATGGAGGAGAGGCTTCGCTTCACAAGCCCTGGGGCAGTCAATCCCGGTGCCCCCGCAGGACGCGGAGGAGCGCCAAGCTGAAATGCAGGAACGAGCAGAAATGCCGGGCTGGCGGACGAGATGTCTCAGAAGCTCTGCGGCAGTAGCTGGAACTGGGGGACGCCCCGGCAGGGCAGGGGGTGCGGGGCGGCAGCGCAGAGAAACCCAGAGCAGCGCCCAAAGAGCGGCAGGGGTCGGGCAGCGGCGGCCTGGCTCCCAGCAGGGCAGGGAGAGGGGGCTCAGGATTCCCGGGAACACGAGCAGATGGGGATAGGTCCCTCACTTAGTGAGGCGGGGTGTTAATAAGGCCCCTGATCTCACGAACAGAGGCTCACCCCGCAAGAGAAGCAGCAGCTCCGGGCTGGGTTATGGCGAATTCCTTTCCCCAAGCCGTAACAGCTCCGAGCATCCTCTGAAGCCACAGAGCGAGGGAGCTGCAGCTGCCCCAGCCCTCCTCTTCCTGCCCCAGATTCCCCGGGATCTCTGTCGTTCAGAGAGAAACTCCCCAGATGAGAGAAAATGCAGCCAGATGCCTCCTTCCCCCTGGGCTTAGCCACTTCTCTGTTTTCTTGAGTAGTCATAAGTGCCCAGTCAGTGTTTCTTAGCAATTTATGGGAAGAATTCTATAGGTAAGAAGGACCAAAAGAGAAGAAACCTAACCCTCAACATCAGGGGAGAAGAAAAATTGTTGCGAAGCAGCTGCCTTTCCTTAGAGTTCAAGTTTCTCCTCTCAAATTCTTTGATCTTACAAAACCACAGCAAAATAAAACGCAAGGTTGTAGTACACAACAAGTTGTTCTAAATGTAGAAGTTATGACAAAATTAGCTTTCCTTCCCTCACTGAGCACTACTTCTGGTTGCCAAGTGAAGACTAATGGAACACACAAAAGATTGGCAATTGTTGTGGACTTAACCCTCCACTGAGTAATGAGAGGTCACATACTTGGTAGCCCTAAAACATTTGGCTTGGTGTCTGCTACTTTAACCTCAGAAACATCATAATTAGGAAAAGAAAAGGCAGGAAGTTATATAATCTGTGGTCAAAAACTTCCATGGTATTTTTAAAAGCATATTTTAAATTTAATAGTAATCTCAAGTTTTCTCTCTGTCTTGTACAATTGTGCCCTAATATAGGACTATATGAAGGTCCAACAAAGTTGTATATGTTAGCTATTTAGGAGAAAGGACTACTTTCAACTAAAGCTCTAGTGGCAGATAGTTTTATAACTGTTTTTAATCTAGAGTAGCATAGAGCAAAAGAAGTGTTTTCATATCTTGGAGTGTCAATTTCCATTACTACATCTTTAATTCCTAGTAACATGGGAAACTATTTTCGTTTCTGCATTCACCAAAACTGTTGTTAATTTAATTTTCAGATACCTTTTTCAAGTATCTTTCCTTTGATGTTCATGGAAAGTGACAGAACCTAAACTGTGTGTTTCACCTGCAGCAAACTCTGCTGATAGAAAATTTCCTTTGCACCACCACTATCTACATACTGGCTTCTTTCAAACTTTGGAAGTGTATGTCATGCAGCAAGTGCTGTGTTTTTACAGTAATACATATATGCCATATCCTTGAGCTTTCTCTTTTCAGACCAGGGCAAGGTGGATTTTTTTTGGTTGTTTCTTTTTGGTTTTTGTTTTGTTTTGTTTTTTTAGTATTCTCTCCCAGCACTGTGCATTAGAGATTAATTTGCAATGAAAATTCAATCATACTTTATTCATGGATATTAGGTCCAGCAATCAATGGAAGTCCGTCCACTCAATGGGCTCAAGGAGACCCAGTTCACCCCAGCTGGTGTGTCTGAAGGAGAATTACAATTGATGCTGGGTTTGTTTTTTTCCCTTTAGTTCAGAGACCAGGCCATGGCATCAGGTGCTGCAGCAGCCACACTGCTCCCCAGCCTACAGCTGGAGACCCTTTCAGAGGAAGCAATGAGGGGCAGGCCAGAGGCTACAGCATTCCAGGTCAGAGTCTAAAACCAATCCTGTTTAATTGGTTTTTTTTCTAATTTCATTTTTTGCATCTGAGATACAACAGGCAGATACATTGCTCTGATCAGGTGGAGGGCAAAAAGCTTCAAAACTATTGCAGTCAACAGCTGAAAGGCAATTTCCTTGTATACTCTTGCACATGGTATTACAGAGATGATGGCAATTTTTAATTTTGCAGTTACAGCATTAAATAACAGATGGGAATACAAACATGGACAAAAGTATACATATATGAAAATTAATATCTCTCTATCCCCCTCCCTTTTTCCCCATTAATATACACAAGACTAATTTAAAAAAATTAAAAAAAAATAAAAAAAAATAAAAATCAAAACCAAGTAAGATCCCCAACCAACCAAAAAAACAACCAAACAAAAAATACAAGATTTTCATGCTCCCTTTTGGTCAGTGTCTGATTATTTTCAACCCACAGTTCTAGAATTAACTGTGGGGTTTTGACCATTCTTCATTTTAAAGAAACTGCTATTTAGAATGTTTAAATATAGAAGCTATTTTGCTATTGTAGGTTTAAAGAATTGCACATTTCAAAATACTGATTTTGTTAGGACAAAACAACGAAGGGGAGAAAAAAAAAGACAAATTAGTGCTAAGAGAGAATGTTTTTTCCCAATGAAAGAACAAAAGGCCGAGTGAGTACATATTTCTTTCATTGTGCTTCTCTGTCTGAATTAGAGAGAGCAGGTAGGTAGTCAAGTGAAGTGCAAGGAACTTAGCTAAAGAAAGATACAGTGTGTACATTTCTGCAGTAATTCCTTCCAATTTATTGTAGATTTTCTGTTCTCGTGCAATATATAATTGTAGGATTGGTGTCACAAAATCCAACATTCAAGAAAGGCAGATTCTAATCTAGAAATTTCTCAGAGTTGCCCTCTTGCATGCATATATGCATTTCAATATGATATAAATTATGTGCATTATCATGTTGTCACACTAAAATATGGAATATGTAATGCCTTGAAATTCCCAGGAAGCTTAATTAGCACAGATGAACTTTTCCATCAAAGGGTAGAATTACATATGCTTCCCCATTTCAGTGATGATCATTTTAAAGCTGCACAAAAGGTCCCACGGGTGGCATCTTTTCACAGGAGGCATTGTGGCGATCATCAACTTTTAAATCTTGCTTTTCTAATTTGGTAGTAGATGCTGCTTCTGGTTTGTTTTTGGTTTTGTTTTTTTCTTTTTTTTTGTCCCATCCCAACTCCCATTCTCTTTGACCTCACAATGATTGCAGAAGCACCTGCAGCCTGTTCCCTCTTTCCTTCTGGAAGGGAATCAGAAACACAAAATGTTGCATTTCGTATTTGCACAAAGTGCTTGTGGTATAACTAACATAGTACAGTATGTGCTGGGGAGATCACTGGTGGGGCAGAATTGTAAAGTTCTTGTTTACCTGGCAGCTTCAGGTACATTTGGTAACTCAGGACATGCACAAACAGCACCAATGGCTCACAGTCCATGACACTGTGAACTTCATTTCCTCCTTCCCTTTCCCTCTTTCTCCCTTTCCCCATCTCTCTTTCCCCCTTTTCCTTCTCTCTCTCCCCTGCCCACATCTCTAGGTCCTGTTTGATTCCTTTCCAAGTACATTATTGAGGTTTTACTTTAAAATTGGCGTATTATAGCCAGAGATCACCTAATGGATTTTAGTTTTACTCTATGCCAAACTGTATTAAGTGCAATCGTGCAATCTTGAGTGAGGTAAGCAGTTGGGAATCACTTTAGGGACTTGTCACTTAAAGCAATGGAGCCGTTTGCAAGCACAGGCCCTAGAACTGCCTTGGTCTGTGACAAGCGCATGTCAATTAAAAGGCCTTAAAATCTGCAAGAATCCTTTCTTAGGACCAGAGATTCTAGTAGCATAACATAGCACCAAGAGATTTTGGAGATTCTTTCTGATGAGAAAAGATGTGATGAAAGATGTTAATTTGCCAATTCTGTTTCGTAGACACCACAATGAAATAACCTAATTGATTTATCTGTGTTTACATCTATTCTGAAAAACAGCAGTGTGAAACCAAGGAAAAGAAAACTGCAAAAATCCTTGTAAATCCTTGTTTGTGGCACTAAGCTGATTTTTGTCTATATCTAAGGTTTGCATTCAAAAGCCCAATTTTATATTATCTGAAGGGAAAAATTACAAATAAAATAACAAATAAAATGTGATTAACCATTGTAAAGAAGACCAGTAATTTCAATAGTTACTTGAGACTACTTGATAGATATAAAGTTACCACTACTATCAAATAATTTGTGCTCTCTAGTCTTGCTAACTTTATCATCAGTCTAATCAATATAACAAAAATGGGAATATTCTTCCACTACATACATGGAAACAGGAACATTTTTCCAGTTATATTGCAATCATATTATTTGTTTTCAGAGGTCGATAGGTTTACAAAAATGTTTCTTTTTGTTGCTGACAAGTTAATTTTTTTTTGCTGTGAAGTGGAAGGATTGGTAATTTGACTCATTTTGGAAGTGTGAACATTATCCTGAAACTGTGTGGTAATTTTTTGTGAATGGAAATTGAACCTGCACTTAGTCTTGTATTGAAATAAAATGAAAAAATTCTATCAAGAGCTCAATCCTGTACTGCACTGAAAACATCTCATTAAAGCGTCTTCTAACTAGGGTGTGGAGTCATTCCCTTTTCTTAATAATATTAGTATTCAAGATTTTAGAAGAAATAAAAAATCAAATTTTTTTTTTTTTTTTTAATGTTTAAGTCCTGGGACTGAAATTCTGCCTGGGTTAAAAACTGTATTTGATTTCTCTGCAAAAAAATTCTGTCTTTTGTAACAAATTTGAATGTGTGCTATTTGGCATTTAATTGTAGCTTGCCTGGCACTAATGATTCCTTTTACTTTTACTTTAAGCATGTCCTTATAAGTTTTATGGATCTCTACTCACTGGCAGCTGCCAGAGCTGAAGCATTACCAATAGGAAGAGAATCTTTATGCGTGCACTTGGAACCTGAAGCAGCTCTTATGCCTCCTGCTGCTGCTGCTGATGGTAAGTCTGCTTTTCAAGCAGTTCTAGTTACTTGGATGTGGGTTTCTAGCCAGCATCTCCCTTCATACTGCACAGCTTCTGTAGGCAAATACAGCAATACTTAAGTATAAACTAAGTGTTCACTAGTGCAAACAGAAATGTTTTGAGACTTGTTTCAGAAGAGAAAGGGAATGCTGAAAGCTAACACACTAGTTTGTTTTTCTGTTGGTCCCTATTTGATTTGGGATTTTTTTGGTTTTAGTTTGGATTTCATTGCTTGGTTGCTTGGATTATTTTTTGCGGGGGAGTGGTTGTGATGGGTGGATGGGTGTTTGGTTTTTGATTTCTTAATATTGCTGTTTTTATTTTCATTCTATCTTTTCCTTCCTTCCTTCCTTCCTTCCTGGAATCCTTCCTGGAATCCTGGAATCCTTCCTGGAATCCTTCCTTCCTGCAATCCTTCTTGCAGTCCTTCCTCTCTTCCTTCCTTCCTGGAATCCTTCCTTCTTGGAATCCTTCCTCCCTTCCTTCCTTCCTGGAATCCTTCCTGGAATCCTTCCTTCCTTCCTTCCTGGAATCCTTCCTTCCTTCCTTTCTCTCCTTCTTTCCTTCCTTCCTGGAATCCTTCCTGGAATACTTCCCAAAATCCTTCCTTCCTGGAATCCTCATTATAAATCACATTATGTAACTTAGGACAAGGTGTTCAGAAACACAGTAGTTCAACCCCCCTCTTGCTGTTTGGTAAAGAAAGTGCCTTTTCTATGCAAAAATTGTTTAGTACTCAGTATTCTAGTTATGTGAACTTTTAACTTGTCAGATTACTGTAACATATTTGAATAGTACAGTAATTTAATTTAAATGTTGCCTGTAACAATATGCCTGACTAATGTTTGAAGAGTATTAAGTGTTGATTTCAATTGATGGTGAAATATGTCCAAACATAAAGGACTCCCTTCTGTGGCTAACAGGGCATGTGTTCCCTAATAACAGTGGAAGGAAGACTGTAAAGCAAATTTCTTTACTTGCTTTAAAAACATAGCCTTGGAATTATAATGATGGAGGGTAAAAGATGTCGGTAAATATTTGTAGCACTTTAAAAAAACGTGCTGTTGTTTTCCAACACTTCCTGAGGTAGGATATTTTTGCTGTTGTCTTTTGTCCATTGTGTTTGTGTGTCCTTTGTTTCAAATAAGCACTTAAGACAAGAAGCAAACAGTTTTAAGTATTTTAAATGTAGATTCTCTCTTGATTTGTTTTTTATTCTTTTTTTATTCCAGCAAGCTGGGCAGAGCCTAGACACAGAACTAACACCGCATCTGGAACCGGCATAACCTCCAGTGTGACACCCTACAGAACCTACTCTGCATCTGGAACCAATAAAACTTCTGGTGTGTCACCCTACAGAACATATGCTGTGTCATATGTGCCTCTGTGAGAGTTGTTTAACAGCAAATGTAGATTCTGTCATGATTTTCTTTTTTTTTTTTTTTTTTTTTATTCCAGCAAGCTGGGGAGAGCCTAGACACAGAACCTACATTGCATCTGGAACCGACACAACCTACAGTGGGATATCCTACAGAACCTACTCTGTGTCTGGAACCGACATACCCTCTGGTGTGTCACCCTGCAGAGCCTATGTTGTGTCTGGAACCAATATAGCCTTTCCTTCCAACCATAATAATATCAGCTCTGTGCATTTCCTTGGTTTTAAAAATTTTCTTTCTCTAACAGAATCCTTTCGGCTTCCATTTGTACCCCGAGGAGCCAGTACACCTCGTGGTCCTGCTCCTGATGGTAAGTTTCCTTTTCAAGCAGTTACAGTCACTTGGAGATGGGTTCCTAGGCAGCTTCATGCTGCACAGCTTCTGTAGGCAAATGACAACAAGAAGATAATCGATAATGCAAAGCAATAATGGAGCAATAAAGTACTATCAGAAACGTTCTGAGACTTGTTTCAAAAGAGAAAGGGGGTGGTGAAAGCTAACACAGGGATGAAATTTTTTTGTCAGGGAGACTGTAAAATTAGTTTGTTGACTTGATTAAAAAAATACACACTCTAGAAATTATAATGATGAGGATTAAAGGACATCAGTACGTATTTGTAGCACTTCAAATAAAGTGCTGTTGTTTTCCACCAATTCCTAGGGCGGGATACTTGTGCTATTGTCCATTGTCAAATAAAGCTTAATATCTATAATAAGGTGTTGTGTGTTTAAAATAAGCACTTAAGACAAGAAGCAAACAGTCATAAGTGCTTCACATATGTGCCTTTGTGAGCAGAATCTGGATGATCTTCTCTCCTTTCTCCAATACTTCCATTGCCGTGTTCCCCCACACAATGATGTCATCAATGTGTTGCAGATGTTCTGGAGCTTCACCCTTTTCCAGTGCAGCCTGGATCAGTCCATGGCAGATGGTGGGGCTGTGTTTCCACCCCTGGGGCAGTCGGTTCCAGGTGTACTGCACGCCCCTCCAGGTGAAAGCAAACTGAGGCCTGCACTCTGCTGCCAGAGGAATGGAGAAAAATGCATTGGCAATGTCAATGGTGGCGTACCACTTTGCTGCCTTGGACTCCAGCTCGTACTGGAGTTCCAGCATGTCCGGCACGGCAGTGCTCAGCGGTGGAGTCACTTCATTCAATGCACGATAGTCCACAGTCAATCTCCATTCTCCATCAGACTTGCGCACAGGCCAGATGGGGCTGTTGAAGGGTGAGTGGGTTTTGCTGACCACCCCTTGGCCTTCCAGCTCACGGATCATCTTGTGGATGGGGATCACGGCATCTCGATTTGTCCTGTACTGCCCGTGGTGCACTGTTGAGGTGGCAATTGGCACTTGCTGCTCCTTCACCTTCAGGACTCCCACTGCAGATGGGTTCTCTGACAGTCCAAATAAGGGGTTCAATTGCTTAATGTTTTCTGCCTCTACAGCAGCTATTCCAAAAGCCCACCTGAGTCCCTTTGGGTCTTTGTAATAGCCATTCCTGAGGAAGTCTATGCCTAGAATACACGGTGCCTCTGGGCCAGTCACAATTGGATGCTTCTGCCACTCCTTCCCAGCCGGGCTCACCTCAGCCTCCAGCAAAGTCAATTCCTGTGTTCCCCCCGTCACCCCAGCAATAGAAACAGGTTCTTCCCCCACATGTTCTGATGGTATTAGGGTACACTGTGAACCAGTATCAACTAATGCCCTATGTTTTTGTGGCTCTGATGTGCCAGGCCATCGGATCCACACCGTCCAAAAGACCCGGTTTTCCCGTGCCTCTCCCTGGCTAGAGGCAGGGCCCCTCTAGCACTGGTTATTATTTCCTTCCTGGGCATACATGTTGGAGGTTCCCTCAAGGGGATCTGACAAATCATCCTCCCTTTTGTAGTACCCTGCATCTTGGTTATGGGAAGTTGAGGCTACCTTCACTTTAGTGGAGCTCTTTTGGTTAGTGTTTCCCTCCCTGAGTTGACGCACCCATGCTGCCAGGGCAGAAGTGGGTTTCCCATCCCACCTCCTCATGTCTTCCACATGGTCACGCAGAAAGAACCACAGGTCAGCTCGTGGGGTGTATCCCCTCTATCCCTAGCTGGGGGACGTTGGGCTCTAACTCTCGTATCTGTGACTCACACTGGTGCTGCATTGACCTTCCTCATCTCCTCCCTCACCCCTCTTATCTCCTCCTTGAACTCCTCTCTGAGTTCCCTAATCACGGCAGAGACCTGAGCCTGCATTGGGCCATTCATTATACTCTCAAAATTCCTGAGCCTATTGGCAACAGAACCCACTGTCTCGTGGTTGGTGTCAGCATTAATGGCTGCAATGAATGTGGGGTATTGAGATGGCCCCAGGTGTGCCAGATTCCACAACATCTGCCCTGTGCACCTGACCTTGTCGGGGTCATTGCCATGTTGCCCACCCCTCCCAAAGAGTATCTCCAGTATTGCCACTTCTCTCAGCTGTTGGATCCCCTCCTCAGTGGTCTTCCAGCGCATTCTATGGTGGTGCTCCTGCATTCTCTCTCTATGGACAAACCTCTCTCTTACACTCATTAAAAGCCACTCCCAGAGGGAAAGGGGGCCTTGTTCCCTTACGAATATGTGATCCACACCTGAGTCCTGGGTCAGGGGTCCCAAATTCCTTGCCTCAGTACCATCCAGCTGTACACCTGTACCCATAAGGTCCCAGACCCGCAGTAACCACGTTGTAAAAGCCTCACGGCCCCTTCGTACAACGTCTTTACGCAGATTACAGAGACTCTCGTATGACAGGGACTCTGTGACGATCTCAACCTCTGGCTCCCCTGCTGGTTGTGAGGGCCCTGCTTTCTGATCCTTATTATCTAGGTGCTTTGTTTTCACCCTAGACTTTCTAGTTTCCACAGGGGCAACTGCTGCTGGCTGTGAGTACCCTTGCAGTTCAGCTGGAACCTGGCGAGATGTAACATTTTTGGGTTCCACTGCTGCACCATCAGGTTCTCCCTCTTTAAGGCAGGGGGAGAATTTCTCAAGAGCTGGGGAAAGGTACTCCTTCAGCATTTGGCCTATCTCCTTCACTAGAAACCCCACCCACTCTGGATGGTTCCTTTCTGAGGTGAGCTCTGGGGCAGAGTCAGGCTCAGGGGCAACATCCTTAACCTCTGGGGCAGAATCCTTAGTCACTGGGGCAGAATCCTTAGTCTCTGGGGCAGGGGCAGGGTCTGGGGCAGAATCCTTAGTCTCTGGGTCAGGGCCAGGCTCTGGGGCAGAATCTCTATTTCTTGGGGGACGTATCAGGGTTGTCATCCAAGTCAATCTCCCCTCATCTCAGAATGTTAAATAGAACAGGTTTACAAGGCCTGTTAGCAATGTCAGCCACTGTATGATATCATTACTGCTTAGAAGAGATTTGAACCCCTCAAAAGCTGGTGGAGCAGACCCAAAAAACTGTGAAAGAGGTTGGGACAAAATTTTTCCTGGTGTCATATCCTCACAGTATGTGCCATTATTAATGTAACCCTAAAGACATACAGTTGGAGTGTGATAGCCCTGAATCCATGTACCCACCTTCCAGAGGAAGTTAAAAATCCATGAATTTCCCACGTTATCAGCCCACAAAAGGAACTGGATAATAGTTACAGCAGCCTGAGTTATAGGACCCATGTTCAAGTAAGGGATTGCAAATGGGAGAGATAAAGCTGTGGCCACATGGAGCCCAAACCACGGTAAGCTGGACAACATGATGCCACCTAACACAAAACTGAGGTAACTCAAGAACTGTTATTCCTTTTTCATTCTTTTCTCTCAATGCCCTCGGGCCCCACATTGGGCGGCCAAAATCTGTCCTGGTTTGAAAGACAGGTGTTTGCCAAGGAAAGCAGAAGCTTCCCCTTGGACTGAAAGAAAATATGATTCTTCCGATTATTATAATTTTGGAATTAAGAGAGCTCTCAGGCAAAGATATGGGGGTAGGAATAACAGTTCTTTACTAGTATATCTAACAAGACAAACAAGAACAACAACAGCTATGAAATTACCCACAAACACAACAGCAACTCAGTCCCAGTCCCTCTCTGGCTGCAGGCACTTTTTCCCTGAGCTGCAGTTCCCGGTGCTGGGGGCAGGCAGGTCCCGCAGAGCTGCAGGAGGGCTGGGGGTGGTGGAAGCGCTGTCCCAGGGGAGAGAGAGAGAGAGACGGAGAGAGCCCTCTGCCCACAGCGTCGGTCCCAGCGCCCAGTAGAGTGCTGGATGGTGGTAGTTCACAGCGAGAAGACAGCAGTGCAGGGTCCGATAGCAGTGAGGATGGTTTCCCGACGCTGGGATGGCGGGGATGGGGCTGAGGCGGCGATCGTCCTTCTCGTCCAAACTCCGCGGGGGAAATGGGCCGAGGCCCAGCCTTCCGCTTCCTCTTCTGGCTGTTTGAATCTCGCGGGGTTTCCCTCTTCTTTCTCTCTCTCTCTCCTCCTTCCCCCTTGTCACCAGGGCCCAGTCAACAGGTATCTTAGCATGACAGTGGGGAAAATTCCACAGAGGGAAAAGGGAGAGAACCAACCCTCAAAAGGGGGACTGTAAAATTAGTTTGCTTACTTAATTAAAAATCACACCCTAGCAATTATAATGATGAGGAATAAAATATGTCCATAAATATTTGTAGCACTTCAAATAAAGTGCTATTATTTTCCACCAATTCCTATGGTAGGATACTTGTGCTACTGTCCTTCATCAAATAAGGATTAATAACTATAATAAGGTGCTGTGTGTTTAAATAAGCACTTAAGACAAGAAGCAAGCAGTTATAAGTGCTTCACATATGTGCCTTTGTGAGAGATGTTTAACAGCAAATGTAGATTCTGTCTTGATTTGGTTTTTATTTTTTTTTTTTTTTATTCCAGCAAGCTGGGGAGAGCCTAGACACAGATTCTACATTTTGTCTGGAACCGACACAACCTACAGTGGGATACCCTACAGAACCTTCTCTATGTCTGGAACCGACATACCCTCTGGTGTGTCGCCCTGCAGAACCTATACTGTGTCTGGAACCAATATAGCCTTTTCTTCCAACCAGAATTATTTCAATTCTGTGCATTTCCTTGGTTTTAAAATTTACATTCTCTGAAGTTAATTTACTTTCTCTGGCAGAATCTTTTCAGCTTCATTTTATACCCCAAGGAGCCAGTACACCTCGTGGTCCTGTTCCTGATGGTAAGTCTGCTTTTCAAGCAATTCTAGTCACTTGGATATGGGTTCCTAGACAGCATGTCCCTTCATGCTGCACAGATTCTGTGGGCAAGTACAGCAATGCTTAAATAGCAAAATAATGGAGTCATAAAACTAGTGCCAACCAGAAACATTTTGAGATATTTTTCAGAAAAGAAAGGGGGTAATGAAAGCTAACATAGGCATGAAAATATTTGTCAGAGAGACTGTAAAATTAGTTTGCTTACTTGATTTAAAAAAACACACTCTAGAAATTATAATGATGAGGATTAAAAGATGTCAGTACGTATTTGTAGCACTTCAAATAAAGTGCTGTTGTTCTCCAACACCTTTTAGGGCAGAATGCTTGTGCTATTGTCCTTTGTCAAATAAAGATTAATATCTATAATCAGGCACCATTTGCTTCAAATAAGCACCTAGGACAAGAAGCAAACAATTATAAGTACTTCACATACATACCTCTGTGAGAGGTATTTAACAGCAAATGTAGATACTCTCTTGATTTGTTTGTTTTTCAATTCCAGCACATGGGAGAGTGCCTACACATCAACATATTAGCTACAGGTAAGAAGGTCAGCTTGACCAGAGTTACAGCCAAGTTTTCTGGGGGCCACAACCTGTAACTGACCTAACCACCGATGTGATACACTACAGAACCTATCCTGGCCCTGGAACTGGCGAGACAGATCAGGTTTTGAATGATCATCGGGCACATTCATCAACATTATGCCAACCAGAATTGAGACTTTGTCAGCACTGGATTCATCCTCCTGTTACAGGCCATACAGTACTTTTAGCATGTCTTCAGTCAACATGCCCTCCAGACTGACAGGGAATAGAACTGGTACTGGGTCTTCAGTCAACACATCCTTCAGTTTCAGACCACACAGAACCAGTTCTATGCCTTCAGTCAGATCTTTCACACAGGATGTCTTACCCAGCACCCGAAGAAATCAGGAAATTTAATTATCGGAGTCTTGGCTGTGACAGTTTTCTTAAGGAGTAGCCTGGCTTCTCTTCAGAAGGAAAAAGCTCTAGAAATGTAAAAAGAGCTAATTAAAGTACAGCTTTACCAACCTTTGTATTGTAGTTCAGTGTATCTTTTTGTCTGTAATTTCATATTTTTATGAAAATGTGCATTCATATCTTCACATTTCTTTGTTTCTAATTATTCATATACCAAAACGCTTTTTAGACTCTTATTTATTGCAGTTGTTAATTTTTATGTAGGGTGTTTTAAAATGTTATGAAACAACACCTTTTGTGTGGTTTTCATAATTCTTAAAAAAGCAAATCCACAAGCCTGTTTAGTCTCTTTATCTCAAAGTTGTTTCATACCTGTCTATTTTAAACCAGGACTACAATACTTTAATAGGGTTGAGAGGGGTCCATGAAATGTACACCAGTGATTCCTCTTGTGGAATGTCACAGCCCAGCCATGAGTCACTTTTTTCTTATTTTTTTCTCTCTCATCAGCTCAGTTGTCGACACACATTTAACTGCAAACTTAAGACAGATGAGCAGAATAAAAATGATGTGATGGGCCTTTGGGAGCACCCTTGCTGATCTTTCTGCTTTTTCAGTCAAGCAAGACTCTCATCCAGGCAAATAGATCACACTTAGTAATACATAACCATTTGGCAGGAATTCTGTTGATTTCTAGTAACAGCTGGAGGGCTGTATCTCCACAGGATGTTTTGGCTTTCCCACACTTTATTGGGTTTTGGCTGCAAATATGATTACCCTTGCTTTCTTATCTAGAAGTACCATGGCTGGGCAAAAACTGCCCAGCAGGCCACATTCCAAAGTCAGTTTGGTCTGGAGTTTGTGAATGAAGGAGACCCTTATCCAATTCCAAACCACATTTAAAAAGTCATAAAAGAGAACTTCTCATCCTTAACAAACAACTGACAATTCAGAAGTGAATGTAGAGCTTATTCACCCAGTGAAAAGGAAGGCAAGCTTCCAATGGAGTTGTGGTTAATAGAGTTTTTATTGTGACTCCCACTCGTAGATGGCACTGGAGAAAGCCATGTCCCTGGAAGCGTCAGTGTCTTCTGTCTGCCATAAATTGTCTTGCTGCAACAATCAAAGGCTGATATCAGGCTAGAGAGAGGCTCAACTGATGTTAGGAACAGGAGCTGCTCCAAGGAGAAAGAAGAAATGAACTTTTACTTCTCAAACGCATGTCCCCACAGGCTCAAGCAGGATTCCTCTGGTTATTTCCTCAGAAATATACAGAAATAGGGCTGAAAAGACCATCTGAACCTATGTGTTCATGCCCAGGACCTTGCTGATGCCATTTAGGTTTTTTCCTTTTTTTCTTTTATAAGTTTTCTATATTCTTCACACATGTATTTGTAGCTCTGTGGCCTATTGTATTAGTGACTTGTTTTCCCAGTACT
This sequence comes from Cinclus cinclus, assembly GCF_963662255.1. NCBI lineage: Eukaryota > Metazoa > Chordata > Aves > Passeriformes > Cinclidae > Cinclus > Cinclus cinclus. The sequence continues at coordinate 22,505,129 of NC_085084.1, read as the reverse complement.
TTTCCATGGCGTTTCCCTAAGCAGAAAGACAAATTCCAGAGCTCCAAGACCCACAGGGTACAAGGCCCCAGTGGTATCTTGGTTATTCCTGGGAACCAAGGTTAAGAGCAATTTTTCAAGATACCTTTTCATGGACAAAGTACAGCCAGGACTGAGTGGGGGACTCCAGAGAAGGAACTTGCAAGAAAAAGAAGATAAGGAAGTAGAACAAGAAAAAGGCAAACAAAAATTAAAAAGAAGAAAAAACAAAAAACCAAGAACACGAAAAAGAAAAACATTAAAAGGAAAAAGAAAAAGATAAAAAAAAACGAAGAAATCCTCAAGCAGTTCTGCTTGCTTTTTCCTTTATTAACCAAAGCACATCAATGTTTCTGCATACTGTAGCGTCTTTTCCAAATTCTATGTGTCTTTAAATCTTTCAGACTTTCAGATAACCTGTACATTGTTCTGTCATGTCTCTGGGTGGCATGGATAAGTTTAAGATGCATTTTTCTCTGACTGCAGTTAGAATTGTACACCAAACCCTTGGCTGTTTCTTGGTACTTTAACAAGTTGATGAGCTGCAGTCAGGTGCCTGTGGCTGGGATCCAAGGTGTGTGGTTGATGCGGGTGCTGTGTTCCTTTACTGCAGGAGCAGGGCCATCCCTGACTTGCACAGTTCCAATGACAGTGAGGATTTCAGCTCCCCACCATGTCTAGTAGCTGAGCTCAGCTGCAGAGGGACAGGATAAAACCCCCTTTGTGACCTCTGGTGGTGTGCCAGGAATGGAGGAAATTTTCTTCTGGCTTGAAGAGGAAAGTATCAAAGTCTCTGGTCATCATCTGTTTCAGTGCCTCACCACTCAGCTGTTACTATTGTGGTGGATGTTTTCATGGAGACTCCTACGCCTCTTCCCATTATTATTTCTGTCTATTTCAGATGGCATCTGATTTTTTCAAGAAGAGAACAAAAAACTTGATTTTTGTTTAGTGGAAGCAGTGCTAAAGGGACCAGCAAGCACTGCAGAAATGCCTTTCTTGTAATATCCTTGGAACAGTATAGATAGAGCAAATTGCCCTTCCAAATAGAACTCCCTTCAAGCTGGTATGAATTCTCAGAGAAATAAAATGTGCTTTTGGTGATGCAGTTTCCACTAACTAGATCAATCAATGAAACCAGCTGCCAAGGCAAGATTCCCTTGATGCTGGAAAAGCTGTGGCTGCTTTGGGGTTTGGGTGTTTGGTTGGTATAGGAGAGTCATCTCTGCCTCTCTGCCAGGACAAAAACTGCCACTGCAGAGTGGAGGTTCAACAACGGGGTCTGGGAGAGCAGTTACAGGTGTGAAAGAAGCAGGCCTAGCCTCGTGTTTCCTTTTTCTCCAGCCTCAACTCCAGATAGCCAAAGGAGGGAGACCAAAGCTGCAGCAGCCCAACCTCTTCTCGCTTCAGCTGCGGGACTTCCTGAGCTGCTGCCTGCAGACTGACGAGGCTCGGCGCTGGTCTGCCATGGAGCTCCTGCAGGTAAAATGTGAAAGGGCTGCAGGTGAAACAGTGTCCAAGGGATGGGCTCCTCCTCCTCTGAAGTCCAAGGCATCAGATAAGCCCCGCTCCTCCCCACCTCCAATCTTGGTGCTGCTAAAATGAAAATGGGTGAGGAATCCTGGACTGGGCTGGGCTGGCAGGGAGCTCTATATGTCATGTGGTCCAAGTGGCCTGCAACGAGCAGGGACATCTTTAAGGAGATCAGGTTGCTCTGAGCCCTGTGCCACCTGATCTGGGACGGTTCCAGGGATGGGGCACCTACCAGCTCTCAGGGTATCTTGTGCCAGTGTTGCACCATGCTCCTAGTAAACAAGTTCTTCCTCAGACCTACTGTAACTCGATTCCCTTTTTGTTTAAAAATGGTAGCCCACATCCTATTGTAACTGGACCTGTTAAAAAAAGGTGTCTTGCACTCCCTCAGAGGCCACATTGAAGGTTTGGAAGGTGTCAATAAAGTCTCCCCGGGACCTATTCTTCTCCAGGCTGAATAACTCCAGGTCTCTCAGTCTGTCCTAAGAGGAGAGGTGCTCTGTCCTCTGACTGTTTCTGTCACATTACAATTGTGTAATTTGGTGGTGTGTTCAGTTTTATCTAATGGCAAAAGACTTGAAGTAGAGCAGTGCAGGGTCCAGAGGCATGAAATGGTGGTGGAAGAACCCAAGGAAGCCAGTCCCGGCCGAGCAGTCAGAGATTTGGCTGTGGGAAAGAGCGGCTGTGGCAGGCTCACTGTGAGCCTCTGAGGGGCCCTGCTTTGTGCCCCCCACCCCACTCTTAGAGGTTTCTGCCACACAAACAGAAGCAGCTGAAAGAGACTTTTCCCAGCCCCATCTGCTGCCTGGCATGGTCAAGCAGACAGGAACTGCCCCAGGGTTACTGCCAGGTTGTGTGGCAGAGAGGGAACTGCAGGACCCAGTGCCACTCGGCTGTCCCTGCTGGGAAGGAAAGAAGGAAAGGAGCCATCCTGTGCCATCCAGCACAGGAGGGGCAGGGCATGGAAAGGTAGACACTGCTCTCTCACTTTGTGGAAATTAGCATGATGCCCGTCTTTCAAAGAGAGGCACCTATGTGAGTCTTTGGAGTTTCCTGAAAGGAAGAAACCCCAAGGACAGAAAGCACCATTTCCAGAGCCCTGGCAGGGCAAAAATCCTAGCAAGATGAAGACACCAGAACAGAGATGAGTGGGATTCTGGGCCAGGTTTGCCTGTGATGGCAAGGTCCTGCACGTGAAGGTTGAGGTGCAGATGGCCCCGTTGGTCCTCTTGCTGCATCTTTCATGCACCAGAGGAATCCTGATTGAGCCTATAAAGCACTGTACTTGGAAAATCATGATTCATTGTTTGTTCGTTTGTTTGTTTTTCCTGTCGACAGCATCCATTTGTTACATCAGCCAAGCCAGCATCAACTCTGGCACCACTCATCATTTCAATGAAGAGGAAGGTGGAGACAAGAATGTAACAATCACATCAAGACATTAGCTTCACAACCAGCACAGAGCAAGATTGTAGATTAGGACTGTACAATAGGATTTTAAATAAATAAAGTTTCTCAAACCTCAACTCACTTGGAAGATTCCCCACCTTCTGAATCATTCAGAAAATTCAACATTTCCTTCTGGATTGCCAGTTGTTTCTTAATGGTGCTAAGTCACACTTATGGCCTGTTGTTTTTTTTTTTGCTGTGGTTTCTATGTGGGGAAGGTTCTTCTTCATTTATCTTCACCAGAATACACTGCCTTTGGAATATGGCCCACTGGCCTGTTTGTTTTTGTTTTTTTTTTTTTTTTGCCCAGCCAAGGAGCTTCTCTTTGAGGCAGAAAGGGCAATGGCATTTGCAGGCAAAACCAAAGGAGGAGGCAGCAGCCAAGCCATCCTGTGTGGATGCAGGCCTTCCATGATGGCTAACATCTGGCCTGGAGGCTTCACAGTCAGAGATACCGTAATTATATATCCACCAGTCTGTGCCATTAGGGAAAAGATGTAAACATCCCTAGGAGGAAGGCATTTGAAAGCTGGGAGATTTAAATACAAACAACGCCAGCCAATCCCTGGCAAGCATGGACACAGGAAGCTCTTGGCCACTGAGCTGGGTGGTGGTAACCACATTCAGCCAGTTAGGAGAGCAACCGCGCAGGTTTTTGACAACCGTATAAAAAAGAACTGCACTCAGTAAAATTGGCTGTTATTGTGGGAACTACGGAGTGTCGTGTCTTGTACATCTCAACTGTGACAGCCTTTGGTCGTGACTCAAGAGCATTTGGGTTCCTGCCACTTGGATTTGCATCCCTCAGTGCAATCTCTTTGGCTGGAGGAGAGTCTTGCTCAACTGAGAAAGCAGGAAGACCGGTGAGGGTGCTCTGAAAGGTCTCCAGGATCTGGTGCAGAGCTGACAGCGACTGCGAGGTGAGAGTGAGCCCAGCCTTGTCCAGGGTGGAGCCCCAGCAGAGCCCTGGCAGAGCCCGGAGCAGCCTCAGCCCAGGCAGAGGCAGGCTTGAAGGAGGCCCTTGTAGCTGCAAGAGGCAGCAGCCCGGCTCTGGGTGCCTCCTCCTGGCACCGGGCATATCCTCTGCTCTCAGAGCCGAACTGGCAGCTGGCTGGTCCCGTGGGGAAGCGCAGCCGTGCTGGGCGCAGCACAGACTGCTGGCATTGGCCGTCTGGAGTGTGGCCAGGAGGAGAGAAAGGCAAAGAGCAGCCGAGGGCTAGCTCCCTGGCTGAGGATTGCTACTCTTGTGCCAGGTGCCCTGTAACTCCTGGGAAAGGTCAGCGGTGTGTGCAGCACTCTGGGCACAGGGGGAGGGAGCCCGGCTGCTGCGCAGGCTCCAGCCCAGGGCAGCATCCTTCAGGCACGGCAGTTCTGCCAGGGAAACCGAGGCCAGCGGGAGGCGCTGTCAGCTCGGCAGGTCACATCTGCAGGACACACTGCCTCCCACAGCTCTGGGAGGAAGCGCCTGCAGTCCTGGAGTTGTGCACTGAGCCAGAGCAAAGGTAGGAAATGCAGAGTGTTTTGCAGAAATATTCAGGGGCAGCAGGCCAGCCTGCTTTGTGCTCTCAGGAGCACAGCAAGCACTGTGCAATGCAGCTCTGAACTGCTGGGAGAGAGGGAATATGGGGATGTGCCTGAAAATTGTGCTTGAGTAGTGAACTGATTTCGGTAGGCAATCTGTACTTTCTTTATTCCTTTCTGAAAGACAGATACAATGTGGCTTCATTCAGCAAAAACACAGATTTGGTTTTTGGGTTTTTTGTGGGGTTTTTTTCTGTATTTTAGGACAACTACTCAGGCAAGACCTTCAAAGCAGCAATTGTAGCAATTCCTACCCAGTGAGCAAAAAAATACCAAAACCCCCTACATCTTTCTAATGTAGATCTTGACTTTTTGGGCTGGTCCTGCAAACAGTTAAGGTGTGAAGCGCCTTCTGGTGTTGCCAGCAGGGACATGGATGCTTGGCCTGTTCTGGGATCAGGCCATGAGCTTGTTTGGTTTTGCTGCAGCCCCTCTGCAAGCTGACCAAGCCTTGCTTACTCTGTCCATCTCAGTGCTTCTGGCAGAGGCAGCAGATGGAAGCCTCTTCTGCTGCAAAGGGAACCTATTTGGAATGGTGCAGTGATCCCAAAGTCCACACAATGCCGCACTGAAAGATTAGACCCCTCACTCGTCAGTACCTTCTAACTGATCCTGCCTAAGGATCGCCTAATAACCTAAGGTGGTTCTAGTGAATATCAGCCGCCTCACACCTCTGTTGCAGGGCTGTTCTTCCTCTCAGTAATAATGGCTCAGCTGTCTCCTGCTGACATATTGCTGACCCAAGGCCAGTCTCTTGCCTGTTCCCTATAGAAGGACTTTACCTTAGATCCTCAAATTTTGCATGCATGCATGTAAAAAAGCCAACACAAACCCTTAGGAAAATCAAGACAGAAAAGCAGATTTATCAAGCCCAAAGCAACTGCATTAAAATGTAGGTCTATAAGCCTTTCTTCAGAATTTTCTTAATCATGGCTCCAGAGTCATTTTTGAGAGATAACTAGGCTGCCCCTAACAAGTCCAGATTAGTTGGCAAGCGGCAATTAGTCATCCGTAAAGCTATCCAGCAGTTGTGCAGCATTTTATCCAGATAACTGCTCCGTGGACATTGCAACCAGCTCCTGATTTATGTCTCCCCACTTCTTTTCCATGTTCTGAGCCAAGAGCGGTAGTATCTTTGTGAGGGCATCCTAACGCATTCCACGGGGACACCTCACTCCTATTCCATGTATTCTTCCATGGAAGATTCCTTGCTCTTTTTTCCCTGTCACCAGTGGGGATCAGCAGTCCCTTCCTGGCCCTGCTCGTTGTGCGTTCTCAAGACAGAGGCGATGCTCTGGCGCACCTGGCGCAGGTGACCCTTGGGCCCGAGGAGGGACCGATGCTCTGAGCTGCCGCGGATACGGCGGCGAACCCGAGCGGTGCCATCGCCTCACTGGGAACCCGAGCGGTGCCCATGGCGCTGCCTCCCCGGGCAGGGCTGTGCTCTCAGTGCCGCCGGGGCTGCCGAGCAGTGGCTTTCCACGTGTTCCGGCTCCGGCTCCGTCCCCGCAGCCGCGCTCTCCCGAACGCACTGACCCGCGCCCATTCCCGGTCCGGCTGCAGGAGCCCCCGCTCCTGGGCTCCCGCCGCTGGGCTGTCCTCTCCCAGAGCTTTCCCAGACTCTCTCCGCTCTACCAGGCTCCCACCTCTCTCGGGCTCTTCCCCCGTTCCCAGGTTCTGCCCCGTGTCCCGGGCTCTCCCCCCTCTCTCGGGTTTCCCCCGGTCGCGAGCTACTCCTTGTCCCAGGTTCCATCCTTTCCCGGGCTGTAGCCAGTGGTTTTCTTCCTCTCCCGGCATCTCTCCCAATCACTCCTCCCTCTCCCACGATCTCCCCTCTCTCCTAGGCCTCTCTCCCCTCCCCCGGCTTGTCCGTCGGTTCCCAGCCCGCCCCATCCCCGGCCCGGAGCGCAGCTTGGAGCTCGGAGAGCACCGGGGCCACACCGGTCCATTTTGTACAGACATTAGCACACAGCTTTCCTCTCACCCAGAAATACCCTTCTTGTTTAGGCGACCCGTTTCAACATCTGCCAAAAGAAACAAAACAGGAAATAAAACTTTTAATCTAAAGCAGCATCACCTCCTTTGTACACTGTGATTGCTGTTAAAAGATGCAACAAAGGCAGCAGGAGCGACAGCAAGATCCACGGGAAAGGAAAACAGAGCAGCCAAGTGTGAACCAGAAAATATAAAGCAACACAAGACATAACTGCTAATGTTTTCCAGATAATGAAACCCATGACTGAATACATCTAGAAAAGTGGCTACTCTGGAACAATCACTACAGCATCATTTCACAAAAGGAAAAGCTGGAATTGGTGGCTGCAAAAACCAGTCTTAATTCACTTTAAAGATAAAGTGTCTGGGGATAACTATGGACTAATCCAACCACAACCCTGTGGTGTGGCCTGCCAGATATGAGCTGTGATTTCATTTTTTCACTTCTACAGCTGTGATCAAGTATTTAAAATGAAAGCTACAAAAAATCCCTCAGCAGAATTAAACCCACAATGTCTTTGCAGATGTTGTGATGATGAAGCAGAAATCATGCCAATTCAATAGTCAGGGAAAAAATTCAGTAAAGCAAATATTGAAAGAAATAGTTGCAACAAATGAGCAATTTCATGCTGCATGGTATTTAACAACAACAACAAAAAAACATCTGTAGGAAAACAGCTTGCCATTTTTACCTGCGTTATAGATCAGTAATGTAATGGATTGGCACTTGCAATTAAAGAATGAATACTGTGGATATGTTAAGAGAAGTTTTATTGATGTACAGTCGATTTATTATTTAGACACCCTCTGTTCTCCCCATAGTCCCTTCTATTGTTTTTTTTCCTCTACCCCTTATACTGTTGCCACTAGACAGCCTTAGTAGTCTGGGCATACGGGCTGGAGGTGGCACATATCTGTGCCCCTCACATGGGGTATATGGGAGGAAGACAGACCTGTTACTGGGAGGCATGGCACGACAACACCTGATCTGCAGAACAGTTCCAGAAAGTAAAAGTAGTGTCCACCAACAGATGGTGAAGAGATGATGAACAAACTTAGGGAGGGGCTAGGGTTGGCTGATGTAACCACAGAGGTATAAAAGGCAGAGCAGCTGTTCTGCAGTCGAGCAGTGGCTGCTAGTCACAGGGATTTTCAGTGCTGTAGTTTTTCTTTATTCAGTCCTTCTGTTGTATTTTGTTAAGGTTTAATAAACCTTTCAAAATTTTCAAGGGTGAGCATCGTTTCTCACACCTCTATTCAGGAATATGTTCCTGAGGAGGCAGCAAAGCTTCAGCATTTTCTCATGAGATGTTGACAAAGCTCTTATTTTCTGTGGTGAGGAACATGACTGGAGTTGTCCTGAACCAGCATTGCTCAAGTAGGTTTTGTTCATATATGAACAAGCTTTGCAAAACTGTGACTATCCTTCAGAATCCTCTTTGTTTCCTTCTTCCACACCTTAGTTATGGACAATGTTCTAGCTTGCAAGAACTTCATTAATTCTTAATGCAGAACAACAAAGTGGGATTTTTACTGTTGCTGAGGAGATGGACTATTTGTCCTATTTGTTGACATCAATGCCAGGATTCTGTTAAACTGCTGGCTCTTGCTGCCCTGTTATTTTTCAGACAGATTCAGCTCCCTGCCCTTTATCCTCTCAGTTTTCACTTCAGGGCAGTGATGACCACAATCGGTCATGATCAGGCAGGTTGGGTGTCTCTAAAAATCGTGCTGCAGTGCTGGAGTTCTGCAGGCTGATGACATCACTGTTGGCATCATCACAGAAAGTGGCAATCCACTCCTTCTACCAGGGTGTAAAGGCTTTAGGCTCCTGCTAAAACGAGATGGCTACAAACAGCAGACCACCAGCTTAAGGGATAAACACTTCAGATCTAAATGCAGTATGTGAGAAAATGCAGGTCAGTAGTAGAGTTATTTGGGTAATAATAATATTATGCAATTCACCATGAGTGGGCTGCATCTAACATCTGGGCATACAAAAAGTTACACGACCTTACGTGACTTACATGACAGACATGCCTTACATGTCTGTCAGGCAGGCAGCAGGGTACAATCTCTTCTCCACACAAGTGGCCTAGACTGGCCAGTGGCCTTGTGGAATGCAAATTCCATGGCTGGACAGTCCTTTTTACCTTTTTATCAAGCAGAAGTACTATTTGGCTGGTTAACCAAACATTACACTCAGCCATGCTCCCTCTCTGTGCCAGCTCTGTCTCTGGAGCACACAGGGCCCCGTACATCTGTACAAAGCAGTACTGCCCCACATTCCTGTGTGGGCACAGGCCTGCAAGTACTGTGAAAGGCAAAAAGACCCTCGTATCTGCCTTGCTGTATACTCTGTCTCGAGAAACAATGGACTGGGCAGTACCAGCCCTACAGGCATCCAGTTAGTCTTGACAAAGGTCAAACTGATGGTTCATGTGTGGAAGTCACCACACAAAATGCAAAATGAATGCATGGAGTAATATCCAGAACAGACATAAGAAAATAGGCAGAGGGTCAGAAGCAGAAAAAAAAAATCTTGGTTTAACCTAAGAATGACCACAAACAGTGCTGACAGTGATCACACCCATTTATACCAGCTTTACAGAACAGTATGTTAAGGACTGAGATGAAGACAAATAAACCAAGACAGGAGCAGTATGAAAGAAAAAGCAACAAGTTGAAAGACTATATTAAATGATCAAGAAGTTGTACTGGTAATGATTTTTATTGTTTTTTAAAGAAATACAGATTTTCTGACAGTGCCTAAACAGTTAGGGAACTGTTGAAGTACCACTTGGCCACAGGTTTCTGAAGGACTGTTTCAGCTTCTCAAGGTGTGAGTCACGCCTTAAAGGTGAAAAATAACTGACACTGGAAACATCAGTGGGTGCACCCAATCTCAAAAGTCTCATGCTCCTTTTAAAAAAAAATAATTTAAAATAATAAATAATAAATAAATAAATAAATAAAATATAAGCGTATTAAAAATAATTACATTTAAATAAACAGAAAATTAACATTTCCAGCTGCCTAGTTGTTTGTATGAATATATTCTGCTCTCTTGCACTGTGGATGCAGAAGTACTTAAGGAGCCTTTCAATATACTTGGAGTTAGTATATTTTTTAACTGAACTGCAAGACTGATTAAACAACATTTACGTTCTCATACGCTTTACTGGGTTGAGAAAGCTTTAACTGTAAACTGCATACTTAAACTGCCTGCTGTGCTCTTGTAAACGCACAGACAACTTACATGCAGTCCATTGTTTCAAACTTTGTTTTGAACTTAACTATTTTTAAATATTAACTGCACACTACTGTAAAATAACCAACTCAGTCAAAAAACAGGTGGGCGAGTAAACACTGAAAACTACACAGTTCCCTCTTATTTTTCCACTTCTAGCTACTGAGCATGACGAAGAATGTCAGGAGGTTGTTGTGTTGCCTTCTTCCTCATCTTTACTGTAGACATGCTGCTGGTTCTCATGACTGATGTTTCAACAACCTAAACCAGCTGAAAAAATTCAAAATTAATAAAATATTTAGTACCAAGTGTAGCAGTTCTTCCACAAGGTAGAAAGGAAAGATAGCACTGTGATGATACACTGTATGTGCACAGCTTGCTCTTTACCACAAAACCAGTAAGCAATGCATGAATAACTACCTCTGTCCTATCACTTGATATGCTCAGTCAGTTTTTTTCCTGCCAAAGGAATATGGTCCCAAAGCTGCAGCAACTGCTCTCCAACTTGTGGTTCCAGCTCCTAGAAATTATCAGGAAACCAGGGAAATTACTTGTACTGCTACTATTGAGCATATAGAAACTATTTATTACTGAATTGTTAGATGAGGTTGCTGGTGACTGCTTTCAACCTTTCTAGAAGAACTCTACAGAATTCTGCTATCAGGACAAACATTAGAACTCCCAGCAGAGCAAGGTTTTCTTACGAGCGCTCAGCAGGAGATAAAAGCTTTCACAAGTCACCCTGGCCCACAGGCTGTTTGAGGTGTTTTCATTCACAGTGAGTTGTCATTTCTCAAAAAGATAATTCCCAGTGAACACACCACCACCATACACAAGAACAGATGCACCAGATACTTTGCGCCTCCCACAGATCAGTCACTTACTAACTAAAAGTCATTATTTTCCACATCTTTTAAGTTGAATTTCATCAAGGGTGGTGGAGAATGTAGAAAGAGAGGTCACAGGAAATACAGTGGCAATCTGTCCCTTGTAGTTCCCTTTCCTCCAGTTTCTTACAACTGGAGAGAGGTTTGGAAGAAGAGAAGGTGATACAAGAATTTTAGCTCTTGAATCATCACGGAGATGTTATGGGAGGGGATGGGGAGAGCAGAAACTGACACACAGCAATTTTGGCCTTTTGTAGTAGCTTTTAGAGCTTTAACAAATGCAAGAACTGTCCTAAGCTTTACTCTACCTCAAACCTCAGGATTCTCTTCAGGCTTTACAGAAAAAAACCTTACAATTATGAACAGTTATATGGGTGTGCTAGACTATCTAAGAGAACATATCTCAACCAAATAGGGCACAAACCTCCAGAGCTAAATTACAAACTAAAAAACAAACCAAACAACTTCTTTTTGGAAGCATCCACCTTTAAATAATTTTTTAAACACATAAGCAAGAAACTCTTTTGATTTTATCCAAATAGCTCTGTTACTTCAACAGTAATCCTGCATTAGCTGAACACACAATACACCGACGAACTGTGAATTCAGATTAGCAGATACACACACAAGTGGAGATAAATGTCAAGGCTGAACAAGCTAATAAGAATTACACAATTCTTCTAAGTAAAGACAACTTGAGAAGAAAATAATATTACCTGGCCATCTGTACTTATCTGTACTTTCTTACTGTCGTTCCATGGATTGAGCAAATGGTGTGCAAACTGAAAAGGAATGACTTCTTTTCGGATCCAGTCCACCTTAAATACACCTCCAAAACCAGCAGATCCCCAGTCTTGACTTTTCTCAAACCCGATAGCTGAAGCCATTCTAGCAAAACCCTGGGACAAAAATTGAAATATGAAAGAACAGACATAATGAGACTATATCTCTCTACAGTGGAATGAGATAAATAACCAAACTTCCTCTGAAACTTTCAAAGTACTTTCAAAGTGATTCACACACTCTCCACCACAAAGCTGGAGCTTCCAAGCTTCCAAAATATTTACATCTAGAAAGTTTCCACTTCAAATATGCCTTGTAGAGTTTGACTATAAGGAATGTCTCTCAATGACAAAATTATCACTAAGGGTTTTTTTAACTTTGTAACAGATTAAAAGACTGCTGCATAACCACTTGAATCAGAAGGAAATCAAGAACATTCTACTTCAGTATAGTCTATTAGGTATTCGTATTCCTTGTTACTTGTAGATTATTTTTAGAGAAATCCACTTGTTCCTTCTCATGTTCCCTCTATGTCAACAAACTTTAATGCAGAATTAGGAGAGTGTAGCTGTTCTTCAAAGAAAGAAGTCAAAGTTCCTTTTATTTCCTTCTTTAGTGAAGCTGGACAATAGTCCAACATGACAAGCATTCATCAAGAAAATGAATGAAACCCCAAACCCAAGACGGCATCTAACTTACGTAAGGACACCCTGATTTACCCACACACCAAACAAACTGAAAGTAAACCCAACCCCACACACAACGTATCAACTGTTCAGGTGTATTTACGCCATTTAGGACTTAGCAGTCCAAGAGATGGAGTTCACCATGTAGATTACTGGCACACACTGCTGTTGTAAGACAACCAGTCTTAGGTAGCTCAAGCCAGACTTAAATGACAATTAATAAAAGGAACAAAGGAAAAATAAATGTGGAATAGAAAGAGACAGTTGGGACAAGAGAAGATTAACAGAGAAGTTAATCTCACATTCCCATGAGGGTGCAGTGCACTGTCAAAACTGGGAGGGCAGTGCAAGGTCAACCACTCCTGACTTCAGCGTGTCTTCGTTTCCCTGCTTCCTTGTCCGAAAGCACCAGTGCAACAGCCATTTTCATTATCAACTGACTTGCTGAAAATTACTTTCCAGTATTACATTTGAATTTTCCAAACCATCGTAGGTAAGATGTCATTGCAGTCCTTCAGAGGTATTGCCAAGACAGCTATGTTTTGGCTGGTTCATTAGATTTTAAGTTCAGCTGACTTTTATAAATTGCTTATATAGGAAAATGTAAGTTGAACTTTCTTTACTTGGAACAACTGAAATTAGCCAGCTCACAGCTAACCTGCAACTTTGCACTGCCAGGTCAAGCTTTTAACTTCAAACTGACCACAGATTTGTCATATTTGTCAACAAACTGTTGACAGTTTGTCAAACAAACAGTTTGTCAACAAACTGTTGACAAATATCTCACTGAATATAAAGTCAAGACACAGCTCTGAAAGAATCATGACCAGCTTCCTAACTGGAAGTGAAAAAAACCCCCAGTTTTTAATAAAAATTTTAATAAAGAAATTTATGAGTTTCTTGGCTTTAGAAAGCTGTTACTTGTCTGTAACTGCTTGTTCACTTACAATACACAATCTGGCATGCAAGCAGTAGCAATTCCCTACTTTGTTACAATTTTTTGCTGTTGTTGTTTTAGAGGATTAATGTAGGGTACAAACATTTTTCTGACTCATGATGTTTGGAGACAATTCTGTCTCAGCTTTTGAGGGACAAGTGTATTTCAGATACTCTTTCTTCAGCAAGCACAGATATTTACACCTTGTTCTGCTCCTCAGAAAATCAGAAGCAATAAGCAAAGCCGCCCACACTACACAGCCATTTGTTACACCCTCCTAAACCATCAACCACTGTGAATACATAGTTTTAGATTAAGACTCACCTGAAAGCATGCAGACCCTTGAACAGCAAATATTAAGTAAACCACACTGCTCTCCCAAAAGGCTCCGTTCAATTTCCGTTCATTACTTGGTGTGGTGGACCATATTCCCCTCTGCTGAGAAATATCAATGCTTTGCAAGTTGCTACTTTTCATTATAAAGTACCGAACTGGCATGTTTTGTCTTGGTGAAGGAGATTTGCAGCCCTGGAAAAATAAATTAAATTCATAAATACAATACAATAAAACAGGCTTTATTTCTGAAGTTTTATACACATGAAGATAGAAATCCCTCGACAGTGCTCCTCCCTTCCTCCTCCAGGTTCTGAAAGAAACATAGTATCTATCAGCTGGTCCAGTCTGAAATGGCTTTAAAATGTATTTCACCTCTATTTTACATTTTTAAAGCCCTTTTCAAAATAGTAATTCATCCATGAGGGGCAGAAACAAAATTAATCATCCTAGACTGCAGCTTACAGCACACTACTCACATTTCAACCTTCAGCAAACATTTTCTTCCTTTTACAATGTCTGATTTTAAAAGCTGAAAGACTCAAAGAGGAATTTCTAAATTCTCCCAGGAGGCCATGAAGGTTCCTCTAAGTGATCTCTTTAGTGTTACTGCAGGTTACTATTCAAGTATATAGGGACAACTATGACAATAATCTCATTAAAAATATGTGCTGTGTTAAAATAGCCATCACAAAAAAACCCAAGCAGTCATAGTAAGGCAGATAACACAATACTTAAAAACAATCAGTATCAATGTCTGCTATTAAAGAAACTGAGAAAGGCAGAACCCAAAAATTTCAGATGTGTGTGTACAGTATACTAATTTAGCTGAAAAAAATTAATACACCTTCACCGTTTATTACAAGTTTTTAAAAAATCTCATTTTTTTCTACTTTGAATAGCTTTCAAAGCTCAGCAGTCCACAACTTTTATTTTTACTGTACTAAACTAGTGTAACAAGGATATTTAGTCTAGATTTTAAGTTCCAGAAGGAAGTATTATGCAGCAGCTACAAACAGAAAGTTAAGTTAGGTTCCTAATTTATCAGTAAAATACTTAATAGCTGCAGAATGGTATCAGCAAGAAATTCTGTTACTTTTGAGGAGAAGGGTGTTTGACATCTCTACCTTTCCAGATACCGGAGAAGGAGGAGTAGCACGGGGGCTGCTATCTACAGGCTTCACTGAGGACTGAGCTGATCTGTTATCTGAGGATTGTTTGGAGACCATAATGTCTTTTTCTTTGTACTTCTTTGGCTGGTGGAGTGCGGGAGATGTAGATTTCACTGAAACCCTAAAAAGGACATACCTTGAGTTTTACAAACAGTCACTGAACAATTTACATCGACCTGTCAGTCTACTACATGTCCACATGTATTACAGCAAGTACAAAATATATTAAACCCTAACTAAAAAACCCATACTGATCATGCATCGTTTTTTAATGCTACTGTTAAGCCTCTTCTGATGCTTCTCAAAGATCACAGTTCATGGACAATATTTCTGACTGCCCTCTCAAATAGCAGACTCATCTACGAAATACTTCTCAGTGGGATTGCAATACAGCATACAACAGTATTAACACTTTTCAACTGTATTTCCACTGTTTCAACCTCCTTATTACTAGCAGAAATTTAAGTGTAGCTTGTATACATAATTTGCAACCTACAGGGAGCAGAAGACCTCAACAGCTTACTTTTCAGCATTAGAAGAGTCAGACAATTCAGTTTCTGTGGAGTTTTTTCTGCTGTTGGATGACTTCCACGTAGATGCCAAAGGAAGTTCTTCGCAAGTCGCAGGTCTTGGTCTCTGGCCAATTCCTGAAGGCTGCTGCAGACCTGCATACTGTTCTTCAGCACACAGAACAGCTGTAATTGCTCTTACAATTGTTTCATCACCCTGAGACCATGGTTTAGAAGGAGCTTGCATACGACGCAGGAACAAACTGTGCCACTTCTGCCTGAGTTGCAACAGCATACCAGCAGCCTGTAACGCATTCCAATTCTGTTAAAGACTGATGAAAATTACATCAGACAGGTGAGAGGACCCTATCTCTTTCCAATCAGGCAGCACCTGGCATTCTAATAATAATTTTTTTCCAAAATGAAAGGCAAGACTAAGGTCTTGGGGAGGGGGAATAATTAATATTTAAACTAAGATGTTAATTTACTTTATTTTCCTTGGGTGCAAGGTAATTTTTGAAACATTTAATTTAGCTCTGTATTAAACTTAACATTGTATTGTAAATCCACAATTTTTTTTTTTCCTTTTTATCTTTCTAGAAAACCCAATCCTTTCATGCTGTATGCCCTTCCTCTCAAATCAGTCTATACTCATGCACTCTTCAGTCATACCTGAGGGAAAAGAGCTCTAAGTGACGTTTTTTTGTACGCAGACTTCTGCACAAATGTGATGACTAAATTCAAAAGGCTATAGTCTTAATCCCCATGTTATCAGAAATGCTTCCATTAAAATAATTTTTTTACATCACTCTTTTGGACATGTCTAGGAGAGACGGTATTATTATTACAGCTGGTAAGGTCAAGTGTTTCATGACCCATAAACTACTTCCAGAGTAGTTTAGTAAACAGTCAGAGCTCCTCAATGACCTAAAGACTTCTATTTCAAAGAGATTTTTATTTATCCTTCCAAAATCTGACAGCAACTTTTTTTCAGCAACTCCAGCTTCAAGTGCTCCTTTTTTTGATTCAATTTTGGTTACCCTCTCAGAGAAATAAAAACACAATATACCAATGTGATTCTTCTCTCAGCTGCTGTTCAGCTGCTGGGATTTTGGCTATCCCAGATCATGCTATGGCCTGATGGAGCACCATGCAGGCAGCACAGGAGGCCAGAAGGAGCAGAAGGACATTATACAGCCACTGTCATCTGCAGGTTGCTGTCTCCTGCACCCATTGTTTTCTGTCTGGCAGTCTCTTCAGAATTTGCTGACTTGTGGAAAGGGACAAAACGCCCAAGATCAGACATATAAAACATCATACTGCCCAGAAGTTTTTGAAGCAGATACAACAGTATCTGGACTGCTAAGGCTTTCCGGCTCTCTTGTGTGATAAACAGAACCACACCAAGATGGAGGAAGACAGATGACAACTTTCACTGTTGACTTAGGTGACTAATTATTTTTTTCTTTTTGCTCATAGGTGAAAGAGTTGAAAGATATGGGTGATGGGTTATGAAACCTTGCAGCTTGGATGTTGAATACATGAATTCACTGGGCCAAAAGGAATTTAAGCCCTTTAATTCTTGATGAGCTTGTGAAGTAAAGGTTAGATCACAGAGTGTGTACTTTGAGAGGCTCAAATGGATCATGACATTCTTGGCTACTCAAATCTTACAAAAACCTTATACACATCTTTTATCAATTCTTCTGTATGAAGCAAACCCAGGAGTCTAACTTACTTCAGGGTCCAGTTTGAGATGGAGCCATTCATCCAGCTTCAGTAGTGCCAGATTAGCAGCTGTTTTGTCCTCCATCTCACTGCCACTGCTATCATTAGATGCCCCTCCCCCTGAATTAATGACAAAAGGTGCATTAACATTGCTATACTTACATACAAAAACCAAACACTACTTTATTAAATATTTTAATACAGCAGTATTTTTCCTTCTAAAATTGAATTTAAAATACAAGCATTTGTAAAACTACCTCTCCTTTTCTGCAAATACACTGAAAAGTCTTCGCTCCAGATAGCAGCAATCAAGTAGCCAGATCTGCTGGCCTTTCCTACTAAGTAAAAACCTGTACTGATGTGATCTGACTCAACTCATGTACCTTCACCAATATTCACAAGGCACTATCCAATTTTTGCCTGAAGCTGTTTGCAAAACCACATATGGCTCTATTTCGTAGTAAAACAGCAGATTTAAATACCTAGTAGGAAAAAAAAATATATATATATACATATGGCCATTAATTAGGAATCCTTATTTTCCTAAGGTGCAATTCATTCAGAATGATCAGTATTCTAAGGTTAACTGTTTAAAAGCAAGACAGGAAAGCTTCAGGTGGACGTTCAGTTTGATTTAAACTATGAGAACTATCAGCACTTATTTTTGCTTCCATGCCAACAGGACTCAATTTAAATTAAAAAAAAAAAAAGAAAGGAAATTTCTATATGTTCTCTATTACTTTCAGGTAATAGTACAAAATTACGCTAATTTTTACTAACAAAATCTATCAGCAGAACATATCTTGAAAATGTGTGCATTAGCTAGAAGCAACATGACTTGTTTGCCATATTTCTAAATTATTCGGTTTGAATAATCTGATTCAAAGTATCAAATAAAGCAGGCTATAGAAAAAGAATATTGTTGGGGGTTGGTTATTTCCCTTTTCCCTCTGTGGAATTTTCCCCATTGTCATGCTAAGATACCTGTTGATCAGGCCCTAATGACAGGGGAAAGGGGGGAGGGGAGGGAAGAGGGAAACCCCTTGATATCCAAACAGCCAGAAGAGAAGACAGAAGGCTCTGGCCCGGCCCATTTCCCCCATGGAGTTCAGACTGGAAGGACGATCGCCGCCTCGGACCCATTCTGCCATCCCAGTGCCAGGAGCCATCCTCACTGCTGTCGGACCCTGCCCTGCTGCCTTCTCGCTGTAACCTGCCACCATCCAGCACTCTGCTGAGCACCAGGACCGACACCGTGAGCGGAGGGCTCTCTCCATCTCTCTCTCCCCCTGGGACAGCGCTGCCATCACCCCCAGCCCTCCTGCAGCTCTGCGGGACCTGCCTGCCCCCAGCACCGGGAACTGCAGCTCAGGGAAAAGGTGCCTGCAGCCCGAAAGGACTGGGACTGAGTTACTGTTGTGTTTGTGGCTAATTTCATAGCTGCTGTTGTTCTTGTTTGCCTTGTTAGTTATACTAGTAAAGAACAGTTATTCCTATCCCCCTATCTTTGCCTGAGAGCTCCCTTAATTTCAAAATCATAATAATCTGTAGCAAGGAAGGATCACATTTTTCAGTTCAAAGGGAGGCTTCTGCTTTCCTCAGCAAACACCTGTCTTTCAAACTAGGACAAACATACATACTACAGTTCTCAGTACCAGTATTATCATTAGCCATCATGTCTGCGTTCTTTCCTTAAAAACTACACTGTAACTTCTGAGACCCCAGAACTGCGTAATTTATGGACACAAATTTGTAAGGAATCGCAAAAGTAAGAGATTTATTACGGAACCTACAGACTATTCCTGCACAGCTACAGGAATTGTAACACTGTTGTTTTCAGAATCAGCCAATATATGTATTAAATATTACTTAAAAATAACCTTTCCATGTCACTAGTATACCAGTGGAAACATTCTAAATACAGTGTACCTCGAAAGGATGAAGATGCCTGCAAAGCGTTACTTGGCAGTCTGGCTGGTCCACAGAAGAGGGCCACGGTGACAGGTGTCACAACAGAGCAGCACCTGATGTTTGCTATCTTATGACCTCTTGTCATTTCATCATATATGAGCCAGTCTGTAGGGAGAGCCTGGATGGCTGCAGCTTGTCCATTTGCTGGGGCAATCTGTGCAAGAGCAGGTAAGCCTAGGCTATTATACTGTCTACCTGTAATTAACATAAATTTTAACATATTTCTCATTTTATCCACCACACTGTGGATGCCTCAACCTGGTAGTGTCCGAGGCCAGGCTGGGTGGAGCTCTGAGAAACCTGGACTAGTGGAAGGTGTCCCTGCCCATGGCAGGGGCTTGGAATGAGATAACCTTTAAGGTCCATTCCAACACAAACCATTGCGTGATTCTGTATTTTAAGAAATAACTACATGTATAATTATATACATATAAAAATATACATGCAAAGTAAGAAGTGTGAGAGAGTTCAGCCAGATTCACAAATTATACTACCACGACAAAACAAAGTCTTTTGCTTTAAAAAGAAATGTTAAAAAAAGTTTCAGAGCAGAACTTCTTGCTTTTAAGAGTAGGGATCATTATATCTTTCAAACAATTTTGTAACTAGGGACAGGTTTTTTGCCATTTTGCCTTGCTCCATCTAGAGAAAGGACTGATTGAAACAATGGAAAAATGAATCAACTCCAATTCTATCAGCTGATTAGAAGAGTATTTTCTAAAGCTGAAGTATTAAATGCCCATGCTGCTTTTAAAGTACTAACAACTAGGAAAAAGACATTTTTAAAAGCTGTGATAGATTTTAGTGCTCTTTTTTGTGAACTGTAAGTTCAAAGTGATTTTACCTTTTTATACTGAGACTGACCAAGAACAGAGGTAGGATGAAATCGCACTTTCTTCTCCTTTGGTTCAGTCAACACCAGGCTTTCTCTGTCTATATGAACAAGATTGGGATACATGCCAGCCACTAAGGCAGCTTTAATTACAGCCCAGTTCTCAGAGTTAGTATTGACATCTCTAATATCAGCTCCTCCTCTGGCTCTCACAAAACCTGACAAAAGAACAGGACAAAACAGTCCCATGTGAGTTTGCATTTGTTTCCCAAAAGGAGTTTGAAAATAAAGGCAAAATGAACAACTTACTTGTTGCATTTTTCACTACTGCCAACCTCAACAGCACCAAGAAGAAACCATTACACTGAAATCCTTCCTGATAAGGGGTTTCATACTAACACAGAATACAATTCTTTTCTACAATACAAACGTATTTCCTATGGGAATAATTTATTAAAACATCAAGATCCAAAGAAATTAACAGTGAAATGCAGTGGCATGTAGAGATGAGGGTGCTCTCAGTTAGATCAGCCACACTTCCACATCTACACCATACCCTGAATGCACACATGAAGGCGTGTTTCAAATTAAGTGAAGAAGATTACAACGGCGAACATGGCTTTTTACAATTCCTATTAGCTTGACTTTAAAATAAGGTCAACATTTTTTCCAAGTTCTTTACCTGAGGCTCTAAGCTGGCCAAGCAACTGTGTTCTCATTCCTACGATGATTTCCATTGTGGCTTGGGATAGGAAGTTCTTTTCACAGAAGGTTCTCTCCCAGCCGTCACTGCGTGCCTTCTGCCAAGCCTGAAAATGTTTTTACATTTGCCTATTAATTTTATAAACTACTACTAAAAACTGCATTTTTAAAGACAATTTACATTTATGTCAATAAAATTTACACAAAATCCACTCTAAAGTAAATGCATCAAACTAGATTATTTGTTTCTGTTCAAGAATTAGATTCTCTTTTCCCATTCACTGCAATAGCCATTATGTCAAGTCAGAATGATTAATTTAATAAATTAATCATATTAATTATTGAATAATAATTTAATAAATTCATCTAATTTAATAAATATCATTACATTAAGATGGTTATTTGAAGGTCTCATTGTAGTAGGATGTAAAGAGCAGCTTGTTGGAACATTCATAATTTTGTAAGGCTTGAAAATACAAACAAAACATACCACAAAAAGTGTTCCTTCACGAATTTAGGAGTCCAATAAACAGGAAAGCCACTAGGCAAAAATGAACTCTTCTCCAAGGACTTAATCACAGTCCACCACTCTATATTCAAGTAGACTGGTACGTTATTTGCCTCAATTGGGTGATCTACTGTGATTAGTTCTCTCTGAAATGAAATATTACCTGGAAAGCCCTGAGCAGGGCCATGTGGTCACTGAACGTCCCTGCAGCAAAACGCTTCCTGCACAGCATGGCTGCACGCTTTTGGGAGGCCAGCATGGGCAGCACAAAAGGGTCTTGGCAGGCAAGAGCACAGGCAATGGTCAGAACAGGATCCAGGCACTTCAGAACTACAGCATACAACACCATTTTACCGAGGTGTGGCTCTACAGGTAATTCAGTGAGATGATAACCAAGCTCAGTGAGATCTTCCCAAGGGTCCATGGCATCTATGGTCTGTTTATAAACAAACAAACAAAGAAACAAACAAAGGCGAGGGGGTTGGGGACAGTGGACAAAATAAATTTACAGTGAAAGCAAAAAGAATGTGACTACTGGACATTAATTAGACTTGTTCCCAAACTCTTAAAAAACAAGTCAAATTAACAGAGACAAGACTTTGAAGCACTCTCTTCCCTTGATATGGAAGAACACATCCCCCCACACAAAATGAAAACAGACAATAAACAAAAAATCAAAACATCCTTAAGTAATTGAAAACAGCTCCAGTACAAACTGAAGCCAGTAAGATAGACTGCTGCTACATCACAATACCCATATAAACCTATTCCATTTCTGACCTTAAGCATATGTACAGCATTTCTCACAGTTACAGCAGGTGGAGGATCAGGAGCTCTCATAAGAAAGTCTATAACTGGACAATTAGTTGGAGCCAGAAGTTTTGTGTACAAACAAATCTCCTGCAAGTTAAAAGGTGGAACATAAAATATTACCAGGAGTTGGAAATAACCCCAAAAACCCACAATTTGTTGCATTTAATAGCATGGTTTGATAACATTACATTTTTTAAAGTTATTATTTCTAACTGAACATTCACCTGAAGTGGAATTCTTAGAAGCTCTGGAGACTGAAATTCTAACATATTCTGAAATCGGAGCCTGCTGAAGAGACGAAAACAGACTCCAGGCTGACAGCGCCCAGCCCTTGAAAATAAAATACAGGAAGTTATGAAAATCAGGATTTCTTTCTGAAAACAAAACTAAAAGCCAACAAACAGACACAGAAACTTAGAATGGAAAAGCAGAAGCTGTTCTGAAGAAAGAGTTGTTAAGTGTAAGTCACACACAAAGCGAGAGTTTTCCAATCATGGATTATTTTTGAGAGTCTGGCAATTTTTTACTGTAATTTTAACTCAAGACTGAGAAATGTGGAGAAGGAAAAACAAGGCTTATCTAAGTGAAGTGCTGTTTTTGCTAACCTAAGACCAGTCCAAATCTCAATCATCCCTTGCTGTAAGGAATTTAAGTTCCAAACTTCATTTTTTCCCCTCACATCCCCCAAACAGAAGTGACCCTTGGAGTAAAAGGTAAAATAAAGATTAAATAACTTGTGAGTGAATGGACAGAGACAGCAAATTTTCACATTCATGCACATATACCTGTATCTTAATGCCAATTTGGTTGATTAAACAGACATTTGTTGCTAAATAAAACTCTGAGCCCTCACCCACAGTGTTAGGAAGAATATGATCATGGCCTGTTAAGTCATGGATAGTTTGGACAAAGTGAAATATGCAGTCCTCTGCACACAGACTGCTGTTGCTACATGGGAGAAAGAGGAAGGAGAGCGAATTAATGGAGGGAAAATAACCTAGAACTTTGGGAAATGTCTCAGCATTACTTTTCTACAATTTGGGAAATGAATCCAAGGAAATACATACTGACCCCTACTCGTCTGCAGTGTTGGCCACTGTCCATGCTACTAGACTAGGCTAGAAACAGTTATTATGTTGTGTGCCTTTATTCTTAACATACAGGATGCTGGTTATCTGCAAAATGAAAACCAGTATGAGGCATTACCTTCCTTTCCTCTGGATAGCGCTGGCTTTTGAAATCCACCCCATTTTTAGCATTGTAACACGACTCCGTGGATCAAAAGACATCTATAAAAACAAAGAAAGGAAAATAAACCCCAGACTGAATAGGGTACACGAAATAAAAGTTACAGTTAGTTATTTGGATTACCAACAGAACTAAAAAGTATGAAACAGTAATATACACAGCAGCTCCTGGCACAAAGGTATCTTCTCAGTTTCAAGCGAATTTATGATGGTTTCTACTTTGCCGTGTCTTTGTGCTACACAGTTTTTGAAATTAATTTTTTTCTAGTCAATAGGTAACTGCAAGTCAGTAAATGATATGTCAGATCTGTGTTCTGAGACATTACAAAGCAAGCAAAAATACATTATTGTACTGAATCAAGTTTTCCTTTTTGTCTCACTTGGAAATTACCTACTTATTTTCTTAGACTGATGTAAAATTACAAAAAAAGAGTTTGATTTATTGAAATTCAGAAATTTGGTGTGCATACCACCCCTGAAATCCAATTTTATTTTTGAAGCCATTCACTAGATCTTAAATTGCCTTAAAATCATTATGGTGTCTCACTTTGCTTGAACAAATAATGTAGGAGCACTCAACACATCAAAAAAGTGCGCAAAAATTTAATGGATTATTTTTGGACTTGATACAATAGTAGGACAAAAAGAACTCCCAGTGGTCTCAGGAAGGTGGTGGCCTAAACTGAAGACTTGTTTTAAAAATCCAAGAGAAATACTAAATTAGAAAAAGACAAAGATACTTCAACACATCAACCTACATTAGCTTTTACAGGTTTTTTATACCAGTTTAAGTAGACAGCTATTCACAGTATTTGTCTTAAAACTAATGGATGTTGAAAGTTTTCAGTGAGGTCTGTTGCCTGACAGGCACCAGCTCTCAGCCTACTGTAAAGCTGAAAAACCAGAAGTGCTCCAAAATTTACGCACCATGTGTTTTAGAATCATCCTAGGAAAAACTAAGGCAATCATACCTCTTTCACCTTGCCTGAGTCAATGACAAACACAACATCACTGACCGTTATGCTTGTTTCTGCAATATTAGTAGAAAGAATCTGCAATGAAAGAAAATCAAAACCAAAACTATAGTAACTGTAAAAGCAAAGGCAAAACAGATCATTGTAGCATCTGACAAAGTCCTCTGCTACTTGCAATTTTGCGGATGCCAGAAGGTGGAGTTTCAAGCACTTTCTTCTGATCCAAAGTCTGCACACTTGAATGAAGCAAGAAAACTCGGTATCTAACGCAAGACAAAAAGCACATTTTGAGGATCCTTAAAAGAAGCAATGAAAAGCCACAGAAATGAAAGGTTTTACCTGTGAGCATTATCAGCAAATTTTTTGTCATCAAAAAGAATGCGATCCCTCAGGCTCACTATCTCATCGTATCCAGGAAGAAATATTAAAATTGCTCCTAAAAAATGGAAGTGGGTTTGCAACGTTAAACAGAAAATTCAAGCGTATGTCATACCATGTAGACTAGCACTAACTCAGAAGGTCCTAACTTTTGGGGATTTCTGAAAACAGAGCATGATTCATCAGAAGCCTAACCCACAATTCACTGGGAGTGTGGGTATTTACCCACCTGCACCACAACTATGACAGATGGTGTGAAGTAAGTGCATTATCAGATCCAGATCCACTTTTTCATCATCAAAACTGTGATGATAAGCTGTCAGTAGCTCTCTGTCCTCTGCTCTAAGGTCACTACCGCTGTTTTGGACCAGGGAACTTTCATCCAGATTTCCAAATCCGAATGAAGCACTGTAATAGAAAAAAACACAGAGCAGAGTCAAGGCTGCCCTCTTCGGGTTTGCATTCAGCCATCAGCTCAAACTTAGACCAAGACCAACATGACTATTGGCCACAAATTCTAATTTTTAAGTGTAGCAGAAGAGAAATCACCACACTATTGCTGTTCACTGATTTAAATGTTAACATAACAAAGCATGCCACTTCATTTTTTTAGTGTTAACTTTAGTTTTCTTAAACTTTATTGAAACACAACCATAAGCAAATGAAAGTATAAAGATACTTCTCATTTTTAATCCGTTCAAGAAAAATTTTTTAACAGATACATATTCCCCAAAAATTTCCCACTTGCAAAAACTACACCAACAGAAATTATAATAAATATAATCTTTACAAAGATTATTTACCTCAACTGTGATAACTGTAAGTTAAGAAAAAAATCATTCTTTAATAGCCTAATGTACCTGTTACTTCTAAGAATTTTCTTTAATATTTCTATAGTGTATAAACAATATACAGATAAAAACACGACATATTTGTTTCCAAAGTACACATGTGAAAATAAATGGTACACAGTACAGAATCTGCAAGTTGTGCAAACACAAGCAATGATACTGAGTACAAACTTTTTTGCTGTTTGTTTTTGAAATGCTCCTATTCTCAAAAAAAAAAAGGTATTGCTATTTAGTCCAGATTTTACAGCATGAAAAACTAAAACCTGTTCTGATTAAACGAATACAAAACTCAAATTTCCCTTCACCATGCTATACAATTCTTTCTGCAAAGTAGTTACAGCTTACCTGTAGGATTCCAATAGATCAATAACCTCTGTTTGTCCAAAATGCCTAGCCCAGTCCACAGCCATCCTGAAGAGAGTTGCACAGGTATTTTTATTAGATTTTTCACTTCAGAAGATGAATATGCATAGCACATCAGCCGAGGAGACAACTGACACCAGACTTTTGTATCCATTTCTGTACTGTTATCAGTACTGCTACTGATGGATATACAACTTCCCATATGAATGGGCTTGAATAGGTGTTAACAGCTATCTGATTTTTAGATAACTGCAGTTCTTTACCACAAAAGAATGTTAGTTTTATACACGAGTACCTGCAAACATGCACAAAGAAATGAGGAGGGAAAATGTGCCACTCTTAAAAAGCCCGCAAGTGCAGAGATCAGACCTGCCAGTTTGCAGCACCCTTCAAGTCATTCCCCAAAAGGCACACCCCAGTGTTCTTCATCAAAATGTGGGAAACCATTGGGCTGTTTCATGTCTTTCAGAAGCTATCCTGCTCACAATGCATTCACAGTTTCACCTTTAAACCGCATTCCTTCCTAAGTTTTTCAAGTGTTAGTACACCAAATATCAGACCCCTGGTATCCTGATTCTCATCCTTCCATATGACAATTATTTACTTCTTTTAATTATTATTTAATTATTTCCCCTGTTTATAGGAAGACATACTTCACAATCACAAAACTTGAGTTTTTACAGATTCACAAATATTTTTACATGCTACAACATATTTAGAAATATAACACAAAGATCTTCTGATATAGGTTAACTCCATGAAAATAAGAATTGCCAAACATTTTGGTTCAATTCAGCAGATTACAGTATTTCTGCTGACCAGTGTCTTTAATAAAACCTATTGAAACAAGGTTTATAGCCCATAATCAAGACCATGTACAGAAAACAGTGTGATTAACAGGAGCTACAAACTCTTTGGGCTGTCAAAATCTATAGGTCTTACAGCAGTGTGATAAGTTAGCAAATTAACTTAGATGTTATAGAAGTTTAGTTCGTTCTCCTATATTGACAAATAAATGTATCTTTTGGATTTTCTGTTTGTTTTTACCAGCCATTGGATGATTTGAAGTGGATACTTGCTCCCATGCTGATCAGCTGTTCTATTTGACTCAAAAAGCCTCTCCCTGAAGAAATCATCAGAGCAGTTGCACCGGTTTCACTGTGCCTATAATCAACTGAGATGTAAAAAAAAAAATAAAAAAAAAAAATCAGCAAACCAAATAGAAATGTTATTTCTTCATCTAAGTATAGTACAAATATCGCTTTAAAATTCCAGCCCACAGGGAATTTGTTTCCTCACTTTATCTCTGCAGTCAGTTCATGTGAATTCCACACTGTTTTAGAAACACACTTCTGTCAATATTTCAAAACTAACTAAACAATTTTTTAATTCTGCTAGCCTATTCATTTTTTCAGTAGGCATCAAAAAGCAAAGGTAACAACATCTGAAACTGGAGATAAAAGTAGCCATAAATTTGAAGTTCCTTGTTTTCTTGCGTAATAACACAGGAAACTTACCACTGACATTTTCAGTTAAAATAAGATGGAACACGTGAGCAAAGGAATCAATATCTTTATGTAACCAGATGTCAGAAAGACAGGAATCCATTTCTTTTACTATCCATGGTTCAAGGCAATTCACATCTTTCTCCATCTGAAGACAGAAAACAATATTGAAAGATTAATCTCTTCCAAGAGTTTTCTTTATTCTCATACATTACCCACAAAGAATTTGAATGGTTAGTTTTCCCAGCAGCAATCAGAAATCCAGCACTCAGGTATCAGTTAATACACTGATTGAGTCATATGCAAGTACTCCCACAATGGCAGTCAAGCCATTTGATCTAAGAAAATGTTGTGTACAACGACCATAATTAAAAAGCACACTTCAGCTAGAGCAGTTCATCCTAATAAAGTAATCTTTATAATACGTTAATATTCTGAGAGACTCTACTGCACTGTCTTTAGAAAACAGATTCTAGCAATACAACGCAAATATAAACATCTCTTCGAACAAAAAGAAAAACTTACGAGTTGATTAAATACTGTGTCACCACCATCATCCAACCATTTGTACTCTTCATTTGCCTTTGGAATCAATTTTTGTCTCCGAGATGCCAGTTTGTGAGTGTTTTCTTCAGCTGAACACCACTCAGCGAGAGTGTTCTTCTGCTTCTCTTCTAGAATGCAAAGTATTTCCCAAGAAAGTTTTGCGTCATTTTTATTATCCATTGTTTTCTACTAAAAAAAATAGTTACAGCAGGTAAAGTTTAACCTATTTAACCTCTTCTATTTAATCTAGAAAGCTACTACCACTCCAACGTAAATGGTATGTGTAAAGGTACCCAAAGTGCACCACTGCAAACAAGGGCTCTACGAACAAGGCAAAACCCACCATTTTGGTGGGTTCATTCAAGCTTCCATTATTCCAAACTACTGCATTCAAAGGAGCAATCTCAGCTCAGAACTTTCTCTAGAAGTGAAAGGCTGAAGACAAGGGATACACTCCCTGCACGTAACAACGCTTTTTTGTACACTAGTGGAAGAAACAGTAGAAAACACCAGCATCTTAACTGAACTTTTCTGTCCCCAGTGATCAGAGCTGAGCACTGTGATAAATATCCAGTTAGGATTGTATGTTATAGCTTTGGGGTTTGCGTTTTTTAAAAAAAATTTCCTTAAATAATCATGGGATCATTGTTTACATTGCTTATCATTGCCAGGAAAACTTCTGAAGTAGTATCTTCCTAATCAACTGAAAACCAATTATGTTGAGCTCAAGAGTGTTAAGACTTATAAAAAATACATCCATGCCTGAAGAATGCAGTGAAAGATATTACTGAAGTGTATAAAATCCTGCCTGCTTTAATAGCTGCACTTCAATTCACACCCAAAGGTACAGTGTTTATGTGGGCAGATACCCCAATTACATGTAACTGCACACCATAGTAATTAATAAAAAATATGACATTTATTAACTGAAAGCAAAAAGAATGCAACCACTGGATCAAAGTGACTTTTTTTCTTTAATTGCATAAACTATTTCAATCATGTAAATACTGAGAGTTTAAAGATACTTGCTGTCATCTAATCACATCTCATTTAACCTCCTGACTTGAGAATTTTAACAGAAAATAATCCTGTTAATTGTTTGTTCAATCAATGATTCTCACTGCCAACTCTTACAATTAAGAAGTCCACCAACCTTGGTGCTTCTCATTTTTGTACTTTACCATCTCTTTGTTTGTATACCCAGTGCTTCGTAAAATGTCCTCCAGAAACATCTCTTTAACTTCAAAAGCTCTTCCTTGGACTAAAAGTATAAAAAAATCCATCAAAGATTATATATTCACTAGCTTCACTTACAGCATTTATTTTTTTTTTCAATTATCTTTGCTGGAGTTTATTTTTCTGAAAATTATACAAAACAAAACATTTCCAAAGTAAAAAGTCACCTTGTTTCTCATCAACCTCTTCAATTTTATCATGTGCTAGAGCAAGAGATGTTCACAAGATTTACCATTATTAACTCCAAAATTTTTTCAATTAGAAAACAGCCGTTTTTGTTTAGGGTTATAAACAAGAACTCACCATGTAAGGTTGCCACCTGGATTTAAAATGCAATTAATTAATAAGCAATGAATATAGCTTTGTGCAAGGTTGCACAAGGAGACAGTACATCTTTGTACTGAACTACTTTCTTTTCATGAGAAGTATGTGACGATATTGATTTATCTCAACTACCTCAACTAATTTAGCAAAGCTGGGCTTTCTTTACCGAATACTTCTTGACAGATGAGACATCCCAGTGGTCTTCAGCTTCTAATAATTTATCCTGACTTATTTTTCAACACGACTCTTTTCTAGACCCTATCTGTGTATATTAAAGGATACTTTTTGCATGAACAATTAAAATCCCTACCTTTTTTTTTCTAGTCTCTTAAGATGACTTTAGATCACTCAGGATTTTCCTTCAGAAAGAACAATCCTCAATTCACATACTTTTAAAAACTGTCACAGAGGAACTCCTCCAACAATGATCACAAACTCTGTGAACTACAGGAATCCACAACCACAAAATGTTGGTTTCTGTGGTCAGGATTTTGTCAGCCATATTGCTGGAGGAGAATCAAACCTTTTTGTTACATTAATAGACAAAGCCACTTCTTTTAATTCTTAAATTCCCAAGGAAAAAAAAAAAAGGAAAAAAATCCCATCAAAAATCCCATCATTTCAATTGCTATTGGCCTGTCACATTAGCAGCATAAGCACTGTGGTAAACTGGAGAGATTGCCATCCGAATTTCCAACACAAATATCCTGATCTAAAAGAACAGGAAGCTACAGAAAGAGTAAAACTGGAAGGCCACACAACAATTACACCTGAGGCTGCCCCTTGCAAAAAAAATTCAGAGAATATGGGATCATGTGCAATTTCCAGATTCCTGTCTCCAACAAGATGCAAGCCTTAATTTTACTATGCAGAAATTCAAAGCTGGGGACTAGAAATAAACACTTCTATCTGTAAAAAAAAAAAACAGAAAAAGAGGTTTCCTTCTCCAAACATTTGCTAAAACAACCCAGTAAGCAATCCCACCCATTTCCTAAAACTGTTGAGATGCTTTTAAAACAGGCTGATACTCAGAGAATCCACCCAATTGTCAAATAAAGCATTTATCTTAAAAGCTACTTTCCAAAACACATTAAACTTGGACATCGTTGTTGAAAAAGTAAGAGGATGCCAAGGTGCCAGAGGAGTTCACCTATACAGAAAACCTGCAACCCAGGATGGGGAAAAAAAAGAAAACAACACAAACAAAACCCCCATCTCCCACACATCTATATTTTGCCTCTACGAAAGATTAGTCAAATTAAATTAAAAGAGCAATAATGGTAACTTCTTTGCATCTGAATGTAATCTAACTGCAGGAAATAAGCCTGAACATAAACTAAGAGAAATAGTTTTGAATGGCTACTGATTTCCTTTACATCTAAGAATCATGTGATTCAAGCATGAAAGCCAATCTGCCTAGGCCTGTATTTCTGAACTGAAGAGGTACAGTTTTACAGTCTGTGTTTTATTCAGTAACAACCTTCATGAGGCCTCAAGACTTAGAATCTACTGGAATGTATTAACATGTATCACACTCATGTAGCTCAGAAGTCCTGTATCAGCATGAAGACAGCACTTCAATAACCTTATCCTACCTCTTGAATTAACAGTGGAAAGAGGCAGGACATAACCTGCATTTACAGAACACTCCTAGTGATTGAAACACTTCACTCTGAAGTAGGTGCAAACTTAGGTGCAAAAAGCAGTTGCAAACAAGAAACTTCAAAAAACAACCAACAGGATTCCTGTAACTCTCAGTGTACTTACTCATCATGTGCCTTTACTCAGAATAGTTTGCTACAGTTTAGTAAGTCTCAGGACAGGTAGACTCAGATTTAAGAGTGAAGATAAATACTTACTATGTATTACTGGGCAGCTTCCAAAATATCTAATAAAGAGATTTGCATCTAGAGCAGCACTAGAAATAATTAGCTTTAAATTAGGCTGGTTTTGCAGCACATCTCTCAGTTTTATTAGCAAGAAGTCGCTAAACCTATCCCTCTCATGTACTTCATCCTATAACAAAAGGGAAAATAGATTCAAAATCAAAACTTCTGACAAACACAAACTACTTTTTAAAATAAAATATATTGTTAGGTGGCACACTAGAGAAGCCTTAAAATGTCTAAGAATAGTTTAAGTAATAGAGTTTTTTTAAAAAACTATCCATAAGCAAAAATAAACTTCAGAAGGCTTTTATCAGAGCTGAGTGCACTGCAGTGCTGAATCTGTGCACACCTCAACTTCAGAGGCCAAAATGAATATCTGAAACCTCGCTAATTTTTTATTTGAAGCCCACTTTCAAGAAAAGGGCACAAGCCACAAATCCTACAAACCTTATTTTAGTGAATTCTCACTTCACCACTGACAACATTTAATGAAATGTATGACACCACACAATCAGAAAAAAACATAGATTGCTGAGACAAGTCATACGCAAAGCCTATAAATTAAGGTACATAATTGATTAATCATCTGTCATTCTTCTGTTTTCTTTTCTACTACGAATGAACGAAGCAAGGACTCATCTACAAGGTTTGCAGTTTGACATCATAAATGCACAGATCATTCCCATGTTTTTTAACTTTGATAAACAGCTAGACACCTAAACTTGCCATGATTTATTTTAATCCTCACTACTTAAATCTTGCCATAAACATTCTAGCTCCCCTTACTCATTAAATTCACAATTGGACTGTTAACATGAACACACCTGGATCATTTGCTAGCAATTAGACTGCACATTATCTTGAAAACACTGGGCAAACAAATGGACTGAAAACCTGGTATTGGTAAAACAATGGTAACAGAAATTCTCACATGATCCCACTGAAGCACATCAATGTAAGCCTCCCTAAGGCTTTTCTGATGACAGGGGAAGTTCAGAAAAACTTACACTCCTGTCCTCCTCAACTCCTCCCGATTCCACAACTGGCATGAAAATTAAATAAGATATTTTTACAGGAAAAAAAAAACAAAAACACACAGAAAAACACCAAAATCCACAAAACATGCATGCTACTCTAAAGACTCAGAAAGTCTTTAAAACCGATTCAGTGTCTACCAAACAAAACCACCTAAAATGCTCAGCAAATTTAAATAAAACAAGCAAGGACCTCATTTTCCAAAGCAATACTCCAAAGTATTGCTCCAACCCACATGAAAGCCACAGGATGCTCACCACAATAACATGAGTCACGGTGGAGAGGGTGCTGTCTCCTGCCATCAGCGTGCCAAGGAGCATGTCATTAGTGCAGAATGTTACCAGTGTCTTTGGAGAAACCCTGTGGAACAAATCACAGAGACAGCTCAGGACTTTTGCACCATTTAAAGGCTGCTAGCTTTCCACAGCTCAAAAATTACAACAGCTGCTCACCAGAAGAGGAATTACAGTTGTCTCCCCAAAAGATTCATGCACACCACTTATTCTTAAACTACGCCTTTTCTCAGAAATTTCCTAACAATTCTTAATGTTTGCACCCCAACGGATTAATTGAAAAAATAAGATTCAGATTGTAATAAATAAGGAAGTTAAACAGAACTGTGAGAAACTCTGCATGTCATTTAATTTACTAGAAAATTCCATATGGAAAAACAGGTTCCAATTCCTCAGCATATGCTTGGATATAGCCTTTTTATTTGCCTACATGGGGTGGGATGATCCTGGTAGGATGCCAAGTACCTACCCAGCCACTCCATCTGTCCTCTCCATGAGCAAGGGAGTGGAAACACAACAGGGTCAAGAGAAGGACAAGAAGAGATATGGGTCTCTCCCATGGGCGACAGTCCTTCGTGAGCTTCTCCAGTGTGAGTCCTTCCCATGGCCTGCAGTTCTTCATGAAGTGCTGCAGCACAGGTCCCTTTCCACAGGGTGCAGTGCTTCAGGAACAGCCTGCTTCAGCATGGGACCCTGACAGGGTCACAATCCTGACGGCAAACCTGGCTTTGTGTGGGCTACCTCCATGGGGTCACAGGTTCTGCCAGGAGCCCGTTTCAGCACAGACTTCCCAGACCACAGCCTCCTTCAAGTATCCACCTGCTCCAACACGGAGTACTGCACAGGGGTGTCCCTGCTGCACCGTGGACCTCCACAGGCTGCAGGGGCACAACTGCCTTACCATGGGCTGCACCATGAGCTGCACCATGGGCTGCTCTGGCATTTGGGGCACCTCCTCCCCTCCTGCACTGACTTTCCTGTCTGCTCCTTTCACATGCCCTCACTGCTCTCCTTGAACTGCTGCCTCCATTGTGCAGGTTTTTCTCCCCTGCTTCCCACTATCCGAGAGGCACTACCACCATCACAGATGGGCTCAGCCTCAGCTAGAGGCAGGTCTGTCTTGGCTAGCACCAGCTCTATCAGACATGGGAGAGGCTTCTGGCATCTTCTCACAGAAGCCTCCCCACAGCTCCCAAAGCCTTGCCCTGCAAACCCAATAGAGTACAGCTGAGTAAAACACAGAGTAATCAGCTGATCCTCTGATTTTTCAGGAGGTGAAAATGGACTGAAATGCAACTATTCTATACCTGGGGCAGAGTTAGCTGTCCTAGTAAAAGCAGCAATTCTACTTCTACAAGTCACTACTTCCTCCCATACTGCCATCCTAAAGGAGCTGAAAAGTTCCTTTGTACTGTACTCTAC
This sequence comes from Cinclus cinclus, assembly GCF_963662255.1. Taxonomy (NCBI): domain Eukaryota; kingdom Metazoa; phylum Chordata; class Aves; order Passeriformes; family Cinclidae; genus Cinclus; species Cinclus cinclus. The sequence goes on along the minus strand of NC_085084.1, from coordinate 22,471,379 downwards.
AGCTCTTCTCTGGAAGACAGTTTAGAAAGCTTTAAACATTAGACTTCTGTGTTACTATAAACACTTCTAAACATCTCCACTCCAGGTCTTTTTTGTCCACAGCTCAAAATACTGTCATCTCTCCCTTTCAGTGTTTCTCTGGAGTAAATGTCTTGATTCTTCTCAAGAAAAAGATTTCGGATTTTCTGCACTACTTCCAGTAGTTCTTCCATTTTTATCTGACCTCGTTCTTCTGCCAGTATAGTACTTCCACACATTAATCATCCATCTTATTTGTGGTGCATCTTCACTAGCTCTTCTAATCCCTTAGAGCCTTGTGAGCTTTCATACAGACATCTGAATTCTTATTGCGACTTTGTTGTTCAAGTGCATTCCTTTTCATCAGCTATATTCTATCTCTGTTCATTCAAGCAACACAACCTTTTGCCATCTTCTGGTCACTCATATCTCAGCCATTGCTCCTTACCTGAAATGTCACTGGCTACACAGTGCAAAGATGTTAAAACCCCCACACAATCCATTCATGCTCTGCTTTGATCTCATCAAGGGATATCAAAATCTCTACTTTCACATCACTTCATGTTTTAAACACAAAAGCTGAAGCAGAGTAAATTTAGCCCAAAACTAGACTGGTAAATAATGCTCAGCTTCATCAGCCACTTTCCAATTTTGTTGTTTTCCCTTTTAAGACTCCTATCAACTCGCACTACATAACATTTGTTATAGCATGCTGGTCTTCTCACCTACCTTCAAAGCTTGGAGAACTTTTGGATCCACACAAGTTAAGAGGAAAGAGGCGAGGGGGGAAAGAGAGGAAAGTGCAGATTTGATCTGAAAATCACACAAGGATTTACACGCACACACTCTGCAGAGGAAATCAATAGAAAGCACTTGAAATTCAGTTCGAGAAGACAACCTGCTACATGTTCCTGCGAAACACAAGAAGAAAGTCATCCTGTTCGTTCTTAAGTATTCCTTACCTGCAATAACATAGCCACCTATAATTTATGGGCTGCATACCAAAGATGTTGCAGTTCAAATGTACTCAAGATTCACAATACCAGCACAAGATCAACACTTAGAAATACCATTAGTACCTGCTTTCTAAGCGGATCTGGTAACCAATCGTCTGGCCAATCTTCTCTTTTCTTTCTGCTGCAACCCTTTCAGCCGCAGCAACAGCTGCTAAACGTCTTGGCTGGGTACAAAACACACGACAGGGAGTTCCATTCTTGCAGCAGTCATCAAGGATAAACTGAGGGATCTGTAAAGAAGGGGTTCAAATTCACTTTTTGAGAAAGTTACAGCTTTCTTAGCACAGGGAAACAATTTCATTTCATCCCAGTATTACACATTGCAAAAGACTTTTCATTAGAACTATCCCTGCAAACACACCTGAATCGGCAGAAAATAAATTTCTAAGTATAACCTCTTTAGGTTTGTTTTAGAGAAAAAACCTGCAGTGTCTCTCCTGCTTCAGAGAAATCTATTTTAAAAAAAGCCCTACAGATAATCAAATAATCTCTCATTTGAACACAAAAAATATGTTACTCTGGGTACTAAGAACAGATCTAGCCTTAGAAGTATATATATATATATATATATATATATATATATGTATATATATATACATACATATGTATGTACAAACATCACAGCACCTTCCCTTCCATATTTTGCATTATTTTAATGAAAAAATTGTATCCATCAGAAAATCATGAGGAACCATTTAAGCTTTTAGTGTCTATCTGCTGGCTTAGTGGTTCAAAAGCAAGAAAGTTAATTGGAACACGAGATTTCCAATCATACAGGAAAAGAAAAGCCTTAAAATGTCATAAAAATATCCCTTTATCACAAATGTTACATAACTGCCATTAGTTTAGTATGAATACAGTTATCTTTTTTATTTCATTGAAGAAACATACTTGAGTAGTTTTTCCTGATCCAGTCTCTCCTATAATCAAAACGATTTTATTGTCCTTTATTATTTGGACGATTTCTTCCTGTTTTTCAAAAACTGGTAGTGATTGCCTGAAGGAATCAAACTCTGATTCCCCTCTTTTCACTGGGATCTGGGGGATACCATCATTAAGTCGACAACTTCTCTTGTTCACTTCTTTGTTTTCTGTGAAGAGAAGTTAAAAGTTTATTTATACAGATACAGAGGAAGGTCGTATAAAATCACTGCTCAAAAACTGCTCTTCAGAATTAATGTTGCTGACTTTTATGCATCCCTGTGGGTAAAGTGACAAGCCCATCACACATTTAGAAGTCATACTTATAGCAACACATCCTCCTGAAGTATTTCAAATAGACATTTTCCAAAATGGTTATTACTTTCATAGGTATTTTGAACAAAACCAGAGTCTTCCAGAGCATTGTCAAAAAAGTCAAAAAAGCCTACCAAGAGCAAAAGGAGAAAGAGAAACTAAACCAGTGAAAAACAGCCTGGTGTATTTTGATGGCCTTTTTATCAGCATCCATGCTTTACATCTGTACTTTTCCCTAGAAAACACACTTACAGAGTTAAACCTATAAGCTATTCCACGAAGTTGCCTGAAATCATACTCATTCAAGCATGCTATATCCAGAGTCCTGAACCCCACATAATAGTGTGATGTGTTAGAAAGCAGGTCATAAGTAGCTGAAAAACATGCACCTCTCCTGAGCCAGAGACTTCAACTGCAGCCCTGGAAGTGCAACTCTGTAATTCCTTGATAATTACTTTCCAGAAGAATGAAAAGCTTGCTGTAAGCTCAATTATACGTATTTAATGTGATTAGCAGTTTCCTGTACTAAACTACAAGCTCTGTTGTACCAAGACAAACACAGACTAAGAGATCAGGAGAACTAAAAACACATTCTTGAGAAACAGAGAAAGACAAATGTTAGACTGTTCATTAACTTACCCCTTCCATTCCTAAGACATTGTGTTTCAGTACCTTTATTATAGCTTCCCTGTGCTCACTAAACAATCCCATTAAACAACTGAAAAAAATAGCAAAGGAAGCACTTAAAGAACACACATCATGTATCAGAAATATGCAATTAAAGAAGGCATATTGGTACAAGTGTTTTCTGCTCACTATATCCACCTCTGCACACAGAAACACAGCGTAACTCTTCCACTTGTAGCTGCTAAAGCAGTAATTTAGATGAAAGCGTTGCATTTAAAAAAACCCCAACATTTTATTAGGAGTTTGTCTTTCAGTGTTTATCTTTCATTTGAACTCTTTCATATTCTAGAAATCAAGATGTCTGGACAGTAGTCTCTTAAGGACCAAATCTATTTTGCAGAGATGAAGAAACAAAAACCAAACTTCCCAATTTATCAAGGACACGAACTTCTATAAGCAGAACCGCCAACCTCATTTTCTCATTAGGGTGTTCTTATGGCATCATGGTAACACCCTGACTCTTCAGTCCCACCTCACAGCACTTGTATGAAGCCACATTTCACAAATGTGCTTCCAAAAAGATTTGCCTGGAACTGGCTCAAAGGTTCTAAATTAACTCAGCACAAGGTAAGATATTGCAATATGCATGATATGACTGCCCAAGTTCCTCACAACACCAGTTATAGAAGACCTTAAAAGCAAGGAAAAATCATGTTTGTTTCAAGGTGTCCGTCAGGACATGAGAAGGGACAGAACAGAAGGAGGTTTGTTTTTTCCCTGGGCTGCAGGTTGTTTTTTCCACTGGCATTGATGGACAAGTCCAAATCAGAAGACATACCAAACATACCAGATTCAACAGCACAGGTATTTCCTCGCTCTGACCTTGGCAGGAGTTCTGTGTGTTCCTTATTTGTGACAGGAAAGCTCTCAATTACACTCCAAACAATGTGTCTTGTACGGAGAGCCAAGTCACAAGTCATGACTGCATGCGTCAGTTCTGACACATCCTTCTTCCTTGCAGTCAGGTATCGATTGGCTCCTTTTCTGTGAGGGAGGAAAACATATCTTAGGAATAAGTAACTTAACTCTAGGTTAATTTTTATCTGTCAAGGTATGGGATTCTATGCAAAACCTTTGAAAAACAAACAGAGATCACTTTGATCACTTTGAAAGGTTTTTGAGAAGCTTCTTTAATGGACCCATTAAATCCATGAAGTATAAAAACAAGCTATCCCAAAATGCATGTTACAAGTTTTTCCAATGAAGCATGCAGCAATGAAAAAAGATACTTATTTCTATGTCTACTTTTACACTTTTTTCTCTAATACTATTCCTTGCTACACAGTAGGGTATGTTGAAAACTTCAATCAGGTTATCATTAGGCATGAAATTCCATTCATCTGCACCAAAAAATGCAAAGCTGTACCCCAACTCACCCTTTGCTTTTAGGTACCAGTCCAAGAGACTGACAGCGCCGGCGAACAAATGCTCTTTCAGTACTAGTGAAACTAGAAGGAAATTCCAACTCTAGAACAAGAAATAATCATAAAAAACCCAGTATCAATGCAACAGGCGGTAATCTTGGCATCTTATCTTAATGTTACAGAATCGCTGAATTGTTAGGATTGGAAGGGAGATCCCCCAGTGCAACCCCCCCTGCCAAGGCAGAGTCACCTGGAGCAGATGGGTTTGGGATGTCTCCAGAGGGGGAAATTCAACACTCTCCCTGGGCTGTGGTTCCAGTGCTCTGCCACCCTCAGTGGAAAGAATTTCTCCCTCGTGTTGAGATGGAACTTCTTGTGCTTTAATTTACACCATTGCTTCTTGTCCTGTCACCAAGAAGTCCACACTGCCCTCCTGGCATTCATCTTGGATATATTTATGCATTAATTATATTAATAATTAATATATTTATGCATTAATGAGATCTCCTCGCAGTCTTATCTAGGCTGAACAGGCCCAGCTCCCACACCTCCCCTGATAAGAAATGCTCCGGACCCCTCATCTCATCTCATTGTAATAAAAACAACATAAAAATTGTTCATTAAAATAGAAGGACTACCAAGAGTTCGATAAAATAACCAAGAATAGAACCAGATCTGAGAGGGCACAAGTCATGCACCCGTAGTCCACAAGAATGTCTTGATTAGTTTGAGCTGAGTTAATTAACCATACTTAAGTATCCATTGTTCAACGTGTAAAAAGGATCTACTGATAAGGCAGAGGTTCTGCCGGGAAGAGGAGTCTTCTTCATTCCAACGACCACCGGAGAGCAGAGTACGACCCCTATCAACAGGCAGTGCCAGCGCAGACACGATTGCAAAAGGGACACGTATACCAGAAACAAGGGGTATAAAACCCAAAGGACTGAGAGAGGAAAGTGCGCGCCGTTGGTGGAGTGCTAACTCCCGGCCACCCAGCGCTGCTTTTGCTTGCTACCGCTTGCTTAATAAATCCCCCTTGTTGATGTTCAATTGGCTCTGAGTCAGTGTGTGTGACAAACACTTATAACATCATCTCAGTGGTCCCTGCTGGACTCCCTCCTGTGGGTCCCTCTCTCTGTCTGAGGAGCCCAGAACTGACACAGCACCACAGCTGTGCCGCACCAGGGCCGGGCAGAGGGGACAGGATCCCCACCCTGCCCCACTATCAGCGCCCGTCCAACACCCGCAGGTTCCCCCCAGGCCGGGCTGTGCCACGCACCCGCCTCGTCCCCGCTCCGGAACCGCTCCAGGGCGAGCTGCACCGCAATCTCCACCTCCTCGTCCACGACGACCTCCCTGAGGGCCTCGGCCCGGGCGCGCACCGCGGCGGAGGCAGCCGAGCCCCCCCTGGCCCCGCTGGGCTGCCGGCACGAGACCCGCCTGTGTCGCGACATGGCCTCCACACGGCCTCGACACCGGCACGGATACGGGCCCGTTGCTCCTCGGCCCGCGGGGCGATGCTGGCGGCAGGGCGGGGCGCGTCTGGGGTCACCCACAGCCGGAATCGCCCCCGGACGGAAGGAAATGGGCCCTTTTTCCCGCGTTAGGGTGTTAAAGCCTGCCTGACGTATGTGTATGGCCGTGACCAAAGAGTGGCAATGGTACCCTGTCTGGTCATAAATTACGTGATTTAATTGAATGGCATTCAACATAGGTGTGGCGGGGGTCATCTCGGCCCTCAGCGCCTCCAACCTGTGAAGTGCTACTTGCTCTTGATTTTGGATCGTCTTTTCCTGCTGTTTGACTCCACGCTGAGAACATGAGATAGAAATTAAACCCAAATCTCTTGGGCATGGCACAGGGCGCGGTATTGAGGGCTGCTGCTTTGGAAACAACATTAAGTCAGGAGGAGAGTACTTGGAAGAAGAGCTACTCAGCTGGGGAGAATTAAATGTACAGAAAAGAAACAGTAACTGATGTAGCTGGCTGGAAAATAGCTCTTAAGAGACCCATACCAAAGCTGTGTACAAAGCTCATTTCCGCATAATTCTGCACTGAGAGGTCACACTGGAGCTGAACAATTCATCTATTCTAATGATGGGGGTTTTTTTTCCGGTTTTCCAGTACAGGTATCTGCCTATGTATCGTCAACCAAAGAGCTGTTCCTATGACATTCAGTACTGCCACCTTAGAGCACATCACAGTTATGGCAAATTAAACACTTAAGCTGAATAAAATGAGGATTACTCTTATCATCCTTGGTATCAACAATAAAAACTGAGAGCTCATAATTCATTTGAAAAAGTCACATCAGAAATCCTTATTTAAGAATTCAGATCTCTTAACAGTTTCTGTCTCTTAACAGCATCATCTTGCCTTCATATAGAAAAAAGCACCATTATTCTCAAAAGTTATACCTCAGGTTGAATTCGGCTATTGGTTTGCAATCCTGTAAATACAGTAACTAACTATCTGTTAGGTTAGGTCTCATCTATATGGCCAAGAGTGGGGTGAAGCTTGAGTATGTCCTGCATAACAAATGCCTTAATACATGCCTTTCTTCTTTCACTGCTTTTTTGAATCTCTGATGCTATTAGAAGGGTGAAAAATAGGAGAATGTCACCCATGTGTTGCCTCCTGCAGCCCTGCTAAAGACAAAATTGCAGTCTGCACTCAACACATGAAAAAACATGAGCAAAGACAGAATTGTGCTTACCCAAGCTCTTAGACATGGAGGTTTTATTTATATATATTCTCTTAATAAAAACTTCTAGATGTGGATTTTCATACTAGAATTAGCAACCTGTAAGTCTTTAAAAATTCTGTTTTCGTGATTAGCCTCAGAAATACCTTCTGGCTGATGTTTACTCAAAAACAAAAACAAAAACAAAAACAAAAACAAAAACAAAAACAAAAACAAACCCTGGAATACGAATGAGTTCCTTCTATTAACATATGTCCAAATGTCCATGTATGTTTTAATAAGAAGAATCAAGAGGCTGCACAGTTTTATGCAAAAACACATCTGCATGTTTAAATACAATTAAGTATTCTTATTTTACCCTCCCTAGAGGCACTTCTGCTGACTTCTTTTAATTTTGTGGAATATTTTCTCTCTTGTAAACACTCTTATTTTCCAAAAAAGGTGCCAGTTCTGAGAAAAAGACCTGCAATGGGAGTTGGTGAAACAGTATTATCTATTATGTACTGTGTTAGATTGTGTCAGATTTCACTGCAAAATAGTCTTTCTGGTTTTTGTTTGTTTGGGATTTTTTAAAGATTTTTAAGTGCTGTAAAACTTATTAGCTGTTGAAATATAAGGATCACTGGTGAGCCAGTTCTTCAAGATCAAGTTAATGAAAAAGCACAAGATTTATTCATCTTTTCAGTTCCTTGGTTATAAAAACAAACAAACAAAACAAAACAAGACCCAAAAAATCCAATAGATAGGGTTTTTTTAAGCATTACAGTAAATTTGTAAGCAGACAGTTGTTGGCCGCTGTGATTATTAATGATCCCATCAAATAAGTTATGTATTTACACACATTGAGGAAAGTAAGACTGATGTGAAATTATATTGAGAGATATTTGTTTAATAAATTAACTGCAGTGAAAATGGGCTTCTTTTGCTTTACTGCACACTACTGTATACAATGATAGTTCCCCAGACCTTTGGCTGCTGATGTGGGCTTTATTTGGGTCATTGCCTCCATCCCATTTCTATAACCTCTCCTGTCATCTACTAACACATAATTTCTTATTTATCTGTCTTTTTCCACTTCCTTTACTCAAATTTTGGTGGTTTTTTTAGACATAATGGAAAAAGCCTTTCAATCACTTCTACCCCTGTAAAACAACCTCTCTCAGGTCCTCACTTGCCACAGTTCAGAGCTTGGGCTGTTGAACATCCAGGGAAAACTGGAACCCTTCAGTGGAGCTCAGGGCATCCATAGAGTTCAGGAGGGAATCCAGAATGAAGGCTGAGAAAGAGTATGATTCCCAACAGGGTCAAATATGCCCCGGCTCTTCTCACAGCTTTCTTCACTACTCCTCACTCCTAAATTGAGAAACTCCAGTTTCCAGGGTGAGCAAATGACTGAAGTCAGGAGGGAGAATGGAATGATCCTCTGCTAACAGATCTTCCTGTGTCTACATATAAAGGCAGGAGTTTAGGAGTAGACTGAAGGCAGAATGATTTCATGTGGTTGTGTGATTCATGTGGTTGTGTCTTTGCTGAAACTGGAACTGAGTGGAACTGATGGGCTCCTGATGGGAGCTGGGAAACTGATGGGGATTTATTTATCCAGAATATAATCTCCTGTTAGAATACTGTCTCACTGAAATATTTTGACTAAAATGATACCTATGTTGCAGAAATTTTCTGGAGCACAAAACACGTTTAACTATTCCAGTCATCAGTAGCCTGCAGAAAAAAGTTATTGAAGTTACCTCATAGTCACAGTCTACAAAAAGTCCATTTATTTTTACATGTGCCCCCATTTTTTTTTACCAAAGTAGTATTTATTAAAGAGAGCTTTTTTAAGCTTCAAATAACATACTTTGATAAAAAATAGTGGAAATATTCAATATTGGGTTTAGATGTATATACAAGAAATGAGGAAATTAACTTCTAACTTCCTGTATCCAAATTGTGGATCCTTATGTAAGATCCAGGAGTAGGAAGCTGTTTGAGTAGGAGAATAGTTTAGGATATTTTTGGAACAAGGAGCAAACCTGTCTCATTTCTATTCATCATCACAAAAAAGTACTCTTTTTAGAACAGTTTTACAAAGTGGTTGAGCATTTATAAAGGTGAAGAATGAGTAGGAAGCTTATCAAAAGAGGCATTAATAATCCATATAAAATTAATACTCTATCTAAAATATTTTCACTCCTAGATAAAATATCTCAGTTTTGCAGATTACTCTTGGGAGCAGGAGGGGAAAAATTGGAAAAATTTGCCTTCCAAAAAAAAAAAAAAAAATCTTTTGAATATACTGTTTTGAGAATTTCCAAATAGTTCTATTGCAAAGAATTCCACAGTAAGGGCTGCACAAGACTTTTATTTCTAAATGCAACTTGAAATCTAAAGTCTGTGATGAGAACAAAGTAAGCCTAAGCAAAGTAATGTGAAGAAAGTAATACAGTAACTTCAAACCCAAGATTTTGATGAGAATTTAACTAGCAATTTCCTAGCTAAACCATGGCTCTGTTAGCAGCAGAGGCTACACAATGATGTTTTAAATAACATTAATTTGAACTCATATGTCTGCTACTTTAAATTTTGCTACTATGAAGATCAAAAAGCAAAGATGGTCTTTATCTGAAGCCAACTGAAACACAGAATAATCCCTCCTTTGATAGCTCCAGGCATTGCTTTTGATCATAGTGCACATCAAAATCTTCAGTCTGAATACCTAAGCAGGAGCAGCAATTAGAATAGCTAATTCCCCCATCTATCTTACAGCAACATCAAAAATATGCATTTTTTAACTTACATCATAGAAAATAAAGTATGTTTTTAATTTCACTTCCTTAATGAGGAAAAGAAAAATATTACATAGGAAGTAACTTTTACTTAGCCCTTTTATTACCTGGGCATGGTTTATATAGGCTAGGCACAAATTTACATCTGAGCATATTTGCATCTTAGTAGCTTGGTGTCCATGTGCAAAGTCATGTTATGTGAGTGCTGGTGGCCAAGCTAGCTCCACTCTGGTGCCATGTCCCAGCCTGGCCTGCAGCCCAGGGAGGTGTCTAATATCCTGGCTGACCTGGCTGGGATGGCTGGGTGAGTCCTGGTTGCCAGGTCCTGCCATGCCATCCCAGGCAGTCTCTGCAACCTCTGGCTTCCCAGCCCCTCGAGATTTCGATTGTAATGCTGATACTACAAGCCGTGGATTGGGATCTGACCCGAGTGCAGAGGATCCAGGTGATTAGAAATTATAAGTTAAGTTGTATTATAAATTCCCTACCATCCTAGTTACAGACTGTACTATGTTGACTCTGCTCATAGAAATCTGTACCATTCTAATAATAAATTCTCTTCTATATCAATCATAACATTTTGTTAAGAAAACAGAGTTTTAATTGTATCTATGGTTTATGCTCATGCTCGCTCTACCAATATCACCAAGAGAAGCCACCTGTGCTGGACGACAGTGCCACTCAAGATAACAGTGACATGTCTATTAACCAAGAACCTCATGGAGCAACAGGGAACTTTTCAGCAAATATGTGAGAAGGGCTGGATGTAGTATTTAGGAAACTGAAAGAGATGGTGTTCTGGGCAGTTGGACTCTGGATACTCAGAAAGTTCTGTATTGCACACCCCTGGCTGCCTTGCTCAAAGGACTGTTACTAAATTAAACTTCCTGCTTGCAAATTAAGTTAGTGTTTCTTTTGTTGGTGGGTTTTGAAAGAGATTAGTAGAAAAATGCAACAGCTGAATGTTATCTAGAGGAAAGTTTTTATCTTTTTCTAGTCATTTGATTTTGGTCATTTGGCAGCTTTTTATGCAGCGACTTAAGTTGTTTTCTACTGCAAAACCATTTATGCCGGACTTCCCCTGGTCTTTCTGACCTGCCTCGGCCAGCTGGGGTCAGAGAGATAGGGGATTTTTATCCAGCATGGACAAAGGCAAAAGATTAGAGGAGGTTCTCCTTCCCGGGATGATTCAAGTTTATTGTCCTGAAGAGTTCCAGGGAGAAGAGGGGGCGAGCATGGGAAACGCGGGGTATTTTCTATCCCAAGTCAGGGGGCAGAGGAACCCTGTGTCACAGCCACTCAGGGCTGGCCAGGGGGAAAAGGGAGGGGTTAAGGGAAGGGGAGAACCACGCTACAAACCGAGAGGGGAAACAGAACAAACCATCCTCAGTGCAACACAAAACCATAAACGTGCATTACAACACATTTTTAGTTAAATTTAGAGTGGTTTACAGTGCTTTTCTTTTCCTGTTGTTCAACACCTAATTTGAGCTAGACTTGACTTTCAAAGATCACATGAGCCTAAGTGTCCTGTTGATTTGATGGAAAGTCTGAGAAGTCCAGCATCTCTGGAAATCAGTCGTCTCCTACCCATCTTACAGAGATGTCAGATTTTGGGTATATAAATGTTGGAGATTAAGAGCAGCTAATTGTGCTACAGCATTGTTATTAATGTTTGCATTGACTGTCTGGTGTCTGCTTATTTGCATTTAGAATTCAGGTCATTATGGAAAATTAATATTGTAGAATATAGATTAATATTGAAAAACTACAGATTTATTTAATTTACATAGAAGACAAGCAAACAAATACCCAACGATTGACAGATAAAACCCACAGTCTTAAAGATAAAACTTACAAACTATTAAAAGATTTCTTTTGAGAAATATCAAGCCTATTTTCCTACTCACAGCAGTACGGAACTCTCACTCCTTGCCCTCCTTCCTTGCTCTCTCTTTACAACTTTCTAGGTGCCATACACCCCGTGCACCTGGGATATTTCAGGCAGAATTGTACTTTCTGCTACACAGCATTCTTTGGTTTTAAATGTAGGGGGTTTGCCATCTGAAATTCACATTCTTGGCTGTAGGAGTGATCTGCCACATAATTCACAGCAGGCACAGCAGGAATGTGGTGAACTGCAGCTTATGGTATTGCATCTGATGTGATGCATCTTTTAAAAAATGCAGATGGGCATCACTATACAAGCCAGCAAGCTCAGCTGGTTTTACAGTCTTGCATGCCATACCACAGCTAGGATATCAGCTGTTCCTATCAGCAAGGAGGAACTGGTATCAGGGAAAGTCAGAAACCACTGCACCAGGCTTTTTATGGGACTGGTGCAAATGCAAAAAAGTCAACTACAGCTGATCCCCCAAAACGGAAAAGACAGCAGGAAAAATTCAATTCAATGGGCTCCAAAATTGTTCACAATGAGCAGGGAGAAAATAAGGAATGGGTGAATTTCTGACCCACAAAGAAAGCTACTGTGTGAATCCTGCAGCTAAGATCAAAACAAAAGATTAAATGTTATCTATATTAGGGGAGAAGTGGGAGACTAGTTAAAAAGAAGGTGAGAACTGGCCAACTGTGAGGCTTGGCAGATAGCATCAGGATGGAGAGAGATTGTTTTTGGAGATTCTCATTGGAATATTTTGGATCCATCTTGCTCAGTTGATATTGGTGGCCTGGTCAGGAAACACTGTTTTAGGACTCTGTAAAGAATCACAGAATCAAGAGAATATCACAAGATGAAAGGGATGCACACATATACATTGGGTCCCTGCGGTTAAGAATTTTCATAATTAGTAAGAAGCAGTGCATGCTATATTTGCAGAATGTGTGCAGGGATTCTTGTGTGTGGTACTGAACAGCTCGTCTACGATATCTGGCTGAAGAAAATGGTTTTGTGACTTCACCTCTCCTCCAGTCCTCAGTGTAAACAAGCAGCTGCAGTAATCAACTGATATCACACATGAGCAACATCCTGCCTACGACTGAAAAAGCATGTGGTCAAGACTAAGAGCCAAACAACTGGAGGTCAGGAGATGGAACACCTGAAGGGTAGTTGCAATATTCTCTGGTTTCAGTGCCTTGAAACAGTATGGAACTGTCTTGACTCCGTATTACAGTGCCCTGGTCATGCAGCAAGAATTAATGTGAGCAATGTAATTTGGAAACCTGCAGAGACCAAGACGAGAGTGAGTGTATGAACGCTTACACTTGCAAGTAGCTTTAGTTAAAAAAATGCTAGAGGGACTTTTTACCTTGTAATGGCTTACATAATCAAGGTGCAATAAATACTAACAACTAGAACTGTTGCCATGAGTTAATGTATTTAAAAGGCACTGTGCAAGAAGTGTGATAACTTTGCTGAATTTATATATTCATTAATCCTTGTCAGCATGTTCTAGTTTGAAAGACAGGTGTTTGCTAAGGAAAGCAGAAACCTCCCTTTGGACTGAAAAATGTGATCCTTCCTTCCTACAGATTATTATGAATTTCAAATTAAGGGAACTCTCAGGCCAAGGTATGGGGGTAGGAATAACTGTTCTTTACTAGCTTATCTAACAAGGCAAACAAGAACAACAGCTATGAAATTAGCCACAAACAGAACAATAACTCAGTCCCAGTCCTTTCTGGCTGCAGGCACCTTTTCCCTGAGCTGCAGTTCCCGGTGCTGGGGGCAGGCAGGTCCCGCAGAGCTGCAGGAGGGCTGGGGGTGATGGCAGCGCTGTCCCAGGGGGAGAGAGAGATGGAGAGAGCCCTCCGCTCACGGTGTCGGTCCTGGTGCTCAGCAGAGTGCTGGATGGTGGCAGGTTACAGCGAGAAGGCAGCAGGGCAGGGTCCGACAGCAGTGAGGATGGCTCCTGGTACTGATTGGCAGGGATGAGGCCCAGGCGGCGATCGTCCTTCCAGTCTGAACTCCACGGGGGAAATAGGCCGAGCCAGAGCCTTCTGTCTGCTCTTCTGGATGTTTGGATATCGAGGGGTTTCCCTCTTCCCTCCCCTCCCCCTTGCCACCATGGCCCAGTCAACAGGTATCTTAGCATGACAATGGGGAAAATTCCACAGAGGGAAAAGGTAAAGAACCAACCCCCAACACAGCAAGAAGGAAGACCAAGATGTTTTGTGGCAGGAACTGGATATCTCCAAAGACTTAATTAATAGGAGGATTATATACTATATACTTACTAGATACTATGAGAGAAATGTATGTCCTTAATAACAATGTCTTTTTTTTGTTTTGTTTTGTTTTGCTTTCCAAATACAGAAACAGGTTAGGAAAAAAAATAGTTGACCCAAATTAGTCACAGGATGATGGAGTAAGAAAGATAATGTGTATGTAAACTGAAATGGAGTTCTAGACTGTTTCAGACTGCTTCCAGTAGAGATAAAACAGATCGGTGCTGGTGCTGTATCACTTCTTTTTGCAAGAAGAAGAATAAAAAGCACTGAATAAAACTCAATTATGTATTTAGAAAGGTGGCAAAGAGTTAAAGGAAATTAAGAAGCTGTACTATCCAGGCACAATTTTATTTTTTTTTTCATCTGGCCACAAGATAACTACAAAGAAAACTACTTTTCTTTAAATGAAAAAGAGACTAACCGATAGGGATGGGTATAGGCCACAACCATGTTCAGGGACAGAAAATCGAATTACTGACTTCGCAGGAAAATTTTCTTCGCAGTGAAAAGGAACTGGACCAGTCAAGAGGGGTTGGTGCTCTGCACCTTAAAGTGCTTTTACCTGACCAGTACCCCATCAGTCTGGAGTGTAAACGCAGGGCCACAGAAAACGCTGAGGTTTGTTGGCATCCACAGAGCAGCCAAAGCCGCAGCCAAAGCAGCATGCCCGGAGCAGGGAGCCGGCCCTGCCCGGCTCAAGGAAAATAAGAGACACTCGGGGCGGGTTTGAGTCGCCCCGCACTCAGCGGCTCCCCGCAAAGAGGGCAGCTGGACCCAGGCTGGCGACACCACCCGCTCGCTCCCGGTGGATCCCGCCGCGATCCCGGCGCCGGGCGATGCAGTGCGCGGGCGAGAGCTCCGAGCCTCAGCGCCCTATCCCCGCCCCGAGTGCCGGCGGGGTTGCGGCCTGGGCGTCACTCCGCGGGTAGTGAGTGCCGGGTCGGCAGAGCCTCCCGCCCCACCTTTGTGCTGCCGCACGCACTTTACAGGAGTGGCGGGACTGGGAATCCCGAGCTCCCGAGGCAGCCTTGCCTCCTCCTCCTCCTTTCCCCTTCCTCCTTTTCCTCCTCCGCCGGAGCGGGGCTCATGATGGCGGCAGCTGCAGTAGCGGAGGTGAGCAGTGCCGGCGGCAGCAGCAGCAGCGATACATCCAGCACGGGCGAGGAGGAGAGGATGAGGTGCCTCTTCCAGACCTGCGACGGCGATGGGCATGGCTTCATCAGCAGGTAGCGACAGCGGGAGGCGGTTCTTTGCTGGTACGGAGCCGTCCCGTCCTTCCCCTCCGCCCCGCGTTTTCCGACGCTCAACTTGTGGGCGAGTTGGGGGCTTCAGCGGGGCCTCGGCACCGAGAGCTTCCCGGGACAGCGGGCGAAGCCTGCCCGCAGCACTTCCACCTCTGCTGGGGCTGAAAGGTGATGTCTCCGACCCCGGATTTCATCACCTCGTGTCCCGGGCAGGTGGTCTTTGCAAGTAAACACACAAAAATCCGGTCGTGAGGGATCTAGGAGAAAACTCACACTGTTGTCCCAGAACATATAATTTTGTTTTGTCAGTGCGTTTTAATCAATGTTCTTGTTACACAGTTTCGTTTAAATTCCTCTGCTGGTCCTCAGAGTTTGTGGTGTGTCACCCAGGCTGATGAATTTCGGTGGGGAAGGGTGAGTTCGTGTATTTGTAGTAGATACCCCGAAGTAAGCCATAGTGCAGTGTTTATGGGTCTGGAAGCACTGGCAGTGCGTTTCGGTCAGGGGTTGTTTTTGTGGCAATAAGCTCTCACGGCATAATTGAAAAAAATACTGAACTTCAAAAGGTGGCATTTGCCAGAGGCTGTGGAAACTTGCATTTTCTAAATGAAACTTTTGCTATTGCTTGTAATTAGTAAGAGCCTCTAGAAAACTGGGACAGTGAGGGAATTTCTTAAGTCTGCCATTTAACCTTTAAGCTAAGAATATGACCCCACAGAAAGGCTAAGTAGACTTGAATCGCCACTGCCATTCCTTTGGAGCCAGAAAGTTGTTGAAAATCTGTAAAAACTGGCAGTCACTTTAAAAATAAAGTTCGAGGGTTATGATAATTTTTATCTAAACGGCTCCTTGAACACTTTCCCCCCCCCTCAGTCTAATGATTATTTCGACAGTTGTGTTTTTGATACATAAACTTTGAAAATGTGTACTTTCCAACCAGTGTGATAAGAGTGATTATTTTTCCATTCGTTTATGGTCTTCATGGAATTTATTCTGATGTCTGAAAACTTGTGATGTTCACATAAAGTGTGCACTGTCTCCTCAGAGCACGCTTGTTCTTCTGTACTGTCATGTTCTTCTGGAACGTAAACTCTGAATTTCAGGACCTTACTCGAAGAATGTTAAGGTTTTAACGTTTCATAGGTTGAGAGATGTTATCATGACACAAGTTCCTCATTTCTGATTGACTAATCCACATTCCCTAAGTTTTGTCCTAGATTTGTATTCTGTGTTCTTCAAAGTAGGTTTTTTCAGACTGTTGCTTGAACTACAGTGTCAAAAACGCCAGGATGTGTCTGAGTAGGGACGTTGGATTTTATGGAAATGGCAGTAAGGCTCAGGGCCTGGGTGGTGGTTGAAAGTCCCTCAGGAGATGGTTGGTTAATTTTTGAAGGTTGCTAATACTTTGCTTCAAGGCAGAACTGGTGTGGCCTTTGTCAGAGAATATGGTATTCTAAATTACTGTCTTCCTTTACATCTCTGTATGTGTGACAAAGTAGTGAAGGAATATTTAAGAAATTATCTTTAACATGACTTTACTTCACTAGCTGGTCTGGATGATGAGTTGTATAAATGGAATGCCTTTCTTGCTTTCTGCAGTTACTCAGTTTTGCTTCCAATCTGTTTTATGGCAGTGGCTTACGCAGGAGGAGACTTGTCCAGTTGGATTTGGATGTCTTTATAGTATGTACCACCATAGTATTATAGACAGCTCTGTCATGTTTATGGACTCAGGGTATCCCTGTTAAAAGTATAGCACCTGGGGGTTTGTTGTTGTTTAGAGCCCTAGTGTTTAGGTAATTGCATCTTTTTTAATGTCATAAATTAAAAGAAAGGCAAAAAAGTTACAGCTGCTTTTATACTAAATTTCATATTGCCATTTTCTGCATGCTGTTTGTTTGTTTGTTTGTGGGGTTTGTGTTCACGGGCCAGTTGCTTGTCTTTCCTGTTCCTTCTCGGCCTGCTTATTTGCACTTCTCTTTGCTCATCCTGTGGCCAACAATTTTTTGCCTTTCTTGCAGAACAGTGGAGATTGAAGGCTGACTTCTGCATGTTGTGGTGTCTCTCACAGCAGGTCAAAAATGGCCATAAATGCCCATGCATCTCTGTAAAGAGCTGAAAACACAGAAGCTAGCACTAGAAAATCATCACCTTCCTTGTGTAGTAGAACTAGAGCTGGCTATGATCTGTAATCTATTACTGGTACTAAAAAGAAGCTATTAGTGAGCTTCTTTTTCAAAAACTAGCTTGTTTTCACTGCAACGTTGCTGAAATTTGCAGCTTTGCAGCTGCTACTGAGTATAAATTTTATCTTTGGGAATTAGTATCTCTTCTATTTTCAGGCCTGAAGTTTGGTCAGTCATTTCTTTGCCTTGCATATGCAGCTGTTTGTTTGTAAGGTTTCTTTTTTTTTTTTCCAGCTCCATAGCTGTTAAGGAAAATAAGATATTTATACTTGCAGCAAGAGCAGACATTTTGTGTGTGTGTGTTTATTTAGTTCATATTGCGTGGGGAAAAGAGGTGTTTGCATTCCTAATGAAATAACATGGTGTCTTAGCTGTGGAAGTGCTTTATTGTGCATCAAACTGCAATAAACCTCTTCAAATAGTAGCAGGGAAGTACAGGCACAGATGGTGAGGAGGAGCATGTCCTAAGATACTGATTAATTTTCAGGCTCTCACCTGAGATGTTGATTAATTTTCAGGCTCTAAACAAGATGATATCAAAACAATAAAGCATAATTAAGGATGTACCATTGGTGGGTATAATCCTGAAGACACTGAACTATGGGATATGAAATGCTGAAAGCTCTGAGTTTTGCATTGATATGTGCATATTGAAATTTTACTGCATCCAGATAGAGAAAAGTACTGAGAAAACACCAGAGCTTTAACTTTGTGGCTTGTACTGAAGCAGCTTTTGAGTCCTTTGGGGTTAATATTTATTACTTAATTATTTTAACATCTTGCAAATGTTTGGCTTTTTTCTGATACTTATACAATAAGAGGTAGTTTCACAAAAAATAACTAACCAACCAACCAACCAACCAACCAACAAACCAACCAAGCAAGCAAAAAGTACCCCACCACCAACTCACTTGTAAAGCAGTCGACAATTAAAGCGGGGTTCTGAATGCTTGAGGCCAGCTGGATGAGCATTGCTGAGAGCAGATCACAGCACTAGACACTGTTTACAGCAGAGCTTCAGTTTTGCAGCTGTAGCTGGATTGTGTTGTAATTAACAAAAAGTTGTTAACTGAAAAAACAGTGATTGCATTCCTTTGTTTTATTCTGTTTGCTTTGAAAAGCTTCAGAATCTGATGTCACAGTTCTAAACATTTCCAGTTTCAGTTTCAGAGGGTTGGTGAATTGTGGAGGACACGTGTGCTTTTTTACTTATTTTTGGTTTTGATGCTGTCTGCATATGTAGCCTGGAGTGCTGGGTTTTTATGGGTGACAGGCTAGATTAATGTCTTCTTCAGAAACTTAATTGCCTTGTAGCTTTATTAGATGTGGATTGTACTGAAATTCCACTTAGCACATAGTGAATTTCATCCTCACTGCAGAAGTCACTGAGTTTTGGATTACTCTATTGTAACACTGCCAAGTGTAAAGCTAACTTTAAATCTGCAGGAAGTACTTTTGCTTTAAAAAAATGAAGGTGTGAGCTGTGGAAATAATCAGGAAAGAAAAAAATAATTTCATTATTAAGCTACCAATATGCTAGCCTTCCAAATTTAGCTTTTAAGTGTGGATAAATAATTTTAGGATTGTAAAGAAAAAAGTAAAGCTAGTATTTAATTCAGCTAGAACTTTGTCATTAGATTAACGTGTTAACAATAATGGAATTTATTTACAAACAAAAGAAAGTTTTGTTTATAGAGTGTTTGAAAACGGTATTGTCTGTGTACACATATTTTTTTGCACTGGGTCAAGGTCTTACAGAAAGTCTTGGTTAAAGTAGAGTAAGGTGTTAAAAACCCAGTAAGCCTACTAATTTTGTAATGAGCTTATACAGCATGTTAAGAGGACATGCTGAATGACTCTGCCTTCTCTAGCCCTGCACAGCAGCAGTTAAAAGGAATTATTTGGATTTGATTTGTTACCTGAGGGGTTTTAGTGGTCTGTGGCTTTGGGAGCTCAAAACCTTTGCAAATACAGACTGATCCTTCCCTTTTTAATGCATTGTCACAGTAGTAGAACATTTACAGCTTTCTTGCTGGGTGTATTTTGGCACCCCTTCAGTGTTTCTACATCCAGGGGCTACGCTATTAGAGGAGAAAACCCAGTGTTTTTCAAAAAGACAAAGTATTATTTGTCTTCTTAAGAGAGGGGATTTATTCTTCTATGGTCTCTGTTACTCTCCACAGCAGACATTACCATTTAATTTAACTTTTTTTCCAAGTTTGATTCTGCTAATGTGCTTCAACTTCATTGCTTAACATTTCAAGAGATACCTGTTGAAGCACATAAGGACTGATAAAATGAAGCAGCAAAATCAGTGTAGGTTGTCTGTGACCAGTCAAGTTACCACAGTTGGTAAAACATGTGTTTAATCCATAAGGTGACCATTTATGAAGTCATGGAAACATGTTCAGTTAGGATCTCTGAAAACTTACTTTGGGCATGAGTTAATATTCTGCATGTAGAGGCTTTCTAGTCTCTGCAGGGTATTCTGGTACTGGTGGAAAGCAGTATCAGGAGCAAGCTGTTGTGAGTGCTTCTCAAATGTCAGCAGAGTAGGGAGTGGAAAAGCCATTTATCGTAAAGCAAAAGGTTTATAAAAGGTCAACTGTAACAGAACAGGTGGAAATAGAAAACTGCCTTTGAAGTCTTGTGAGAGATATAATATTTATTCTGCTAGTTTTGCAGCTACTGGGATTTCAGATTTCAAAAAAAGTTTGATCCCGGTACTGTACAGTCCTAAGTCTGACTTCAATCCAGCTGTCTAACAAGAAGACATCATTTAAAAGCAGTCTGCAAAATGTCAGCAAGACTGGGACTAAGCTTTGGTTAGACCTTGCCTTCAGTCTGGCTCTTCACATAGCAGGGCTGTTCTTACCATGAAGCTAAAAAATTTAAGACCTCAATACAGGATTTTATTCTCACTTGAGCTCTGGACTATTTGCTCTGTGTTTTCTTTAAACCAGCCCAGTTTGAGAAATTCCAGGGGAAAAAAATCCCAAATATCCAAAACCCCAAAACCTTGGCAAAATAATTTGTCCATGCACTACTGCTTTAGTTTGTCTTGAAAACAGTTTCAGCTTCCAGATTCTCTTCCTAAACTTAATTGTAGTCTTTATCCATCTCCATTAGGAGGCTGTCACAAGATCTGTGATCCGTGTAACTGAAGGATTGCTTTTATATGGATACAGCACAATACTTCCTGTATGCCAAGTAAAATGGTGACTGGGAGCACTGTTTCTCACATAATTGTCGTCTGTTTTTTCTGTTTCTCCTGGGACTTGCCTTAGTCAATGATTCCACAGTTGTATAGAATTTGGTGGGGTTTTAGTCCAACTTTGTCTTCTACAGGTCCTCTTGGAGAATCATAACCAAAAAAAGAATAAGTTACAGGGAAAGCCAGGAGGGTGGATGTGTACGGAAAGCCAGAGAGATACGCTTAGTTTGAGATGAAGAAAGAGGTATCTCCTTTGTTAAATAATGTGTCTATAAAATACACCAAGAGTCAACATTCATTAAGGGATTATGTATTTCAAAGTCTGTATTTCTTACAGCTGGTACACAGTCAAAGAAATATGCTCAAACTTGAATTTTATGAACATACTGTATTTTTAATTGGTCAGCAGCCCAGTTCTTATGTAAACATCAGACACTTGAAGAGTGTTCTAGCTGGAGTTGTTAACATTTTAAACTCAGTGAAGTTAGTTGGTGTGTTTTATATATTGCTTTTTTCGTTCCTCATTGGCACTATTAGTCTGGTAAAAGGGACTAAGGAGTATATATCAGGCGTATTGTTACATGATATTACAGTATTTTCTTTCTTGGGACCTTGTTGTTCAGGTAGAATGTACTGTGGGAAAACTGTCCAAACAGTAGTTCACTTGAAAATATATATATGCCATATTTTTTGATCCCTTTGACAGTTGCCTTCCAGCTGGCTTCTAAGCAGTGAAGTTATTTTTCTTTTTAGTTTCCTTTATTCATTTTAGTAATTAATATAATAATTTTATAATTAGTAATATTTATTAATTTTGTTATTGGTTTTATTTTGTTTTATTGAACTTGTTGCAAATACCATGTTAGTTGGGTTATTACGGGAAGTTAATGACTTTTCAAAGTCAGTAATTTCCCTTTTGTGATTAAAAAAAAAAAAAAGTTAAGCTGGGAATATTTTTGCCTTGTGTTTTCTTGGGTTTCTTGATGGCAATTCTGAAAGATTAACTTCACAAATATACAGTGTTACTTTCTTCCAAAGGGTGATAGGGAGCTCGGCCCTCATGAGATCCTTTGGTGCTTGGTCTTTCTAGCAAATCCATAGCCCTGGGTTTATAACCACTGGTGGCTTTTCTAGCAGTATGACTGGGACTATGGTAAATACTTGGTTTTATTTAGCTCATGTGTGATTGCATTTTCCATTTACAGCAGGCGAGTCAGTTAGCGTCCTCCTTAATCACTGATGGTTAGCTTGTGTTCCTAGGGAGCAACTTTCTGTATCTTTTCCAAGTGAATTTGTCAAAACCTAGAGTTTGAAATTCATGGATAGGTTGACTGTGTTGGGAGGCACTTGAATGTGAGAAGAGTTCTTCCAGTTCTGTTTCTTTGTATTTATTGTTTGAGGGTGGTATGTGCAAATACTTTGCTGGTAGTTGGGGCTGGATTCTAAAATTATCTTAAAATCCTCTTTGTCTCTGATTGCTAGGGTAGGCCAGAGATTACCTGGCATTGATTGAAGCAGCAGGTCATACATGTTTTGATTGGGAGTAAGGAACCTCAAAAAATACTTTGGCACCTGGCCTTTTTTTTCAGATATACACCTCTAAGTTGTGCACCTGCACTCCTTACAGAATGGACTGTGAATAGCTAGTAGAGGGTTTAAGGTTTTTTTAAGTCAGCCTGTTTTCTGCCAGGTGATGTTTGGCTGTGCATGGTCCTGGAGTTTCACTCTGTCTGCCCTTGGTTCCAAGAATCACCTTAGCTGCACACTAGCTCAGTAAGAAATACTTCTTTGCAGCATGGTCAGTTTATAGTTGTGACTTTTTATCTGTCTGTGTGACTTTTAATTTTGGCACAAGATGATAGAAGGGGGTAAGAAATGAGCTTGGGGGTTATTTGTGATCCCTCTGATAATGTCTGCTTGACTTTTAAACATGCTGCACTCAAAATGATCTGAGCTAAGAAATCCCACTAAAAGTTAATTCATTTTCAGAAGTGTAAAAGGACAACAGAGATTTTATTGAGACTCTGGTATCTGAGCTTGTAGATGAAAGATATTAACAAGGCTGGTGTTGTGCCTAATTGAGTGTTGTCCAAAGGATGGGCTTCAAATGGCATCTGAAAGAAAAGTTACGCTGTGGATACATGGCTTTTCAAATCCGCTGTATTTTTACTGTGAATGTTCACATGCATCTTTTAGAATAAATAGTCCATATGTGGAATATGTGGAATTCATCCTAGCGCAGGGGTTCTTGCTTTCATTGACCTGTGTTAATTAACATCACCTTAATGCTTAATTGAAATCCGCACATTCCATTTCTCCTTTCTTCTGAGAGATTTTCTGTTGCAGTTCCTTTTTAAATTTAATAGAAAAGAACAGTATTTATGTAGTATTAGTGGTTATTAGATGAAATCGGTGCTCCTAACCACATGGAAGAGTCTGTAGGTTGAATTGTTACTGTGTATTAGCAACATATTTGAAGCCAGTGAACAGCACAAAAGAAAGCGTAGAATGGCAGAGATTCTATTGACAAACTCTGCTTCTCTGTTGACAGATGGACCTTTGTTTGCCTGCAACAGTTCAGTCCCCAGAAATGAGACCCTTAGCCAAAAAGGTCCTGTCCTCTCAGGTGATGTGGTTTGTGCTAGTGTAGGTGATCAGAGCACAAAGTTTAAGCTATTTCTAGTGAGTAGAATATGCATGTGTTGTGACATCTGTAAAATACATTTCTGTTCTGAGAAGTACCTGCTGCAGGCTGTCTGTCTTGCACGTATCTAGCGTGAAATGGGGAAGAGACGCACACACAGAAACACGGTGGTGGGGAGGGAACCAGCCCCTGCTTCCCCAGAGGAAGGAGTGGTGTCTTGCATGCTTGGAATAGTATGGTGAGAGGCGGCCAAGCCAGGAGACAGAGCTGGGAAGTAGAAGTTCAAGTGGCTGAATGATGAATAAAGAATGCAGGGCTTTGGGGCTGGCTGATTGTTAACCTTGTCTTTTCCCTGATGATGCTCAGTGTTGTGGATCTAGATCAAGTTGCAGATTAGTTGTGAACAGGCACTGGAACATGCAGAAATTGAAACTAGCAGGGAATTTGAAGAGTAAAATTGTTCCACACTATGGAAACAGTTTTGAAAAAGTGACAGAAAAACCAGAGAAAGAGTACCCAAGAGAGGGAGTCAGTGAGCTGCTGATGACACTAAGAAGTGTGAGATTTTTGGTTTTGTTTTCCTTTCTACATTGAAAATAACACATGTAGTGAGATTGTTCATGCAAATAGGACTGGTAACAAATACCTTAGATAGGAGAAGGAAGAAAGAAGTTGAAGAGTGCTTGGATTTGTTTTAATTAGTTGTACTTGGAGATTTTGATGTAATAATCCTAAAGATGTAACCTCAGAATTATTTTCCATTCTTTTTTTCTGACTTCTTCTGAAAAATAGAAGTAACAGGAAATGGGGAAAGATAAAATATGCTGCTTTTCTTTAAATGTATGTTGAGATGGGGGTCAGTCAACAGACAACTTGCTGTGTACGGATTTGTTAAGAAAAAGGTCGAAGCCATCTAATCTAAGATCTAGTGTCAGCAGTTTGCGGTGGGAGTGAAACAAGAGATGCCCTTTATGTTGTCTATTTTAATTAAGGCTTTCGATGTTGTTTTATGATACTCGTAGGCAAGCCAAGGAGCTAGACTAAGAGAGTTGTTTTTTTGTTTTTTTTTTTTTTTTGAGCTGTGCTTGGAGCTCATTTAGACACTTGTGCTTTGTTTGACACACACAATACTGTATCAAATTGAAATCAAAAGGATGGCCTGGTCCAGATCAGCGTTATTAGGGATTAATGATCTGGATGACATGATAATGGGTAAACTTTCTAAAATCTGAGGTGACATCAAGCTGAGGAAAACTGGAGGCTTGATGTGGAATGAGGGTCACAATTGGTGCTGACCGATGAAGGTATTGCTTGAAAAAAACCCCAAGTAATATAAAGTAGAGATAAGCAGAGAATAATAGCACATTTGGTGATATACATACAGGATGTGTGCCTGATGAAAAACTTTATGAGATTTATAGTGGTTCTCAAGTTAAACTTGAATTAACAGAATTGGGCTGTTGCAGAACAAGACTTATACTTTCAACTTTTAGTCTCTTTTCAGACTGTGCTTTAAGCTGGTATGTAGTTCTGTGTGCTGTCATCCATTCAGTTGGTGGATCATTTAGAGAAAGACAAGAATAGTTTATGGAAGGTGATGGGAGATACAAAAAATGGGGTTCCTTACTTAAAAGAAGGAGAAACATCTGGTTATGGGCTTTAAATATGTAAAGACTATTTTTCTTATCCACTGTGATGGCAGAAAATAGGGTGTTAACTTCTTTTTTGAAGTAGCAAGCTGAATTGTATCTGGGAAAATTAAGATTAGGAGACTTGCAGAAGACAACAGTGAAGTACTAGGACATAGTACACATGGAGGTTGTGGCTTTCTTAAAAAGCAGCTTAGACGCCCATCCATGAGTGATGACACTTTTTTGAGTCTGGCATGTTGTCCTGGTTTACAATACAAGATATATATTCTATTACCATCGGAGAAGGGTGATCATCCTTATCTCTGTGGGAAGTATCTTCTGTTAATGGGCCATTGACTCCTACTGTATAACTGATAAGATTACATCATCCCATTGGGAGATGCTCCAGCCAGGAGGACCAGCCAAGCCTTTCCTACCTAGATAAAAACTGAGGTTTAGAACGCCAAAGGCAGCCTTTTTCCACTGGATTCCAGAGGAAGAACCAGATTTTTTCCACATCATCACTGGACCCTTTGGAGGAAAACTGCACCAACCCCCTGACTGACAGGGTATGGGGTTGTATTCTGACTCTGTCAGTGGTTTTATTTTTTATTATTGCATGTATTTCATTCTTCCTTTTTCTCTTCCCTATTAAAAATTGTATTACTGACTTGAAGTCTGACTGGTTTTGCTTTTCAAACCGTACATATGTTTTCTACACTGGTAGGACTTCCTTGCCTGTCTTCCTCTGTTTAAGAGTTTGTCTGCTGAGTTACGCAGTTTGTCTCTTGTGCTTATAATCAGGCAGATGTGCAAGATCCTGTATAGTGCTATATAGACTTGTACTATACAGAACTCAGTAGTTACAGAATAAGTACCTTTTATGGAAATGCAGTCTGGTCTAGTGACCTTTTTCCCCCCATTTCTTTCAACATTACATTTACACTTTGCTTTAATTCCTTCATATTTGGGACAAATATAGAAAAAAAGTCCTATCAAATATCAAAGCTCTTACGTCCTCCTAAGTTTTCATGTAGCGTGACAAAACCTGTCTGCATGATTCCTGATCACAACGAGGTGTTAAAAATGAAGCTTCAGTGTGAGGTTTCAGATCCCAGTATCAACAGTATCGCTGCTCAGCATTTTAAGCAAGCATGTCCAGCTGATGTGCCTGTTCTCCATCCCATCCTGCCTCACATTATTCATGCCTTGCCAAACAAATCAACCTCACTGAAAATGGCTCATTTACAACTATTGTCTGGTGCTGACAATGTACTTGATACACAAATTATAGGGAGCATTGGGACAGCCATAAGGAAACGGAACTTTACCTTAAACATAAACAAAATGGGTGTTACTGCATGTTGTATACTTAAATTTTAAAAAGGGTTGATTAATACTACTACATACTCTGGCACTAGGAAGTAAACCCAAATAAAAGACTCTTGAAGCAAAATGCATTTTGTTTAGCAATGCGAAGAGTATTCCAAACATACATGTAAAAATTGCTTACACATCATTTTATCAGTTGTTTCGTGTATGAATAGCAATGTTGGTAATGAATGCAGTTTATTAAACTGAGATGAGAACTTCAGGCCTTTATTTTCTAACCATAACTTTCAAGTAGATACATTGTTGCAGGAAACCTTTCTTCATTCTTTGCCCTTTTCTAAGGAGATCTAGTTTGCTGCAGGTGGAAAATACCAGCAGTTCTAAAGCTGTCTGTTATTCCTTCAGAAGCTGTAACTGCAGTCTTGCCTTGCCACTTCCTTTAAAAGATAATGTGGAAATTAGTCTTTATTTAATTGGTCTTTATTGGATTTAGTCTTATCAGGATGACCCCTACCTGATAAATTAATAGCTTCTTCTATATTGTTAAACCATCAAAAATTTTCATAATTGAGGAAATTGGAGAGTAAAAAATAACCTCTTAAAGTATTTTCATGTTAAAATGTTTGTGGAGATGTAATTGGTGAGATTATGACAAAGGTAATGAAATCTATTTCCGAGTCTAAATTTATTAGATGGA
Source organism: Cinclus cinclus (assembly GCF_963662255.1). Lineage (NCBI taxonomy): Eukaryota > Metazoa > Chordata > Aves > Passeriformes > Cinclidae > Cinclus > Cinclus cinclus. Next base: position 22,444,435 of record NC_085084.1, on the reverse strand, counting down.
CAGATTTTTTTTTTTTTTGTGGCTGTTGCTGCTTCTAGAAATTATTTCTTCAAGAAAATATACTAAATAAGAACTGCTGTGAGTGTTTGTCCTCTTTCCTAGTCTGCCTGCTCTATCTGCTTGTGAACTTCTTGAACAGTTTTCTTCTCTTCTGTTAAGTCAAGAGGTTTGTGAGGCCTTGGGTAGACCACAAAACTGTGTAAATTCTCCATCCAGCACCCTATGAAGGTGAGGACATTGTTTTTATTCATGTTTTGCTGACAGCAGTGGACATTGTATTTTAGTCTGGTAACCTTCCAAAGTTCTCTCTGTAGCTGGGTGCTAACCTTTAGATGTTTTTTTTTGCCAAAGATCATAGTGTCATAGAGGGCTTCTGTTACACTCTCTGTGATTTCTGCTTTTGTGGTATTTCAGGTGACTTTGGAATTATTGTGGGTTACTTGTTCATCCAGATTAAGAAATAAGCATTTTGATACAGCCTGCCTGGTGATGCTTGGAGGCTCTTTCCCCATCTAAAGCTCTGTTAGAAGTTTTTTCAGAAGAAAAGGTGCCACGCTGTGACCTTTTTGGAAGACTTCTGTCTGCAGATGAGCACAGTTCTGGGATTGCTGCTAGGATTGTTTGCCTGCAGTTGCTCATAGAAAAATCAAAGATGGAGAACTGATGTGATTCTGTGCTTTAGAGCAGTCAGGGGCTTGACTTGCTGTGAGACTCAGAGCAAATGGAGCAGCGGGTCCAGGATGCTCTGGAGATTGATGGGTGCACCAGGGACCAAAACAAAACACCCTCCTACCAAGAACAAAAGTGATCCGGAATGATTTTAGTACATCTTTTAGATCAGCAACGTCTTATTGTCTCTGAGTGCTCTTCTAGTCAGTCCTTTTTAGCTAAGACCTTTAAAAATTAATGTTTCAAATAGATTAGACTTTAGCTACAGTATTGATATAGAAGTGACTTATGACACAGCTGCATGGAACAGGTTTTCTTACACTGTTTATTTACTCTGTTTGCCTCTAGGGAACTTGGCCACATTTATAATTTTTACTGCCCTCCTTAAAAGCGTGCGCCTAGAACTGCAAGTTTCCATCAGCAAAGATTAAATGTTTCTGGAAAAATGATGATACCTTTTTGCTATCTGAAAATTTAAGTAGTTTTAAGAAAACACATGGTTTGTCTTTGGTGTTATGTAGTGGAACAATCTTTGCCAGATTTGCTTTATAAAGCAATTTGCATTTGTGTAACACTTTTAGACTATAGGGAATCAGAACTGGGTTTGGACATGTTCCTGTGAGCTGTAGTGAAATAGAAGTTTTGCAGCTGTCATGAACAGGGCTATGTAAGGTGTACTACCAGTGCCACAGCCTTGTCCTGCCCCAGTATAACAGATTAATTCTTCTGCAGCCAGGGCAACAGACTGGAATCCCTGTCCTGGAATGCCATGGCAAAATAACCCTGCACTGCTTCTCCTGGTGCTCATTTTAAAATTAGCACACCTCGGCAGAATCCCTCAATCTGATGCTATGTCTGATCTGTTCCAAGAGACATAGCTGCGTTATATCTGTCACTCCCCATGTAAGAATTTGAATATGCTGTCATCCTTATTTTTCTTTGCAACACCCTTGTGAGATTGTATTTGTACTGTTTATTTTTTAAAAACAAGGAACTGAGCCATGGAGATTATTTGTTAATTGATCAGATTCAAATCTAAGAGCAAAACTCTGAGCAAAAATTGAATTGCAAGTAATGGTACCTTGTATTTGGCCTATGAGATTAATTCTTCTGTAATAAAGTTATTTCTTGTCATAAGTAGAGATTTGCTTGCTTTCTGTTATTTTTGTAGGGGTTCGTTTGTTTTTAAACTACATGTTCATGTTATCATCATCATTATTATCATAATCATTAGTATTGTAATTATTATTGTTCTCATCATCATTACTGTTATTTTGTTACTATGGTCATCATTATCCAGTTTTATTGCAAACAACTCTGACAAGAGTTCTGTTTCTGCAGCTCTGGAATTCCTGCATAGAAGAGATTTACAGAGCTGCACCCAACATACAAGTTCTTTCTGTAGAATAGAATGGGCCTCAGTACCTCAGTGAAACTGTTCATGCAAGAACTTTGAATTGTCAATGTTTCATGTTTTCATAGAAACCTTCTGAAACCTGCCCTGATACTAGTAATGAAAAAAAAAAAAAAAACAACTAAATCTGCTAATAATTCATGTAATAGTAATATTGCCCATTTCCTTTGCCTTCCTTCTACAGAAAGATTTTGTACAACACAGAAATAAGCAATATACTTTTAAGTTTCTTAAAAGAAGCCATAGCATAGAAACATACTCATGCTATTTGTGATATAAATTGGTATGGTAGTGCTATGCAATCCAATTCAAAAAGTGCTTAAGAGAAGGATGGCAGGAAAGAAGCAGTTAAGTGTGAGATAGTAAAGTAGAGGTAATTTAAAAAAATAATAATCAGGGAGAATGGACACCCAGAAGATTTTGATCAGCAGCTGTTGTTTCAGATCTGGCTGAATTGGTTTGCCCACATTTTATTTAGAATGTGATTATTTGTCATTTGATAAATGATTTGATAAATATTTGATAAATATGCATCTTCATCCTTCAGATGCTGGAGAAATTGTTTCAAGATTTTGTTTGCATTAATGTATATCCAGATTAGACAGGGCTAGTATTCCTTTTCTTCTAAACTAAGTCGTTGGGGTTTTTTTTGTTTGTTTGTTGGTTTGTTTTTTTTTTTTCTCTCTATTCCCACTTTTCCAATCTTCCTCTGCCCCCATTTCCCTCTAAAAATATCTTCAGGAATGACTTGCTGATGCTGTGCCACCAGCTGAATATGGAGGCGTCTGTTGCAGAGATCATGTGCCAGCTGGGAGCAGATGAAAATGGAAAAATTTCCTTCCAGGATTTTAGTCAGTGCCACATGGAACTGGTACAGGAAATGAAGAAGGAGGAAGTGGAGCTTTCTGTGAAATCGGATGACTCTTGTAAAAAGAAAAAGTTAAGGGATAGAGTAGCTTCCTGGCCAACTAGCAGCAATAACAGTTTAGGTAGGTATGACTTTTAAATGTGCTGTTGGTGTAATTTAACAAAAGTAAACTGTGGGATGTTTGTTACTGATTTTACTGGCATGAGGGTTGCCCCTAAAGGGCTTTGTGAATCTCCCTTGGCATAATTTCATCACGTGTTAGAGTGCAGTTTTAATGGATGCAGGCTTGTCATCAGAATCTAAACTAGAATGTATGCAGAGCATCCTTTTCTAAAAACAGAAATTGCACAAGAGAACAGACTTCCTGGGACTGGAAGACTTCCTTGTCCCTGGAAGGGACAAGGGCTGGTAACTAAAGATCCAGGGAGTTCTCTGTACAAGCCCAGGCAGGTTTGTAGGTAAGTAAAACTGAAAAAGGAGGGGAGACTTAATCTTGGTTCCAGTCATAACACACTGTAAGAACTAATGTTTTAAAAATTGTTCCACTTAGTGGGAGATCTGAATGCTGGAAGAGCCCTGTGGTTTAGAGAATACAAAAATACTCCTCCATCGGGTTAGAAACCAAGCCAAAAACAGCCAAAATCCAAACCAGGACCAACCAAATCAAAAGAAACCAACAAGAAAAACAAACCACAAGCCCCTCAAAAACTGCAAACCAACAAACACAAAAATGTGCTATTCCATCCCCAGGAAAATGGGATGTAGGAAGGGATTACCTGTGTCATTGAGCCCAGACCTTGATAGCACTGTGACCAGTCAGCATTGGGTCAGAAATGTTAACACCTGCAGAATGCTTCCTTTCACTTTGTAAAAAATGGAAGAGTCTAAAGGACACAGTTTCTGGGGTCAAAAATGGTGAAGTGTGGTTTCTTGTGGAAAAAGCTGAGGATGCTGTCCCTTCCCCAGCTCCCTACAACAGATGCATGCTGGCTGTGCATGACTGCTGGCTGGTGACATGGAACTGACCTGAGTCCGTGCTTCACAAAAACACCATCAACCTCTGATGGTGTTTAGTTGAAGCTGTGTTTCCTCAACCTTTTATTTAGGCTATATGAGCCTACATGTTTTAAAACACTTTTTAAACTAGAAATCTTCCATTATTCTTCCCAATAGCTTTCCTTTGAAATGTCTTAAATTAAGTTGGGAATGTTTTTTACTGTTGGATCTGCTTCATACATCTTCTAGAGAGTTGCGTTATTCCAGCTTCTTATGTAATAATGTGACCTGTTGTCAGGTGTAATGTTTAACATGAAATTTATTTATTTATTTGAAGGTAGTTGATGGTACGTGGGATTTCTGTTTTAGCAGCATGATGCAAAGCATACTGAAAACACAATACAGATACAAGTCACACACAGCAGAAGAGAGCAATTGCAGGGCACAGCTCAACCAGTGTGACTGAGCTGTGTATACAAGTACCCCACACTGGCCTGGCTAGTTCAGGGAGACATTCACACTCTTAATGAACTCGGGGAAATACAGCACCAGTTGATTCTCTCAGCTGTTTATAGTTTATCTAAAGCAAAACCCACCCTCAGGCGTTGAGATCAAGCCAGCTTTTCTGCAGCAGCTGTGATCAGTTCCAGCCCACATTCTTCCTGAGCTTCATGGGCACATCACCTTGGCCCGTCTCGGATCCTGCTCCCATGGCAGGGCTTTGCTGCTCAGTCACACCTGTGTTTATCTCATCAGTAGTCAGTTTCACAGAAAGTGAAGCTGGTCATATGTTGATTTTGGTGGTTTGGTCTATCTATTCATTTACTTATTTGCTTTGGAGCTATGGGGTTAGCATGTTCTGTCTTCTAGTCACTTTGCACATTTTTTGGCTGTCATCTCAGAAATTCAAATTTCCCTTGTTTACTTTGTATCCTTGGTGAACTCCTTATCTTTTTGGTTTTTGAATGGACTGTACTAGTCCCTTGTCATCCCATCATCTCATGCTTCTTGGCTTTTCATTTTGGCTTTTCAGCATAACAAATCAGTTTCACAACTCTGTTAAACTTCCATCCCATATTTTATGGTTTCGTAGTCATATTTTGTTACAGAGGTAGTTTGTTCATTCACTGCTAGCATTTCTTTTGTTTTGCCTTCTTTCATACATATTCTGGAATTGCAAAACTCTAGTTTCTATGCCCATTTCTCCCATCACATGCTCAATTGATTTTCAGCCTGTGAATCTCTTTCTGGAGATGTCAGACAATATTTTGAAGCCAAGATTGTGCTTTATTTCTTTAAGGATATTGTGTGCTCCCTTGCTCATATGATTATCTTCCATTGCCTGCTTTTTTGGATCTGACACAGTTGTATTTTTCTGCAAAACAGAGTTGTTGTACTACCCTCAGATGGCTATAGAAAGTTTCCCTGTTTGCTGACCAGATTTCTGGGGTTTAAAATCTTATTTCTCAGACAAAGCAGCCAAGTAATTATGATTTGTAGTAATCAGAGGTGAAAGACATCTCCTAAACTTCATAAGTGAAAGGCCAACATAATAGTCTTAAAATTTATCCCACAAAGAAAACTTACAAATTGCTGCCAAAAAAGTATTCATAGATGAACTTCCAAATTTATTAGTGTATAGAATTCAATCCCAACTGCTTTTTCCCCCTATTCCCCAATTGCTGCTAAGTTTTACAAGAATAATTTAATGCATTTTTCAAGTTGGTGATTGTGCCCATTCTTCTTTTCCTGTTTTTTCTTTTTTTTTTTTTCTGAAAAGTTAAGTCCAGAAGACATTTGAATTTCCTACCTTGATGTATTTTGCTCTGCTGATCAAGTGTGACTACCTTCATGCACTGCACTTTTAGAGCTATGGGGAATTACGGGATTTTTTACACTGCACATTGATGTGCAGTTGCGCAGAGATTACCAGTCAGGCAGCATTTTGTGCTGCCTTTTCTTGGAACTGTTCCAAATTCTTAAAAAAAATAAAAGCAAGACCTTTTATCTAAATACAACATTAGCTTTGCTGCCTGCAATTTTTGCTTTTCATTATGAGGAAAATAACTCGAAAAGAAGTTTCAAGAAGTAATTGCATCTAATTTGCTATTGAACTTTATCTCATTCATCTTTTTTATCATTGATAAGGTTATTTGCATAATTTTGCCCAACTTTGCTCAACAAATGTTCATGCCTGTGTTTCCAGGTAGGATGCAGAAGTGAGGAAATTGGTTTACTATTTTAATCAAGGCACAGGACTCAGGTTTATTATTACTGACTCATGTATGTCCTCAGTAAGCCAAAACCTGCATCATATTTACCACCCTGTTGAGCAAATAAATGTATAGATTTAAAAGCTTAATGTTTTATTCAAGTGCACAAAAAAGGAAGCTTTCTAAGTCAGTAGAATTAAGTTTTTTGATATTTAGTAAGTGAAGCACTGATCTTGGCTTTAACGGGTAAAACCCTAAAACAACCAAGGGTCTCCTTAGTAAATCATGTAGGTGTGTGCGAGCAAGAGCTAAGTCTTCTCCTGGTGTGCACAAGCAGGAATTGGGAGCTAGACAAAACCAACTGGAGCTGATCCTGATCATAGATGAATGAATGAATGAATGAATGAATGAATGAATGAATGAATGAATAACTTTGTTACTGTTGCAGAAACTCCCTCTGGCTTCTGACATTACTGATCCTGTGATGAGCAAGAAGAGGCGAATTGGTCAGCAGCAATTCACCAGTCACGTCCAGCCAGCAGCTGCAGGCCTCTCTTCTTCCGGGGTGCCACCTTCCACATCCCTTTCTACTTTGAACGTGTCTCCAAGTGTCGTCTCCATTTCCCCCTGCACCCGTGAGGTGCACCAGGAAGAAAATTTCCAGAGTTCTCGTGTCCCAGAGCTTGGCATGGTGCAGAAGGAGGTCCCCAGTTCAAATGGGAAGAGAAATGAACTGAGAAGGCTGAAGCAGTCCCATCCTTTGGATTTCGATGAAGGTATTAATATGCTGCTTCTCCTAAGTCCTCTCTGGAGAACTGTGGTGGAAAGATTTGGTTATTTAGAGAAGCTTCTGCCCGAATTAGAGCACAAGTGAGATCCTTTTCAACTGTGCAGATGTTATTAAGAATAAATGTGAAGTAGGGAGCTAGAAAAGAATAAGAGAAGAGAGGTGGGGCTTGGGGAAGAGAGAGATGTTAAGTATGAAGATATCAGCACCACATGGATTCTCTGTCATCCAGCCAGTCTTTCTTCAGCCTTGGTCTTGTTGGTGATGGGGGTCCCCAAATCCCTCAGGAGGTACCACCTTTTATACTGCCCAAGATTGGAGTACCTGCAGGTACAGATGGTCACAGATGTTCTTAGGTCTTGGCCTGCAAGGGATGTAAGCTGTCATTTCCTTACCCACAGTCTCTCCAGCAGAATTTCTGTCTGGTATCCCAGTTCAAGTCTTCACCTCTGTTAGGTCAAGGCTTAGTGCATTTCTTCATGCCATCTGAGCTTTTTTTAAATTCTTGTTCTGATGGCTTATCTTAGGGGAACATCCTTCTTTGACTGTGCTCTGAAACAGTTAATTGTATTCTTGCACTGTGTGAAAAGGGAGCTTTGAAACCCGGGACTGAAGACATGAAGGCATTGCTCTCTAGTACTGCTCTACATTATCCCTCATGCACCGTCCTGAAAAATCAAGACTTTGTTTTCTGCCATTGCATTACATTGGAAGTCTTGTTGTTTAAAAGACAACAAGAGCAAAGCCCAGAATCTGTGCTGCTGGAACCTTATCTAAGACGTCATTCAATTTTAGAAATTCTCCCTCTGTATTGCAAAACCAATCAAGAAGAAAGAAATGTGACCCATGGATTAATGCTGGGGAAACCTGGTAATAATGAAGAGCCAGGACCTAGGAAGCTACAGAGAATGGATGTTTTCTTTTAGTTTGATTTCTAGTAAAAGTAACGGTTGATTGAGGCACCACTTTTTCCACCAGCAGGTTTTCAAGTCTGCATGTTGGAGACAGAAACCCATTACACATTTATTGCAGGCTAATTTGCTGAAATATGTAAATCAAATCTCAATGATTTCATCATTGTTCATTGAACTCAGCCTTTTCATGGAAACTCCAAAAGCTACCAAACCTGGGCTGGAGTTCCTGCAGTTGTAGTTTGGGCTTTGCCATGAGCTCCTCTGTATCTTAGCTGCAGAATTTCTTTCTTGAAAAGCTTTACAAGACTGAAGATGACATTGAAAAACTAAACAGAATGGCACAAAGAACACTTGATTTCTGATGCCAGGGACACACCCAGTAGGGCAGAGTTCAGTTGCTTTCTCTGTGTGCTGTCTCCTTTGGAAGTTGAATTTGCAAATCACTAGTTGGGTTTAGCCTGGAGGCATGTTCAGAGTGTGCAGATGCCTCTTGAGAGTGGTGGTGTGCTTGTAGACTCAGGTGCTTTCAGATGGTCTTTTCACATTTCTTCTGGACATACACACAGTACCAACAAACCTTGGGATGACTTTGGAAGGACTCCTGCTTGAATCTATAAACATGTGAGCACTGGTCTTCAGGAGCCAGTTACAAAACCCTGAGCAGCTGGTGCGGGAAAATTCTGGACTGTGTTTCAAATTGGCTGAAGCTTTTGTGTGGACTGAGCCATGAGAGCAAATGCACTTTTGGGAATGAAATGCTCCCAGCAAAGCTCTTCTTACAAGTTGTATTGAACATACTGTGACTTTCCTGCAGACAAAAGTGCAGAAACTTTGCATCCACACTTTGTTTCATCGAAACTGCGGGCTGCTGGAATGGGCAAGGAAATGGCAGCAAAACCATTGGATGTGAAGAACTCCAGCTTTTTTCTCTATTTCTTGTTAGAATCTCAATGTTGGTCTCTCCCTTTCACCCTCTCAAGCTGTTGTCTTTTGTGAAGCTGCATCTGTTGCTGCAAGTTGTGCAGATGCCACCTCATGCCCTCAAAAGAGAAGAGCTGAGCTGGACTTTATCCTGTGGTAGTGCAGAACCTGTAGAATAAAGTGGCCATGCCTTCTGTCTAAAGCTCGGAACTGGCTACTATAGAGAATGTTATGTCTGCCCCATTATTAAGTTTTGTAGGGTTTCCTGAATAACTTCCTGTGAGAACAAAGCTCTGAAGGACTTTTTCAAGGCCATCCAGTAGGTCTGGTTTTGCTTTTTAAAGATCTCCTGGTGAAGAGTGTCCAAATTCTGCTTTTCCACAGGAGAGAGAAAAGAGACTTCCATTGTGTCCACATGGTCTGCAACAAACAACCAAGCAGACTACTTGAGGTGAGTGAAATAACAATTAAGGCTTGCTGCTGGCAGTGGGGTGCCACGTGAAGCTGTTTACAGTATTGAAAGGATGATTTGGAGAAGGTTATGCTGTATCTCCCAGGCTAAGTGCTGAGATGGACCCCGAGGTGGGTTTGTCCCGGACGGGCCCTCCCTTCCTGCAGTGCAGTTGCACAAGGTCAGCTGCAGCTCTGGTGCTGCATCCCCCCCTGGGATTTGCAGAGCAGGAGGGCAGGGAGAAGAGTGTCTGTCTGTGTGTCTGTGTGTGTCTGTGTGTGTGTGGTATCAAAGGCTGGGAATGGCTCAGAGCTTCTGTCAGAGCAGTGATGGTGGCAAGGGCAGTCAGGCCTCCTGCAACCCTTGGGCTCTGGGGCAGCTGTGGCCTTTGGAGAAGGCGTGGCAGGGCCCTGGGTCACACTGGATACAGCCAGGGATGCTCTGTGGGAAGGCTCAGGGCAAGGCTGGCCCTGCGGGGGAGCAGCCAAGGGAGGCCTGTGCTAGGGTTCTTGCTAGGAAATGGCACTGGGCACATGGCACAAGTCCAGGCTATTTCTTCCCTGGTACCTGCCAAAACCTGGAAAGACATCTGTACTTTCCTTTCCAGAACACACCAGCATACCAGGCAGGTGCATCTGGCCTGGGATGCATCCCTGGCACAAGCTGTTTTCTCTCTTGGTACTGAATTTTTGACTTGTTAAATTAATTAATTTAACAATTAATTAATCTCAGGAGGCTTTGGAGGATTCATTTCCATGTGGAGGGAGTTTTTGTCATCCAAGACAACCAGGTGTTCAGGCCCAGAGGAGCAGAAGCATTGGTGTGTCAGTGCTGGGAAGTGGTGTCTATCATTCCCATTGTAGCTTTGTCTTGGATTTATATCATGAGCTTTATAAACCTCACTCATATTAATTTGAGGGGGGAAGAGAATGAAGAAAGTTTTTCTCCCTGCAGGATCTTGAAGCATTAATCGGTTTTGCCCTCCTTAGCAGCTGATGTGATTTGGGATTTTGTAGTTGTAATTTCAGACTTGTTTAGAGTGGGTTTTTTTTTAATGGCTGAATTACAAGGGCCTCAGCTTAAAGCTCAGTGTTGTAACAGCTGTCTGCTAGAAGAATCAAGTATTTTTATTAACTCTGCTTTGCTGTTAGACAAACAGACATAAATATAGCTCAGAAGTCCAACTCTGTGTAGCCAAATCCATAAGTGCAGTTCCTGCCAAAAAATGAGTTACAAATGGAATTTCAAAAGGAAATGTAAACTTAAAAGCATTTCCTATATAGAAAGAGAATATAATTTAGCAATGTTTCTTCTCTTCTGAGGCTATGGTCATTGCTGGTCCTTTGACATTTGAAATGAGTGCCAATGTTTTCTAAATGTGTTCCACTTGCTAATGAAGAAAACTCCTACAATGTAAACTCTTGGTAATTAAGTGTCATAGAAAAGTGGCAGATTTCTAGAGTTACCTGACTACATTCTCTTCAAGCACATGAACTTGCACGTAGAAAGAGTCAGAGCCAGAGCAACTGACTCGGAGCTTGGGGGTCGGTGTTTGACATTTGCCACGTGCTTGATGTAAAACGACACATGTGCTTGATGGAATAGGAACACATTAGAATATTCACTTGGAGTTCATTCATAGAAAAATGATCTTATTTTTTCCATTAGAAAATACATAGCCATAGTCTCCTTGGAGCAACGCCAGCACTACAAGGATGACTTCAATGCAGTGTATGAGGAATACCAGAAATTACATACTCAGATCGACAAGATCAACAACAATTTCAGACGGTTTCATGAACAATGGTTTCATGAACCTCTGAATTGAGGCTCCAAAGCCTACCAAGTAAAGAAGGATAAAGCTGTGAAGGCTGTGCTTCATCACAGCACTGTTTTGGATTCCCTGGAGCTGCTCAGTGGGACAAATGGAAACTGCAGAATTGCCACCTGTGCTCAGCCACTGCTTGGGCTGGGTCTGATTTTTGCAAGACGCAGCCCCAAACCCCCTGTTTGAGGTGTCTATGAACAAACAGGAAGGTGAGATGTGTCCCAAGCAGAGTCTTAGAGCATGTGCTCCTTGTGTTCCCTATTGAGAGGCTTAATTGTAGATTTTGGGTGATGCTGGGAGTTGGGGATTTGTTTTTGCAAACATCCCAGGAGAGTGGTGGCTCACAGAGATGAAAATCTCTAGAGTCAAACAGAGAATAGTTTTAGTGTTTACCTAGGTTTGCATTTCATGGTGGTAGCGAAACATTCTTTATGGTTTTTTCTTGAAGATGCTGCTTCATCAAATCCTGGCAGATTATCAGCAGTTACAACAGGTATGTGTGAGACCAGACCTGCAGGGCCATGGTTACTGCTGAGTCTGGCTCAAGGCATTTTTAAAGCAAAGGACATCAGTTTCTAAACTCGACAGAGATGCTTGCATTCCCTAATTTTCTTTTCTTTCTCCTTCACAGGGTAGCCCCAGCTACTCTGAAATGAAGAGCAGGTGCCAGTTCCTGCACGAAAAGCTGTCCCATATTCAGAGCCAAATATCTGAATTTGACAAACAAGAATTGGAGTCCTGGCACCAGACATCTGCTTCAGCCTTATAAATCAGTCACCTCTGGATTTTTATTTGAAATAGGCTTTTAGGATTATTTAATTTAGCACTGAACAGTTAAGATATGTTAGCACATAGCACTGAGCAGATGATTATTTGTTAAAAATGTAGGATTAGTTCAAAGAAGTTTAGGAAGTTTTAGATGTTGAAGGAAGTTAGTTTTGAACTTCTACAATAAAGAAATTTCACAGTTGATAACTCTATCTCTCATTGTTGATACATTATTTGGAGTGGCTTTCTTGTGGTCAATTCTTTGCTTCAAGCCTTAGGTTTATCCATGGAAATAAATTTTTTCAGTAGAGGGTAGAAGCCCAGTACCTCTACTATGAGGCTATGCACATGTTAAGAGGACATTGTGGAAAATTGAAATTCTTTATGATAGGTATAGGGGTGTTTTTTGATCTGTCTTGTAATTTTAACTCTTTACCTTATTCTGTAAAAGGTATAAAAGTTTGGGCAAAGCCCTTCCCCAAATCACCTTATTTTGGATGGTTACACAGGAATTCCTATGGGCTGCACCAAGATGTCAGCTGAAGCACCTCCTCCTTGTAGACCTTGGTTTGACCTTTTCAGTGAGCCAAGGAATATGGAGATCTTGGCAAATGTTTTGTAAAGCACATTTACAAGTGTTGCAGAGAAGATACTTCAGCAGGTTTTAAAGAGAAACCAGGTGAATGTGTCAATATGGAGACACTGTTTAATAGTTCTTTCAAAAAAAGTCTGTCACGACTAGATTTTCCAGAGAAGCACAGCCATTGTTTCCTGCACAGACCTATGGGGACTCTGAAGTCCAGCCATTTTCCTAATTCTCCTGTTGTTAAGATATTCAGCTGACACTGTGGAGTTTTGACCAGCAATGCCATAACATTCTTCTGGGCAAGGATAGAAAAATGACTGAGGGAAGAAAATATTTGATAAGAGTCAAATGGGGCCATGAATGCCCCTTTCTTCCTTGGAGAGTATTTTAGAACTTCCTCAGTTGTCTCCATGCCAACACAGTTAAGTCCCCATAACTGAGATATCTTGCTGCATTGTGTGATTGAACAGCTGAGCTGTTGCTGCCCTTTGTTCTCCTTCAAGTGAAGTTCAAGAGAATGTCACCTCTTAAATCCGGAGATTTGCATCCTTTTTTGCCTGGGGCAGGGGCTGCTCCTATACCTCTAGAGTGCAGCAGCACAAGGAATTCTGCCACGGGGGGCCTTGGGGTGAATTCTGTTGGGGTGCCTGCCCTTGGCCTGCTGACTGCTGCTGCTTGGAACCACAAGCAAGAGTGCTGCTGTCAAGAGTGGGATGGGACTGAGGATTTTTCATGGTTACCCCTTCATGACTTCTCTTTCCTTACATGGCAATTTTTCTAACATTCTATACAGCATAAAGGAGTCATATTTTCATGCTTTTACAAGTGTAAGCTTCAAATTCTCATTTGACTTTATTTTCCCACCTAGATCTTCATGTGTTGTGGCTGGCTTCCTTTGTGGAAGTTGTATCAATGCACTAATCCCATCCCCTTTTATTGCAGCAGGAGTGCTTAGGAGTACTTGAAATGGTCATTTCCACTTTAAGTGCCTTGTTGCTCTGCTTTCTGACATAGACACAGTCACCAGGTTGACGAGGTATGTACCTGACATCCAAAGTCATCAGGGATGCTCACACCAGAAAGCTGTTCAAAGGTGAGAGTAGTTTTCCCAAAGGTGATGCACGCAGACTGAAATTATCATTTCCAATCACATGGTTGTCTCTAGAAAGGATTGTAACTTGGGAAGGTCTTCCACTGAGCATTTCATATGGGCTTACCTTTTTCTTTAGAAGCCACTTGAATTCTGATCCTCAATAGTGCAAGGGAAAGTGCTTTTGGCCACATCCCAGTGGTTTCCTTGCAAATTTTATTCATGTGTCTTTTCAGACTCTGATTTGTTCTCTCATCTTGCTGCTGGGCTAAGACCTCCATAGGTTATGTCCCATGGAACTGGGAGTGTTCTGTATAGATTTTGTCCAATTTCAGCTATGAAATGACAATCTCCACCTGCTGACATTCCGAGCTGTGTGTGTGGCAATGTAAGCTAACGAAGACTATAAAGGATCCTGTGGTCTTGAAACTTGCCACAAAACCCCAAATGGAAAGCAGAGAGAGATTCCCAAGATCCTCAGTGTTCCTTCCCGTTTCAGCTGATTTTTCCTTATGCCAGCTCTTTTTATTTTCATAATTCTTTAACATTTCTTTGAAAAGATAGCTTTGAGCTTATGTGTGCAGAGTTTCCCAGATGCCTTTGAAAAGAGCCAAAGAGCAATTCACAAGTGCATGGCTCTTTCCAACCCAATCTTGTCATTTTAATGAGGAGCTTTGTGTGCAGGTTATTGGAGCCTTGGTGCCAGTAACCCCTGTAGAATGGAATTGGTTTTCCTTCTGACAAGTGCAGAAACTCATGCAAACTTTGTGCCTCTCGATTCAGACTTTATGAGCCCTGTGATGAGCAAGTGTCCTGGGTTGACTTTATGATGCTTGTATCCCCAACTGTTTGTTCTCTTTGGGTTGGCTATTAAGTTCTGCAACTTGAAGACTGGTTCCAAGAGTGAAGGGGGAGAGAAGAGGTGCACAGTTTGTCATCAGGGACTGCACTTGCTCCCCCACATTCCTACACGCCGACTGTGTTATCTGCAGTGGACAGCAGGAGAGGGCTCTCCTTTACTTTTACTTTGTTTTTGACTAGCTGAGGCAGAGAAATTCCCTGGTCTGTGGTTCTTTTCCATTTTCTTGGAATTGTTTGAAGCTGCTCTGGACTGACAAAGCCAGAAGAGCAGCAGGATCTGGCACCTTTGGCACACCATGCCTGGCCTGGGCCGTGGCATTTCCCAGCTCTGGAGGGACTGAGAACAGCCTGAATGAGCCGAGCTGCAACCCACGAAAGGGACTCTGTTGAATTTGTCATCTCGTCAAAGCAGAGAGATGTTTTGTTGTTTAGTATTGCTCATTTTTGTGCTGGGGACTGCTTTGCCTGTTAAATCAACAGATTTTTTCCACTTCATTCTTTTCCCAAACCAGTTGCGGGAGGGGCCATACCAAAACTTTGTCAATCTTACTGAAACCTCTCTTTCTCCTTCTGTATTAACATTGACAGTACTTTGACTAACAGAATGGAGGTGACATGAGAATTCATTATAACCTGTAAACAAATTTCCATGGGGTTTTTATTAGACTTTTTTTTTTTTTGTTAGTTATGGTGTTATAGTTTGGTTTGGGGTTTTTGTATTTCTGCGAGTCTTAAGTGTGTCCAATTCTTGTGCATTCAGGAGGCTGTACGGTGCCTTTCGTGGGAATTTGCTTGGCTATACGCAAGCTCAGAGACCAGCGTGTGGCAACTCAGGCTGAGCACAAAGCAAGCACAGGAGGAGTCTGCAAGGTGCTCTGTAACAATAGGTACTTTTAGCTGTTATCCAGTGTGTAAGAACTACATACCCTCTGCTTCAGATTCTCCTCATAATGCACACTGTTCTTGTTTTGTATGATGCAGCTCTCTTCAATTCTCTTACACGGTGCATTCATGAGCACTCACATGATGTTCGCTAAAAAATTCTGCCCCAGCTGAAGAGCACAGGGTACGCTATGCCCTGAGCAATAGCAGTAGAGAAATGGATATACACAGACTTCAGGGGCAGAAATGGCACTAAATCTGTGACGATATGTAGGAGTGAAAACACAGAAATCCACAAATAGTTGCACAGCCCACACATCTCCACTAGGTTCTGCAGAATGGCATCAAATAATGCACAGGGATCCAGACCACGAACTGGTGCTGCACTTGTCAGTGGGCAGAGCTGTGGGAGGCAGGAATTAAAGGTGATTTTGGACCAGGAAGAAGAGAGGGAAAGACAGCTTCCAGCTGGAGATAGATTGGAACTGCTCTGCTGACCCAAGCAGAACAGGGAACAAGTTGCAAATTAGTTGGATGAAAGAGATTTGCCAAAGGAAACCATGCTATCTAGGCATTAGTGTTCTTTCCACAGCACACAGAGTTTAGAGCAGGAAGATACATCAGATAAAAATATTCCTGCAAAGTCTTAGAAAAAATCCTTTACCAATAGTTATTTCACAAATATGTCCATGTAGGAATGAAAAAACCTGCACAACTACCTGTGTCATTAAGAAGGATACTCTGTAGATTCGCACATTAACATTTGCATAATTATCTCTGATACTTGCCAACATTTAAAGCTTTTTTTCTCCTTTTGCCTTTTCAAAACATACAAAATGTAATGAAATTCTCTCTTTAAACTGAAGACTTCTGCATGCCAAAGCAAGCCATGATTTGCTTGCTCATAATCATCTTTTCCCTGTCTCTTAGAGGCACTGCTGCATTAATTGTTTATCCAAACTTGAAACAGTTCATGAGTGACTCTGAAGATAAAAGTATTGAGCCAATCTCAATGGAATTCATGTCCTATGCCTCTTAAAGCTGAAAGAATGTACTTATTACATGTGAGAATTAAGTCTTGATACCTAGTAAATGGGAATAAATGAAATATACTGTCTAGAGCATCATGTGTCAAGGGATGATTGCATTTTAGTCTTATTTGAGCAAATCCGTGATCCAAGAGAGAAAGGACTGCTCAATTATAGCAGAGAAAGTAGGTTAAAAAAAATATCTAGGTGTGGTGCAGTTGGAGTCAAACATTAAGTACGTGGGTTTTGAAGTTGGGAAGTGATTCTGTATCAGATGACTTTAACACAACATTACTAAATGCATGATCTTCAAACACATTGGCAACAAATAGCATGATATAAGAAATGTTGGTATTCCTTACATTGAAGGCTGGACGGGGAGAAGGAAGGCATGGAGTTTTCAGGAGTTTGCAAATCAAGCACATCATTCTAGATCACAATGAAATCTCCATTAAGCAAAAATACTAAGTGGAGGGCTCTTCATCCATTCAATATTTTACTAAAATTCAGTGAAACGTACTATTTTGGTGTGTAAAAAACTTTCATGTAGAAAACAGGAGTGTGCTGAGAGATTTTTAAGTCTGGCCCAAAGAGTGGCCAGATTTTCAAGTCAGGCCCCCTGTTAAACAAAAATCAGAGTCTAAAACTTTTCAAATTAAATGACCCTGGATGAGGTAGGAAACACAAGTCCTTCCCTTGAACCTTTAATGGCTTGTTCTAGCTCATTCCTGAAAATGGTAGGCAAAGAGGACCCCACATAAATCAATGGAGCATCAGGGTGCATCTCTAAAAGGCAGCTGTAGCTCTGCAATAACTTGGGAATTAGAGAGACATCAGTGAGCCAATTTTGAGTCAAACTGTTAGTGAGGAACCCTGTCCCAGAGAACTGACAGCTTTTCTCAAGGAAGTTGAGCAGCAGGATATCACGGCACATGTGGCTGGCAGGTATAAAGGAGACAAGGTGGGAAGTTGGTGGAAATTCACCCTGAGATTCACTGATCACAGCAGGATGAAGAACCCATTTTATCAGACTCTGGGTCTCAGTAAGAAATGAAGAAGCCTCTGTTTATTATATTAGGTCCAGCTGGCCACTGTCAGGTGGTAGCAGCTGCTCAGCAGAAGGCTCTGCTTTAACTTCAGCTCATCACACCTGGAGGCAGCCCTAGAAGTGCTCCACACCTCAGCTGGTGCCAGAGCACAGGGATACCGGACACCCTCTTTCGACCCTTGTGTGCCATTAACTAAAGGCATCTCCCCAAACCAAGCTATCCCATTCAGCACTTAGCACAGAATATGTCACTGCCAGGGAAGTCAGCATGTAAGAATACAGAGAAAAATGCAATCATGAAACATATTGGGGATTCAATATAATACAGGATAAATTCAAGTTTTGGTACTTCCTTCATAAATGAGCATATATACTAGCTGTTTTCTCTGGAGTGTAGTTCAAGAATGTGCACTTTCCATAGCAGTAAAATTCTTCACTTCATGCATTCACAGCTAGCAGAGCTCTCACTCAACTTGTTTTTTCTCTTCAGTGTAAGGAAGGACTTAGTTCAAATGAACCGTGCTACTTCCTCTGAAAGATACCAAATTATGGCAATAATACATGCAAAGTCAAAGGTTCTTTAAGGCGGGCCACTGGTATCTAAAATAAGGATGGTTTACATGTAGCATCATATGCACATAAGATAACAATCAAACAATTTTCTTATGTTTATGAAAAATATGTTTTGTGCTCCCAGAAATTACACGGTCAAATACAGCCAAACTCGGATACAAATGCTTTCCTCACCATGAAAATGTCCAAACAAAGAATAGCTGCCAGTGATACATTTCCTACAGTCCTGTTTGCCCCAGGTGTGGATAAAACGGGCGTCTGAGCTGCTCAGGTCATTCCGGCCTGTTGATCCGAGCCTGCTCCAGAGTGTCACCAACAAGGGCATGGAAGTTCAGCATCCTGTGCTCTACGTTGTGTGCTCTGGTCAGGGCTCCTGAGAGCTCCTCCAGGGACGGGATAAACCCCCACCAGTGGGGACCAGCTCCTGCTGTGTCACCAGGCAGCCTCGGATGGTGCTGGGGAAGCAGCCCATGCAGGGCTCGCTCAGCCCCGGGCACTGTGGGCAGTGCTGCATTCTCAGCAAAGCTCTGCTGCAGGCTTTGCAGAAGTGTGGGTGTTCTGTTGGATAGATCTCTGCAATCCCCAAATTCAGAGCCCGCAGGAAAGTCCAGCTGGGTGTGAGTGATCTTCCCATTTGTCCCGTGGCCTTTTCGGGAATGCTGCCAAGGAGCCTGATGTCTCTTCTCCCCACCTGGAGGCATCAGCACATGCCAGGGAGCTGTCAGTGAGACCAGGGGTAATCACACTTCGTAGACTACTGCAAACAGGGTGGTGTCAAAACTTCCATTCGCTAATGCCTCTGTGCTAATGCCTGTGCCCAGCAGGAAGAGTCCAACATCTGTGAAAAGCTCCTGCACATCCACAGCAGCCTCAGTATCTGTGTTTGTAGAAGCATTGCAGAAAAGTGTGCTTGTCAAGTCTCAGCCAGTCTCATAAGCATTTCAAGGGTTTCTACAACCAATCGCTTGCTCAATCAATCAATCAATCAATCAGTCACTGTTTTTAAGGTTTAAAAAAAGGAAATTAGAATAAGAACTTGAAACAGTTATATTATGACATCTTACATATATCCCAAATGAATTTTAGCAGTAGAATTTTGGAGGAGACAAACTCCTCACAAACTAGGACAGCTCTTTTCTCTATAGAGAAACACCTTCCAAGTAATGTTACAACACAATCAATAATTCATGTTTTCTTTGCAGGTTGCATTAAACACAGCCTACAAATATGTGTAACAGGAAATCATTGTAGGCAGAGTTCTTAGGTTACCAACTGCAGCAAAGGGCCTGTTGTACCTGTCTCTGTAGCTCTCTTACCTCATGACTCATTCTGCAAGTTGCAATAAACAGCTGAATGCTCCCAGTAACTCCAAGTCGTTCCTCTTACCATCCTGAATGGATGGGCAAAAGTAGCGTTAAACAATATCAGCAACTCTTCAATTCTATCAGAACTTAATGCTTCAAGTTTTGATTTTGTGT
The DNA here is from genome assembly GCF_963662255.1 of Cinclus cinclus. NCBI lineage: Eukaryota > Metazoa > Chordata > Aves > Passeriformes > Cinclidae > Cinclus > Cinclus cinclus. Next base: position 22,425,060 of record NC_085084.1, on the reverse strand, counting down.
CTTGCAGGGCAAGCAGATGTACCAAACACACAGGAGAACATGATTTTAGATGGTGCTGTTTAGTTTGGTATGCTCAAGAGCTGCTTTCCTCAGGAACTAATGGATAATCGCTCTCTAAGCCTCAAGCACTGCAGAGTGAGTAAAGCCTGAATGGACAAACTCGCACTTCACGTGGTTCATGGTAATCCTTACATACTCGGAGTAGTGTTGGATAAAGCAGGTAAAGGATACTGGAAAAACATCCTCCCCTGACATGATCTGTGATTCACAGGTAAGAAAAAACGTCAGTTTTCAAAACAGAAAAAGAATGTTTATACTGAGGAATTCCCTAGACCTGCCTGAGAAGGTTGCCTTTCAGAGAAGGCAATGAAGCAGTAGATGGATCAAAAAGAAACTTAGCTTAGAGTTGAGAATAAAATCACAGAAACATGTATTGCAAATATTAACCCATTTCATAGACTTAATGGCTACAACTCAGTAACTTTTTATTGAAGCTGTACAAGTTTTCATGCATTTTTTTCACATTTCCTTTAAAAAAGACTGTACAAATAATGTAAGGAAAAGCATGAAGTACAGTTAATACTGACTAAAGCATGATGTTAAGCATAGGCAGAATCAAATAGTGTCAAACCATGTCAAGCATTTCCTGAGGCAATCTGAAGTCTGCTGAGAAGTCGCTGACTGAAAGGAATAGTAGCAAAAACCAGAATAAATGTAGAAAAGATAGGGCTGGTATAGGGGTGTGGAACAGAGAGCAGAGTTGGTCGAGATATTCTGGCCTTGGTCGGGTACAGACCATGGAATAAGAAAGCACAGATATGAAGCAAAGAGCTTCATGTGCAGCTATCAGATTTTTTGGAACCATGTCTTTTTGTAAGGCTGCCAAGTAATGCAAACAATAGGCTGATTCTGTAACTGAGGGAACATTCTGGCTTGGGGATGTGGCTGCTTGGGGCTGCAACAGTATATAAAGTTGACCTGAGAGAACAAGAAATTACTTCAGTGACTTCAGTGACTTCAAGAACTTCAAGAACTTCAATGACTTCAACTCTGATTTCAACTCCAACTTCAACTCCGACTTCTTTTTGCTTGGGCTTTGGCTTCTGCCTTGGATTCCTTTTTGTACCCCTTCTTTGAAGTCCCGTCACTCAGTAGCATGGCAGACAGGCTCTCACATCTTTAATAAGTATCCATGTAGAAGTGCCTTATATTATGATCAAAAGTTTGTTCAGTTGAGGTGAGTGAAAGTATTCTTGCTGACTGCAATGGGTTGGAAACCACATACTTTGGGAAAAGATGACAGAGAAAACATTCAAGTGATCAGCATATCCTTTGTATTCAGTCTCTGTTTTCTCCAGTCTAAATGAGATACGTACTCATAAATCACAACCAATCTTCTGTTCTCTTTAAGTCTTAGTTTGGTATTCCAGATGGCTCTTGAAATTAAATTGGCTTTCTGGAAAGCAATTTGCTATTCTTCTAGCAGTCACACAAGTAAGGACAACAAGTGTTGACAACTCAGAGTAAAGAGTCAAAAAGCAAATTTGCATGGGTTATTTTGTGTTTTTTTTATTGCTACATCACATACATATGTGAACTCCTCCTAATGTGAGTCTCACTATCATCATTCATAAATATCACAGTGATTCAGCAAAGGGATTAATTTATTTCCAAAGTCAGACTTCTAAAGTCAGTGCCCTTCAAGAAGCTGTGTTCTCACCAATGGAGACCTCAACAAAGCTTCTTGGATTTCTCCTGGGAGTTAACAGCAGATGTGTCAGCTGAGCACCTCTGCAGCTCCAAATATCTCCTGCAGCCCCTTATGCCTCAGTGCTGAGCTAGATTTATTTATATACATATTTTATAGGAATTGATTTCTATATTTATTTCTCTATTTCTATTTCTATTTCTACAGAAAGAATATGAGCAGCTCATCTCAACCTCAACTTCAGCAGCTCATCTCCTGTACCCAAGACACTTGCCCTGCACCCCATGTCTGTAGGGGTGCAGGTGTGTATGGGAGACCCATTTCCTTCTGGAGCAGCAAATGAGGCACAACAGATCCCACAGGGAAGATTAAATGGATCAAAAGGCCCACTTTAAGGCACCTGAATCAAGGATGAGATCTCCACCAGCCCTACAGGCAGTTTGGACACCCAGCTCCCCTGGAGGCACAGGTACGTGGGAAACTAAAGGACAGCCCTGAATGATGAACTATCTAACTCTAGTACACCTCATTTTTTTCCCTGGGGAAATAAGGAATGCAAAGAACATGCAGTCCTACTAGAGAAACTTCATGGAGCTGTCTGAGAGTGTTTGATAGCATTTTTAAAGGTAGATGCCATTTTTTATTTGCCTATCCAGAAGGGCTTGTGTGTTCCGCAGCTTTTGTGTCATATCCGTAGGTTCTTTATGGACATTTTGTATTTTAAACGGTTCTAGATAGCTGTGCTGAGACCATGGAATTAAATTCTAGATATCTGGTTATCACAGACTTGACAAGCCTTCATATACAACCGTGGAGGAGCCCAGAAGAGCAAAGACAAAAATTGAAGTCAAAGTGATTCTGGGTTTAGATGGCTTAAAATAATAAGAGGGGAAGAAGATGAAAGCTTTTTTTATTATTACTTTTCCTAGATGGTAAGCATAAATTCTGGGATTTAAAATGTCTCTTACAATCCACAGCTGCACTGTCCTATTACCAAGACCACAAATATTAGCTGGTAGAATAAGTGGTGCCGCACATGGATAATCAAGAAATTTTATAATGTGGTCTAGACAAGAACCAATCTTCAAGACTGAATTACATTGCTGCTGTCTCAGCAACTGCCAGATGAATGAGTACAATAATCAACTACGTCAGAAACTGACTTTTTCTGCCTTTCAAAACAGGATACAATGATACTGGCCACTTGTGTTTATAATTCTGCATCATGTGGTTTAATTGTCATTTTATGATTTCTTACAATATCTGTCAATCAGGTTTTTTTCTACTGGCCTATTTTCTGCTTTATAGCCATGGCTATTTCTGAGATTTGTTTTGCTCTCAGCAAATCTGCTGGCAGACAGCAAATCAGACCTGTGTTTACTTGCAATGTTCAAGAGCTCCTGGGAATACCTTAGACTGGCAATCTCTGTCATTCACAACACTTTCTGACACTTCAGTGCCAAATCAAGCGACACTGCTTCAATACTGCAAGCTGCAGCAATGAGTTTGTCTTTTAAATCTGTGGGCTGAGACTAAGATGATCAGCGTGAATTATTCAGCAACATAAAAGAAGTGATGAGTTTTCGATCACTATAAATCTAATCCATATAAAGCACATTTTAAGTATAACTAAGATGAGCTAGATAAGCTCTTTTTATTGTTATCAAATGATTTTTTCATCTTTGGCACCAGGGTCTCTTATCTCTGTCATTTATGAGATCTTCATATTAACTGCTATACAATATCCCAAAGATACTTTGTGCAACCCTTCTGTTAATAATGTCTATTGTTTACCACTCACAAAGTGTCAATTTTGTTTCTCTTCATCAAGAGAGAATTAAAATTATTATTTGAATAATCCTAAATCAAACTTCATCAAACTTGCCAATTTTTTAACCAATTAATTTTGGAAAGGACAGTAGTATTTCTCTTCCTGATTTTACTAAGAAAGAACAAAACATGGGGCTAGCAAAAACTGTAGATGAGATCTTGTTTATGTAGAGCATTTCTTCAGCTGATACTTCATACCTGTACATATATACATTGTATTTAGTGTAGTGTATTTACCTAAGGGCTTACAAACTGATGTAAAATAACTATCAGGTCATTGCTTTAGAAGATTTGCTCTCTTCCCTTCCTTTAACAGTTGTGTTCCTGAGAACCATGGGTAATTGTAAATGATAAAGAAGTTGCATGGTATCAATTAGTCCAGTGGGTTACTGGCATTAAAATCAAAACTCAAAAAATATACATACGCCTTGTTTACTAGGAAGAAAGGGAACAAAAGAGAAATTGATATTTTGATTCCTGGACATTAATCAGATTTAATGGAAATACCGCACAGATTGAAATAGAATTTGGATTCAATTCTAAACCAGCCCTGCAATTCTCACCCTTAATTGCTTTAGCAAAGTGTCTTGATACGATAGGTTCCTTAGAAAATAATTTGAACTAAAGTTCTATGGAACCATGCTGTTGTAAACCAGCTACTCTTTCTTAAATTTGCCCTTTCTTCACAGAGAAGCATGAATGTTCTAGAAATCTGCTAAAGGAGAGAATACATGGTTCTAAATGCTGAGCACTACCTTTTGAAACACCCAGGGTACTTAATGCAGAGATAGTCTAGAAAGTAAAAAGTCAGTATTAACAGTGGGGCAACAAGCGCTGAAGTCTTATCATTGATACCGTTTATAATCAGGTCTGCTCTTGGCAGTGGATTTGAGCTCCAAAAGCCAAGCAAAGCCTGCAGGACGGGGAACTGATCTGTAACGGCAGTTCCAGGAGGGGTCCCGTTGGCAGCTCAGGAACAGCTCCCTTGTCCATCAGCAATGTGCCCGCTCCTGCTGCGTGCTGCCAGTCCTTCCCTTGCAGTGCCAGCAGGAGCTGCTCCCTGCCACCAGCCAGCTCCTTAGCCTGGAGTCCCTTCCAGTGCTGGCAGTCCAAGCTCCCTCTTGCCTTGAGCCAAACACATGCCTGCACCTTGGGCTGGCTTTGCCAGGTCACTTTTTCCAAGCGTCTGACTCCCAGGCTTCTTCCCCAGCCCAAGGACATTGGTTATTTCCATCACCAGGTAGTTTTACACCATGAACCATTTCGGTTTTCACCAGGAGGTGAATCATTACGATTCTGGTGCTTTCTTGTACCCAATGTCCTGTTAAGTCCAAGAATGAGCTGTTCCCACAGCTTAGTTTGTGGCTCTTCCTACACCATTTTATTCCACACTGCATGACTAAAGAAAAGCTATCCTTTTCCTTCCTATGTTCCAGCTCTCTAAGTACTTCCTACATGTATATATATATATATATATATATATATATATATATATATATATATACACATATATATTTGTATATATGGATGTTTGCATATAAAGAGCCAAGCATCAATGGAATGATCTGAAAATCCACAGAGCACAAGTTCTGTGCTCAGTGGAGTCCCGGAGTTTCCTCAGCAGGCTTTGCAGGGCGTTCTTAGCGAACGTGTGCCTCTGCTGCCAATCCCAAATCTGCCCTTTCCTTGCCCAGCCTGAGTGCACGTGGGACATGTGCTGGGCATGGCTGGAGATTTTCACAATCAAAATCCTCCAGCGCCATTGCCTTTACATCTGCTCCTTTACATCTGCTTTGGATAGCGCAAATCACACAACACCCATCTCAGCTGACAAATGTCATTTCTTGCAGATTGCTACAGCCACACTGCTGATGGACAAACACACAAGAATATTGATTTCAGCTGAAAAGTAGAATTTGTTACAAATTGTGACACCCGTGCTGACAATACAGAATGACACAAATCTCTGTTAAGGTTAAAAAAAGGAATTTATTACATTAGTACAACAATGCTATGGAAATTTATACAAACACTAACTCCAGTTAACAAAAGGATTAATTTATTGCCAACATCTACAACAACTCAGTATACACAAAGATCAATTAAGTGTTTAACAACCTAATTTATTACATACTACTACAAGTGTACAGTCCATATAGAAATACTAAAATATGCATTCCCACTCTAAATAGATAAAACTATATCATTCTACAACTCCATACACATTGAAATAGAACTAAATTAATACATATATACATATATGTATAAATACATATGAACATATAGCGATACACACTTGTAAACATAGATTAAATATTACATATTAAATACAATATAGATAAACAGATATATAAAAAACCCTATCTATAAATTTAAAAATATCCCTGTGCCAAGCTAAATATCCATATAACTGCGTCAGTACAAATGTAGAGCTATTCAATTGGATACAAATGTGAATAGAATGACATCCAGAAATTGATTGTTATACATATAAAAACATGTAGACCTATGCAAATAACAGTTTAAAGAGCCTGTTTAAAGAGCCATCTACCTATAACTGCATCAAAACAAATAGATACATATGTAGAGAAAAATGTATACAGAGGAAACAGAACTAAAAGTAGATAGAACAACATACAGGTCTACTTAGATACATATATGCGTAGCATAGGTCCATAAATATAACAACACACGTATAAAAATAATGCTAGACAAATAGCAATCCACATATGCATATAATATAATATAATATTTCCATATAATTATCGCTGCCTATGTGCAAGTCCATCTATCTTGAAGGAGAACGCTGAGCAGAGGGATTCCAGCAGCCCCATCTCCAAAGCCTCTCCCTCGGTCTCCTCGTCCCGTGCAGAGCAGCTCTCCAGGACAGGGACAGCACATGGCACATCTGGGAAGCAAAGGGAACACGCAGTCAGGATCAGGCCTTTTCCCTAGGCAGCACCTGCCCTTCCATCAGGGAAGCGAAGAGAAAACCTCAGCACCTCCCCAGGAGGGTTGGAAGAAAAAGCAGGCCCAGCGGGCCACGCTGTGGTGAGCGCAGCCGCAGCGGGACTGTCCCGCAGTCCCCGGCAGCCCGGCACAGCCGGCACAGCTCCCGGGCCCTGCCGGCACAGCTGCCTTGCCCAAGGACGACAGCCCCTGTGCCGGCCGGGGCAGCTGCGCTGAGCAGCCCCAGCACGGGCAGGGCCCGCTCCTGCCCCGCCGGGCAGTGCCCACGGCCACAGCCCACGACACCCTCACCCCCACCCTGCCTCCCCGACCCTGTGCCCTCACCCAGCCTCTGGCGGGGCAGCAGCAGCTCGCTGCTCACTGCTCTTGCTCGTGGCCTTCAGCTTCTCCCTGCTGCCTCCTGTCAGTTCTGCTGTCTTCAAGGTCTTCAGTGCAGCTGTGGCACAAGTGAAGGCTCAGAAACTGGTTCCAAGGCCTGTCAGAGCCACAGATCCCAGACCCTTCTGTGCTCGCTGCTGGCCCCCTCCATCCCCTCAGCCCTGCCATGCTCTCAGCAAACGCCGAGTCCCCTTCGGTTTCTTCAGACTCCCGCAGTCCTCTCACCTCCCTCAGTCCCTTCTGACCCACCCCGTCTCCTTAGACCCACCACTCGCCACCCCCCTCAGCCTGTGCCACTTCCCTGTCACCTCAGTGCCACCATTGCCCTCTGCTGCCCCACAGCCTCAGCCCCAGCAGCACCTCCAGGTCACCCTCCCTTCAGTGTCACCACCTCCTCAGCCCCCTCAGTCTCACTGTCTCTCAGCAGCTGCTCAGGGGACAGTGCCTGGGGCCATCGGCAGCTGCCACCGCTCCAGGGACACCCGGGGCTGGAACTGCTGCTCTGCCCAGCCTGTCTGCCAGCTCGGACCCAGCACAGGAAGTGGGGACAGAGGGGGTACAGGGGGAAAAACAAGAGGTGGAAAAAGCCATCCGAGGAGGGAAGGAGGTAAAAATGCAGCCTAGGCCTACACAAACATCAGTCTATCCATCTAAACATCCATATAACTCTAACTATGAACTATGCAGATTTATAAATGTAACTTGATATATGTATAAATATTACTCTATACATATACAACTGTACTCTGCAAATCTATAAATGTAACTGCATATATTTAAATGTAATTCTATCTGATCTATAACTATATATATATTTAACTATAAAGATCTAGAAATAGATAGATGCATAAACACAACTCCATAAATTTATAAATTTAAATATAGGCATTTATAAATCTACATATAAACAGAGGGATTCCACCTGCCCAATGGTCACAGGCTCTCCCTTGGTCTCTCCTTTGCACACAGGGCAGCCCTCCTGGCAAGGTAGATCAGATGGATATCTGGGAAGCAAAGGGAACACTGAGTCAATATTGGCCTCTGTGCAGCTTTCCCTTTGGAAGTAACTGTCCTTCTATCAAAGACTGTAAAAGATGGCCTGAAAGGCAGACTCTCGCTTGGGAATTGGAAGCCTTCTCTTTAAACAACAGGGATCCATCCAAGTATTCAAAATGTTTAAAGCACTGAAGTATTTCATTAAAGTTTCAGCACTCACAGTGCAAATGGCACCCATGAGATCCTGAAACACAGAGAGTCTCTGCTCCCACAAAGAAGCCCAGCCTTGTTCTTTCTTTGTGCTGACAGAGAGACCTCAGTACTCACTGAAATGGCTGAAGCTGAAGGGTGCTGTGAGCTGAGTTATGAAACCAAATTGGGACACCCAGCTTAGTGACACAACTCCCACAAGATCAGGTTTACTCCTGGCTCTCTTGCCACAGCAGAGGACTCGGTGTCAGAGCCTCTGGAGAAGCGTGGAGGGCAGGGCTCGGGGAGGTTGTGTCAGTGCAGGATTTGAACTAAAGGCACCGAGAAGCACCAACCCTGCAGACAAGAACTCAACTCTTCTGATCTCCTTTCCTGTCACAGGCAGGCTCAGAGCAGCCGTCTCACACCTCTCTAATACAATGTGGGCTCTGTCCTTACCAAGCTCCTCGGGTTCCTGAGAACTGTTCCCACAGCTCTTGGTGCCAGGCAAAGCTCCCTTTACTGCAGCCTTAGTCACAGGCTCCCCTCCTGAAGACTCAGGAGCAACATTATTATTCCCCTTGAAAGAGAAACAGAAAGAAATAACCCCTTCTTACCAGTTACACGAGACATCTGGTCCAACAACTCTGTGGCTCACATGCTTGATCTCTTGTTACTAACAAGAAGTCTAGGCCCCAAAGGCCTTCAAAAGTCAAAAAGATTTGACTTCTCCGACATGGTCCAAAAGCTGTCAAAGCTGACAGTGTTGAGTGTTGGGGTGACACTGAACACATGGAGTGGATGCTAAGGAAGGAGTCCTGCCACCTCCTGGCACAGGGATGTGCTCCTCCCTCCACAGCCCTGTGCAGAACAGTCTCATCCAGGCTGCAGCTTTGTAGGGACTGCATAGGAACACACATCTCTTCCCACACAGATGCCCAACAGCAAGGTGACTGAGCTCTGGAACATGGAAAGCAAGACTGGCCAGTTTACCCAGTGGATGATTTCCCAGATGGAAACTGGACTGCAGGCACCAGGTTACTGAGAGGACAAGAAAGCTGCAGCTCCAGCCCATCCCCACACACAGCTCTGGGAGTGCCTACATGCATGGGAGGGCTCACACAGCAGCGGCAGCCCAGCCCTTGCCTTGCCTTTGGCCTTCCAACACAAAAGAGGCAGAGCCCACATCTACTGCTGGAACAGAGGCATCTCTCACATGCCCCTCGCTGCACAGGACACTTTGCCTTCAGTGGCATTCTCCGAACACTCCTCTCTTCTTTCCCATCAAACAAAGCCTGGTACAATGCACAAAGCTTCCACTTCCTCAGCAGAAATGCCCCTGCAGAAGGGATTCTTCCCAGGAAAAGGAGCACCCAAACTTGGCCAACACAGGCTCACCCCTGTCATCCTCACTGAGGGGGGGGACTTTTTCATTCCTCTTCTCTTAGAAACCTTACTTTACCAAGCGAATCCTTCCCTGTCCATTCACAGCTGAATTCAAGAAGCCTTCGCTTCTCAGCCATGTAACAACTTTCAAAAGCTCTCCCTTTCATCCTTGTTCAGTGGAGTTACATGAGCAGAGGGAGAGAGACCTTTCAGGTGAGGAGGACGAAAACATCTCCTCCAGTGTCTCAAGCACCAGATCCAGATCCAGCAGTGGCAATTCCTTTTCCTCAGGAGTATTCCAGAGTCAGCTGGGGGCTGTCCATGGTGCATAACCAGCACAGCCAGCTAGAGCACTGGGGGCTGAAGTGCCTTGACTGGCTGCAACCATTCAAACGCATTGGTCAGGCTCCAGAATGTGGCTTTGGGACACAGAGCTCTCTGCTGGCATGGATCAAACATCAAAGGAAGCACACAGCAACCTCAATTCCAGAAACATCCCAGGGAAATGGAAGAGCAAGTTCTTCCTCATAAAAAGTCCTTATTCTAAATGCAGCCTCAATTCCAGAAACATCCCAGGGAAATGGAAGAGCAAGTTCTTCCTCATAAAAAGTCTTTATTCTAAATGATGTGTAGGTATATTAAAGGATGGATTCTAAAATTGATCTACACATACACAAAAACACTTTATAATCACTGCCTTTTCTATCTCCCCATTAGCTTTTGGATTTGGTGGCTTCGCAGTTTCTCATCACAACAAACCACAGAAAGTGGATTCACCCAGGAAGAGCCCAGATCTGCAGACACACATGCTGAAATTAAACTGCGAGTTTATTCTAAAAAGCAACCTTGTGGGTGAGGCTGTATTCTGCAGCTGCAGCTGTTCTGGGGACACAAAAACCTCATTGAATTTTAATATCATTATTTGAAGGAAAGACAACCAGTAAATTCTGCAATATCCTATCAGGCTCCTAGCTTGCCTTCATTCTAAGAAAGATGGGATTTTACCTGACACTGACCAGTTGTGGACAAAGATTTTTTTGCCTTGCCCTTGCCCCCCTACAGAGAGGCTCTCTGGAAAATTCCCAGAACCCCCTCCAAATCTGCAGCAAGGACAAAAAAAGCAGACAGAGAATCTTTCTGTTTTCAAGGTCCTTCTTCCAAGGCAACTTGACACTTTCTACCTGATTCTCACTTGAGATCAACCCATGACAGAGCACTGCAGGAAAATATTTGCAACAGTTAATTTTCATGATCATTCTGAAAAGCAAGGGTAGAAACTCTTTCCCTACCTGATGGGCAGTAGGCTGGCCAGTGCTGGTCAGATGTGCAGCTGCTCCTCTCTGGAACTGTCACCAAAGTGCTTTGATGGTCCATGGGAACGGGTGGAATGATAAGCTCAGGCTGGAGTTGAAATCTGTACGTGCCTGGCTCCACTGACCTGGACTCCCCAAGAAGTCCAGAGGTGACAAACACTTTCTCGGGAGGTGCTGGGGAAGCCTGATGCTCTTGAGTACCTGCACTTGTCCTGGAGGGGCCTGGAGGCAGCTCTGAATCCTCAGGTGAGGCAGCACTGTTGTCTGGGGTGTGCTGCCCCAAAGATGTGCAGCTGCTGCTCTCTTGAAGGGTCCTGCAGGTAACTTCAGGGTCTATGGGAACCAGTGGAATGGTGAGCTTGCGGAGATTAAATTTGTGGATGAGCTCCCTTGATTGTTCCACTGGTGAAGCCCCAAAAGTCCAGAGGGGGCACAAACTTTCTTGGCAGGTGGTGGGGAAGCCTCAAACTCCTGAGCACCTGCACATCCCTTGGAAGGGCCTGGAAGCAGCTCTGCATCTTCACGTGATGCAGCAGCAAGGTTCTGACATGAGGGAGTTGTGCAGCAGTGAGGGAAGAAGAAAGGAAGCAAAGGGAAGCCTGGGTCACTATTGTTCTTTGTGTGTGTTTCCCTTGGCAGCAAGTGCACTTCTGTCAGGGAAGATAAAAGCTCCCATCCTCCCAAGTGAAGTGAGAAAGAAAAAAAATCCCCATTCAGCATCCAGTTCCTTGACTACTTAGCCCTCCCCCAACTTGTTCATCCATCTGGGAAAACTGTCCTGCTGCCATTCCCTGGCAGGAGTCAACAGGCAGAAACTCAGCTGCCAGGTCTCTTCCCCTCTGCCCCAGAGGACCAGGAGCTCAGTCCCGCTGGGCCTGACCACACCGAGCCCTTGGCTCACACGCACTCACAGAGAGCTCCCCAAGCATCCCAGGCCGGGCAAGGAGCAGCAGCAGCCACGGCGCAGGGCCGGGCCAGCTACAGACCGAGCAGGCCAGGCTGTGGTGAGTGCAGCCACGACGGGACTGTCCCACAGCCCCCAGCAGCCCGGCACAGCCGGCACAGGGCCCGGGCAGTGGGGATGGGGCCCTGCTTGGGTAACTTTCATTGTAGTCACTTCTGTGGAAAGGTGAAAATTAAATCTTTTCCAGCCGTTCCCTCAGGGTTACCTTTATTAGGACCCAAACCTCTGTACCGCAGGTAGCCTGGGTGTGTGCAGAGCAACACAGCCCCACAAACCCTTCGGCTTTCCCACAGGTCATCCTTACCTGTTCCCAGGTGTGCCCAGCTCTGGCAGCAGAAAGAGCCCACCGTGCAGTGGGCGCCATGCCCTGCCCAGCCGGGGCTCTCTGCCACAGAGCAGCAGCAGCGCCAGCACCTTTCAACTCACTCCTGCCTTGGCTTCACCTGGGAGACGGAAGCCTCTGGAAATCAGCACCGCCAGTCATGTTCCCAGCTTGGAGCAGCTCCTGCAGGCAGGCAAATCCTGCCTGACTGCTTCCAAATAGGAATAAAGGCAGAGGTAGACACATACATACACAGAAGCCCTGGGCCTGTCCAAATAGGCAGATGTATAGGGGAATGCGTTAGGAATTATTATAGCTGTTATGCCAATACTGCCTTCTCTCCTGCCCTTTTCTCTCTTCACATTTCCACCTGTTCCCACTCACAACTCTCACAGTTTTCTGGTCATGTTTCCCTCCCAAATTTCACTCATTTCCCCCACCCTTTTCAGCTCCGTTTCCTCACACTTTTCATCTCACATTTCCACACCATCCCATTCGTTTCCTGTTCTTTTCCTTCCCTCGTGTTTCTCACAGATTTTCTCTCACATATCCTGTCCTTTTGTGCCCTCATGTTTGTCTCCTTTTCTCAGTCATGTTTCTCAGTTTTCTCCTCACATTTCTCACTTTTCCCGTCATGTTTTTCACCCTTTTCCCTCTCACAGTTCTCACACTTTCCCCCTTCATATTTATCATTCTTTCCGCCCAACTTCCTTGCAGTTTCTCTCTCACAGTTTGTGCCCTTGTTTCACTCATGTTTTCTGCTTTTTTCTGCCCTCAGGTTTCTCACTCTTTCCCCCTCAGTATTCTCTCAATGTTCCCCTCACATTTTCTGCCCGTTTCTCTCTCTTTGCCAGTAAAGTTTCTCATTCTCTTCCCCTCACATTTCCCTCCATTTTCTCTGATATTTCTCACCCTTCTCTGCTCATGTTTCTCAGAATTTTCCCATCCTATTTCCTGCCCTTTTCTCCTCTAACCTTCCTCTCCTATTTTCACTCATATTTCTCAGCATTTTTCACCTCAGTTTTCTCTCCCTTTCCCACTCAGGTTTCCTACCCTTTTCTTCCTCCCGCTTCTCTCCTACTTCCACTCACATTTCTCATACTTGTCACCTCATATTTTCTGCCTTTTTCCCCCTCACATTTCTTCACCCACTGGTTCCTGTCAGTGACTGTTTCTCTTCAGTAGTTGATGGGCTTCTCTTCTTTTATTCCTGCAATCCCCTACTCAAACTAATGGCTGCCAGAGCAGTGGTCCAAGAAAGCCCTGCCTGTGCATCTGCTGAAGAGAAAGTCTGTGCTCCACCTGAAGAATCTCATTAAGAACAACCTAAAGCACAGATTTGGTTTGCATTTCAATTCTACAGAGTCTTCGTACTGTTCTAAATTAATAGGTACCCTGAGGGATACACATTCCAGGTGAGCACCCGCTGCTCTAGTAGTCTGCTTCAAGTAGATGCCATCTCCGTCTTCATCACCTCACAGTCACTATGGCTCCAGCATGGAGAAAAACAGTCTGTGATGCCTCCTTGTGCCAAATACTGTCCATTTGCACAGGAGATGCTTTTGGCACTCTTTTGGGGGGAAAAAAAATATTGAAACCCTGGAGTTTCTTCCTATTTTCACCTACTTGAACTGCCTTGACATCAAAATACTGCCAGCCAATATTACAAACTGTCTGGTGCATGTTTGTGTGCACAGACCAAAGGTGCCACACTGTGTCTGCCCCCAGGTGACTGTTAATGTCCATTTAAACAGAGGGCTGAAAGGGGGGGCTCTGCCCACCCTGCGCTGCTCCGGGGTCAGGGCTGGGCCAGCAGAGGCTGCAGAGCACGAAGGGAGCGATAGCCTCAGCCCTGGCCACCATCTTGTGTGTGGCTGCTTCAGCCCTGGCCACCATCTGGTGCCTCCACCAAGTCCAACTCTGAAGGGAGTGGGTTGCTGATTGGCCAGCAGGCAGCATCAGTAGCAAAGTCACCACCAGCAGCTTATGGAATAAGTGTCGTTTAATGAAGTGCAAAGCAGCAAAGAAATACAAATGGATAAGCTCAGCAATGAACCTGATTATTACTACAAAAAACTTGCCTATAGGGATTAAGAAAGATACATCACCAGTTACCCTAATACCTGCCCATCGTCCTGACCCACACGTCACCTGGGCAGCCCCTGTCATAGCAAAGGATTGCAGAGGCACTCCCAGTAACTGGGAGTTCCTGTGCGGTTTGCCCACCTGCAGGTGAGGCTGCCAAAGTTGCTGTAAGAGGGCCCAGATTTTATACTGTTGAATAAACAAGCCACCGTAACTTCTAGTGTGGGAACATCTGGTTTCATCCTCCTCTTGGCCTGGGCTCAGGGAGGAACCAAAGGAGTTTACTTTGACCATATAACTTCCAACAAAACCAAATAGAGGTATCTGATTTTGTGGCCTTGTCTGGCTTCTAAGTGTAGGAAGGTAAACACCTGTTTCACTAACAAGTGGATTCATACATATACTGGTAATGACCATGCATATTTTGTTAATGAGTGAATATAAATATAATGTTTGGTTGGAAAGTTCATCTGGAAGCCAGCTTTGGCTTAGGCCTTGTTGTTCAGGCCTTAGTACTTCACTGGAATTGTCCTTTTACAAGCAGTGATCCTGTCCCCTCAGCTGCAGTGGAATCCTCAGCTGGTCCCACAGGGATTGCTCAAGATCTGGTTGTGCTGAGCTCCTTGTGAGTGGAGTCATCAGTCTCTTGGAGAAGCAGATTCTCTGTCACAGGTTCTAGAATTTTTCCCAGGGATCCAGCAAGGTAAGAGGAAAGGTCTCTGCAGCTCTGACGTGGAAATTGTCCTGCTGGGTGGCCTTGGCTGTGAGTCTGAAACACAGGAGCTCTCTGGCCATATGGTGCTGCTGGCAGAGCTGGCTGTTGCCTACTCAAGGCTCAGGTAGGCACCTGAGCTGCCTTGCTGCGCTGCAAAAACCATCTCAGTGCTCAGCGGCACCTCCCGACACCTCGTCTCAGTGGGGATCCCGTTGGCAGTGTCAGAGCAGTGGCTCGTTAGGATCGGTGCTACTCGTGCTCTCTATCCACCCTGGCCCTGGCAGTCCTGGCCCTGCAGCTATGCCCTCACAGTGAATGGGAACTGCTGCCTGATGTTTTTTGAGCTGCGCCACTGCTGCTGCTGCTGCTGCTGCTGACGCCTTGATGAATGAATTAGTGGGATTATGGGCCATACTGGCCTGTGATAGCAAGGTCATGAAGGCAGAGGTGCAGATGGTCCTGTCAGTCCTATTTCTGCATTTTTCTGGAAACCAAGGAATCTCTTTTGATCCTGTGAGGCACTGAGTTTGCAAAGTCATGGTTCCTTTGTTGTTGTTGTTGTTGTTTCCCTTTGGAAAGCATGCCTATTTGAGATGGCATCCCTGTTTGGAGCCAGCTGAGCTTCTCTCCCATGATATCTGATCATTTCAGTGAATCAATGGAGAGGGTTCAGGAGGTGGTGATGACCATTTCAGGATGGCTCTCTCCAGTTCAAGTCCTGAGTGGGACTCAGAATTCAAACTATATCAAACTATATCAACTCCGTTGGAAGGTTCCCTTCCTTGTCATCCTGTGAATAAGCTCTACATTAACTTCCTGGATTGTTCAGTGCTTTTTTTCAAGATGGAAAGTCCTGTTTGTGGTGGCTTTTGTATGGTTAGGAATTGGGGGTCTCCTTCTGATGCCAAAATTAGTTTTGCTATTTTATTTCCTTCATATATATTCACAGATGACTATTGTTGTAGAGTTACAGAGTTCCTATGTTCAGTTCAGTACTTTTTCTCCTCTGATAGGCAGAAAGACAAAACACATTCCAAAGGCTCCTATCCTATCTTGCCTCCTCTGGCAACCAAGGGTAAAACACGTTCTCAGGAGACTTTCTCATAAAGTAGGTGTAGCCTGTACAGTTAGTAGCAAGAAAGAGGGACTCCAGAGAAGGTGGAATGAAAAGGGGGAGATTTCCTCCTTATTGTGCTTACAGTTGGGAATTCTTGTCAATTATGCTACTTTTCCAAACTTAGAAAACCCAATTTGCCCTATGTGGGGGGGACATTTTTCCATATCTGCCCCTGGAGGCCTCCAGTTAGACCAGATTTGATATTACTTCCTATACTAATATTGTCCCAAAAGTGTGTTTTGTTTCTCACTCATTCGGGCATTGCTTCCTCCACACTGCAGTGCCTTTGGAATGCAGCCCATTGCCCAACTTTTTCGCAACCTTGATGCTTCTCCATGAGACAGAAAGTGCAATTGCATTTCCAAATGCCAAAACCAATGAGCCAGAGCATCCCGTGCAGATACAGGCCTGCAGCTGTTTCTGAAGAACATTTTGGTTCCTGCCCAGGGCAGCGGATGCATCCCCTCTGTGACTGCTGCTCCTTCCCTGGTGCCCATGGGTAGTCGGTACAGAGTTCTGCCAGGGGAATGGAAAAGGCTGGGGATGTCTGCTGACAGTAGATTGCAGTGGAAAATGTTGGGAAAATGTTTGACTGTAGCAAACTGTGAATTCCTTTACCTTAAATAGACAGTGCTTAGTCCTGTATTCTTCCGTTGCGGTGATTAAAGTGTGCAAGTGGCTGTCTTTGCCTTGAGAATAAAGAGAGTGGTTCTGTTAAGATGGTAGCTGGAATGCATTCAAGGGGATGAAAGTGATTTTAGGAGGCTCTTGACCACCAAAGGAGAATTTGAGGAATGGGATGGTCCGCACACAATTGTTTCAGGGACCAGAGTCGTGACTGAGGCCCTGCCATATTTGATCCATGTTTCAGCAGGTTGACAAGACAATGAAGAAAACGGTATTGTTTAATACTGGGAAGTTGTCCTTGAAAGAGAAGCAATGTATTGTTCAGTCAGTGGTCAGTTCACCTTTGAAAAAGGAACAATGCATGATGGAGCCATTGTTGGCATACAGTCAGTCGAGGTCTCATCTCACGTGATAGCCATGTGTGAGCTGATGCTGGCACTGGGAAAATTCCACTCCTGGCTCGGGGGTGGAGGGGTGAGAAGGATGAGATGCACACTGATTTGATCCAGGGCATGTCCTGAAATTTCACTGCCTACCTGGCAGATCTTGACAGTTTGACTGCTTCCAAAGTGGAATAAAGGAAGAGGTGTACATACACAGGAGCCCTGGGCATGTCCAATAAACGGAGTTACGTGGAGACATTTGTTAGGAATTATTTCAACAATATTATTTTATGCCAACAGTGTCTTCTCTCCTAGTTCCGTGCAATGGTTAGGGCCATTTTCTTGGTCTGGTTTCCTTCCATTTGGTGCCATCTGAGTGCTTAGTTCAGGTATAGGCTGTGGGTGCTTGGGGCACTATTGGAGTTGCTCTTGGATCCCTTGAACAACAGGGTTTGTCTCACAAGGGGACTTTGTTCTGCTTTGAGAACTTCCCATGCTAATTTGTGTTCGCTGTGTGGAAGGTTGGGCTGCTTTGCATAAATTCACAGACCAATGCAGAACGTTTGCTTTGTGATGTCAGGGCATGGTTGCCATGTTGATGTGGTGACATCAGAAGGTTGCTTTGGTGTGCAGAAGGCCTCAGTGCCAGAGCCGCCCTTGGGTGTGCTCAGCATAGGAGCATCCTCCTGATTGTCAGTGGGCAGCTGCCTACTGACAAGAGCCTTGTTTTTTCTTGTGTTTCAGCACAGTCTGCAAACTTGCACAGCAGTGCTACAATGATTGAGCAACTTGTTGCTGCAGTTTGCACTGTGTATGGTATCTCTTATTCGGCCTATTACCTGACTAACCTGGCATGTAAGTAGAGATTTTCCCAGGGTGTAACCTAACCTGGCTTTTGTATGTCTTCCTGCTCTTTGTTAGTGACTGGGTTGATTTTGAAACAGAAAGAGCATTAGGATGCCACTGGCAAAGCTCCTGTCAACATGTACTGCTGAAAACAAGGAGCCTGTAGCCAGGGGGCTGCAGGCAGAAAAACAGCTGTCCTGCTTCGCTGCCAACAGAACTTCCACAGCTCAGAGGGATTTTGGGCAAGATTTTCTGGCCAACTCTTTTCACCAAGTCAATGAGAATTAGTGGATGCAACTAATTAAAAAAACCAAAAGTACCTGAAGGAGAGCATAAAAAAGGCTGCTTTAGATATAGGGCAGAAAAGAAGCATTGAGTGTTAAAGAACTATATCCATTATAGTGGTCAAATTTGCATAAATATGCTGGCAAGATAAGCCAAAGCATAATTAGAGCAAAGAATATTGCACTGTTCTCTTGATGGCAGTGTGAAAGATATCTCCTTAACCATCATCTCTTTATCCACCATCTCCTCATCTATGTCATTCACATCCTCTCTCTCATCCACCACCTGGATGCTTGTGGTGAATGAAAAAATGCTATCCGATAGGGTTGACTGGCTCTGTGGGATTCATCAGTTCAGACATTTGTCTAAAAGAGACTTCTTCAATTTCCTTGCCCACTCCAGGTCACCTCAGACATATCTACATAGCTGCCAAATCTGAGGTGAGTGACAAAAGAACGTTTGATGATCCAAGTGTTTAAGAAATGACAAGAAAACAGTAATCTTAGCCCATGGCAGGAGAGCGTGGAGGTTAACCTGGGAGGAGTGAAAGCCAAAACATATCCATGCCTGCAGCAGCAACAGCTGGCGATTTCCTAATTTTCCATTTCAGAGCTTTACACAAGTCAAAGCTCAGTTTTCAGAGGGAACGTTGCTTGCTGGTAGTAACCAGGGTGGACTATTGAATTAGGAGCAAGGTGCAATTCTGTTCAATCAGCCCGTCCTCACTGGACTGGAGTGACTTCAGAGTCCCATTGCTATGAGAGTTGATGATTTTGCCTTAGTGGAGCAACTTGTAGAGCTGAAGAGAAATAAGGTTAGGAATGATAGGCAATGGCCTGTCCCTGATGCTTCTCTCTGTCCACAGAGCCCTGAACCGATAACAGCCTCTGAAGTGACTCACTCAGTTCCTGGAGACGAGGCCAAAGAGGTGCAAAAGGATCGCAAGTCTCTGGCTGCAGTCAGGGAAGAAGCTGAGCATTCTGAGCTGGTAAGTGCCAGTTGTGGCTGGTGCCGTATTTAGTGCGAGACAGAGCTGCAAGATCCTGACCAGCCAGCACTTGGTGTTGCTGGCTGAGGATGCTGAGTGCTGGAATACTGCCAGGAGCTAGCAATCCCCCCAGCCAGTGAGAGCTGGAGAATGGGCTTTGACCTGTGCCGTTTAGGTCCCTGCCTGCTGGGATTCTGATAGGGGCCGGCCTGAAGCATGAAGGCTTCCGGGCCCCAGAGGAGGGAGCATGTCCAAGACACTGAGCTCAGCCGTGATGGATATGTAGGGACCAGTGTGGTCTGAAGAGACCGGTCCCTCTCCAGAGTCTGGTCAAGGGGCTGCAGGCAGAGAAAGGTGTGATCGGATCCCAGAGGCTCTTTGGGGTGCTTGGTCCCCACGAGCTTCTGGGCCGTGCTTACTTGGGAGCATTTCCGAGACACACTGTGGAATTGCCGCTAGAAGTGAGAGATTTGGTGCCTTTCTTGCCAAGTCCTTCCTTTGCCTCTTCTGGCAGAGCACTCAGTAGCAGAGTCTAGTCTGAGTGCACCTGTCTTTTGATAAGCTGCAACGAGTTGATTGTGTTGTTCACGAGTCCTTGTGGGCCTGGTCCTGTCTGTTGTGCAAAAAAGAGACAGAAATGGCATAGTTGTGGACCCATTTGTGAGGCAAAACCCAGCGGCAACATGTGTCTCTTGATACTTTCTGTGGTGTGGTCTGCCTTGATAAGTGCCCTTGAAAATGTGCATTGCAGCCTGGAGAGTGGAGAAGGCGGAAAGACTTGGATTGCTTTCTTGTGTTGCTAAGAGCAGGAAAGACATCTCGCAATTCCGGATGCCGGATCCTAAATCCAAGGTGCAACTTTGCACCTGGGGAGCTGCCTGGGAGAAAAAGGAGCCAGGGCTTGCGGTCAATAGCAGCTGACCATGAGGCGCCGTGTGCCCTGGTGGCCAAGAAGGCCAAGGGCATGGTGGCCTGTGTCAGCAGTAGTGGGGCAGCAGGAGCAGGGCAGTGCCCTGTGCCCTGTGCTGGGCATCGGTGCTGTGGCTGCAGCTGGAGTGCTGTGAGCAGTTCTGGGCCCACCTGAAGCAGAAAGACATTGAGGGGCTGGAGCGTGTCCAGAGAAGGACACGGCAGCTGGGGACAGGTGGGAGCACAAGCCCAATGAGGAGGTGCTGCGGGAGCTTTAGGCAGGGGAAAGGGAGGCTCATCAGCAACCTTGCAGGCTCACTTCCAGAAATGCCTACATGACAATGCTCCCCGCAAGGGCTGATCTCATTCCAAGAATGCCCTCACTGTATCCAGATGCTTTAGACACTGGAGTAGGGGGCACTTGGATCCTTTGCTTGGTGGGCTCCTTCCTTTGCCATTCGGAGAAGCCCCGCTCATTCTGTCTTTTAGCAACAAGCAAAACTTCTTTTGCTCAAGATTTCCTCCCCTTTGGCAACACCAACTGACATTCTGAGAGTGTTTTATTTTTCTATGTCTGCAGCAGCAACAGCTGGCTATTTCCTAATTTTCCATTTCAGAATTTTAAACAAGTGAAAGCCCAGTTTTCAGAGAGAAGGTTGCTTGCTGGTAGTAGCCAGGGTGGACTACTGAATTGGGAGCCATGTGCACGTCTGTTCAGTCAGCCCGTCCTCACTGGACTGGAGTGACTTCAGAGTCCCATTGCTATGAGAGTTGATGATTTTGCCTTAGTGGAGCAACTTGTAGAGCTGAAGAGAAATAAGGTTAGGACTGATAGGCAATGGCCTGTCCCTGATGCTTCTCTCTGTCCACAGAGCCCTGAACCGATAACAGCCTCTGAAGTGACTCACTCAGTTCCTGGAGACGAGGCCAAAGAGGTGCAAAAGGAGCGCAATCCTCCTGTGGCAATCGGCGAAGAAGCTGAGCATTCTGAGCTGGTAAGTGCCAGTTGTGGCTGGTGCCGTCTTTAGTGCGAGACAGAGCTGCAAGATCCTGACCAGCCAGCACTTGGTGTTGCTGGCTGAGGATGCTGAGTGCTGGAATGTTGCCAGGAGCTAGCAATCCCCCCAGCCAGTGAGCGCTGGAGAATGGGCTTTGACCTGTGCCGTTTAGGTCTCAGCTTGCTGGGATTCTGATAGGGGCCGGCCTGAAGCATGAAGGCTTCCCGGCCCCAGAGGAGGGAGCATGTCCAAGACACAGAGCTCAGCCGTGTTGGATTCGTACGGGCC
The DNA here is from genome assembly GCF_963662255.1 of Cinclus cinclus. NCBI lineage: Eukaryota > Metazoa > Chordata > Aves > Passeriformes > Cinclidae > Cinclus > Cinclus cinclus. Next base: position 22,403,763 of record NC_085084.1, on the reverse strand, counting down.
AGTGTGGTCTGAAGAGACCTGTCCCTTTCCAGAGTGTGGTCAAGGAGTTGGAGGCACAGAAAGGCTTGTTCTGACCCCGGAGGCTCTTTGGGGTGCTTGGTCCCCATGAGCTTCTGGGCCGTGCTTACTTGGGAGCATTTCCGAGACACACTGTGGAGTTGCCGCTAGAAGTGAGAGATTTGGTGCCTTTCTTGCCAAGTCCTTCCTTTGCCTCTTCTGGCAGAGCACGCAGTAGTAGAGTCTAGTCTGAGTGCACCTGTTTTTGATAAGCTGCAACGAGTTGATTGTGTTGTTCACGAGTCCTTGTGGGCCTGGTCCTTTCTGGTGTGCAAAAAAGAGACAGACATGGCATAGTTCTGGACCCATTTGTGAGGCAAAACCCAGCGGCAACATGTGTCTCTTGATACTTTCTGTGGTGTGGTCTGCCTTGATAAGTGCCCTTGAAAATGCGCATTGCAGCCTGGAGAGGGGAGAAGGTGGAAAGACTTGGATTGCTTTCTTGTGTTGCTAAGAACAGGAAAGATATATCGCAATTCCGGATGCCGGATCCTAAATCCAAGGTGCAACTTTGCACCTGGGGAGCTGCCTGGGAGAAAAAGGAGCCAGGGCTTGCGGTCAACAGCAGCTGACCATGAGGCGCCGTGTGCCCTGGTGGCCAAGAAGGCCAAGGGCATGGTGGCCTGTGTCAGCAGTAGTGGGGCAGCAGGAGCAGGGCAGTGACCTGTGCCCTGTTCCCTGTTCCATGTTCCCTGTTCACTGTGGCCTGTGCCCTGTGCCCTGTGTTGTTTGTCCTGTGCTGGGCATCGGTGCTGTGGCCGCAGCTGGAGTGCTGTGAGCAGTTCTGGGCCCATCTGAAGCAGAAAGACATTGAGGGGCTGGAGCGTGTCCAGAGAAGGACACGGCAGCTGGGGACAGGTGGGAGCACAAGCCCAATGAGGAGGTGCTGCGGGAGCTTTAGGCAGGGGAAAGGGAGGCTCATCAGCAACCTTGCAGGCTCACTTCCAGAAATGCCTACATGACAGTGCTCCCCGCAAGGGCCGTTCTCATTCCAAGAATGCCCTCACTGCATCCAGATGCTTTAGACACTGGAGTAGGGGGCACTTGGATCCTTTGCTTGGTGGGCTCCTTCCTTTGCCAGTCGGAGAAGCCCCGCTCATTTGGTCTTTTTGCAGCAAGCAGAAGTTCTTTTGCTCAAGATTTCCTCCACTTTTGCGGCACCGGCTGACATTCTGAGAGTGTTTTAGTTTTCCATGTCTGCAGTAGCAACAGCTGGCTATTTCCTAATTTTCCATTTCAGAGCTTTACACAAGTGAAAGCCCAGTTTTCAGAGAGAAGGTTGCTTGCTGGTAGTAGCCAGGGTGGACTACTGAATTGGGAGCCATGTGCACGTCTGTTCAGTCAGCCCGTCCTCACTGGACTGGAGTGACTTTAGAGTCCTATTGCTATGAGAGTTGATGATTTTGCCTTAGTGGAGCAACTTGTAGTGCTGAAGAGAAATAACTTTAGGAATGATAGGCAATGGCCTGTCCCTGATGCTTCTCTCTGTCCACAGAGCCCTGAACCGATAACAGACTCTGAAGTGACTACCTCAATTCCTGGGGACGAGGCCAAAGAAGTGCAAAAGGACTGCAAGCCTCTGGCTGCAGTCACAGAAGGAGCTGAGCATTCTGAGCCGGTAAGTGCCAGTTGTGGCTGGTGCCGTCTTTAGTGCGAGACAGAGCTGCAAGATCCTGACCAGCCAGCACTTGGTGTTGCTGGCTGAGGATGCTGAGTGCTGGAATGCTGCCAGGAGCTAGCAATCCCCCCAGCCAGTGAGCGCTGGAGAATGGGCTTTGACCTGTGCCGTTTAGGTCTCAGCTTGCTGGGATTCTGATAGGGGTCGGCCTGAAGCATGAAGGCTTCCCGGCCCCAGAGGAGGGAGCATGTCCAAGACACTGAGCTCAGCCGTGTTGGATACATAGGGGCCAGTGTGGTCTGAAGAGACCGGTCCCTCTCCAGAGTCTGGTCAAGGGGCTGCAGGCAGAGAAAGGTGTGATCTGACCCCAGAGGCTCTTTGGGGTGCTTGGTGCCCACGAGCTTCTGGGCCGTGCTTACTTGGGAGTATTTCTGAGACACTGTGGAGTTGCCGCTAGAAGTGAGAGATTTGGTGCCTTTCTTGCCAAGTCCTTCCTTTGCCTCTTCTGGAAGAGCACTCAGTAGTAGAGTCTAGACTTAGTGCACCTGTCTTTTGATAAGCTGCAACGAGTTGATTGTGTTGTTCACGAGTCCTTGTGGGCCTACTCCTGTCCGGTGTGGCAAAAGAACTGCATAGTTCTGGATCCATTTGTGAGGCAAAACCCAGAGGCTGCATGTGTCTCTTGATACTTTCTGTTGTGTGGTCTGCCTTGATAAGTGCCCTTGAAAATGTGCATTGCAGCCTGGAGAGGGGAGAAGGCGGAAAGACTTGGATTGCTTTCTTGTGTTGCTAAGAACAGGAAAGGCATCTTGGAATTGCGGATGCTGCATCCTAAATCCAAGGTGCAACTCTGCACTGGGGGAGCCGCCTGGGAGATAAAGGAGCCAGGGCTTGCGGTCAACAGCAGCTGAACATGAGGCGGTGTGATCCCAGCTGGCCGAGAAGGCCAAGGGCATGGTGGCCTGTGTCAGCAGTAGTGGGGCAGCAGGAGCAGGGCAGTGCCCTGTGCCCTGTGCTGGGCATCGGTGCTGTGGCCGCAGCTGGAGTGCTGTGAGCAGTTCTGGGCCCATCTGAAGCAGAAAGACATTGAGGGGCTGGAGCGTGTCCAGAGAAGGACACGGCAGCTGGGGACAGGTGGGAGCACAAGCCCAATGAGGAGGTGCTGCGGGAGCTTTAGGCAGGGGAAAGGGAGGCTCATCAGCAACCTTGCAGGCTCACTTCCAGAAATGCCTACATGGCAGTGCTCCCCGCAAGGGCCGATCTCATTCCAAGAATGCCCTCACTGTATCCAGATGCTTTAGACACTGGAGTAGGGGGCACTTGGATCCTTTGCTTGGTGGGCTCCTTCCTTTGCCATTCGGAGAAGCCCCGTTCATTTGGTCTTTTAGCATCAAGCAAAAGTTCTTTTGCTCAAGATTTCCTCCACTTTTGCGGCACCGGCTGACATTCTGAGAGTGTTTTAGTTTTCCATGTCTGCAGTAGCAACAGCTGGCTATTTCCTAATTTTCCATTTCAGAGCTTTACACAAGTGAAAGCCCAGTTTTCAGAGAGAAGGTTGCTTGCTGGTAGTAGCCAGGGTGGACTACTGAATTGGGAGTCATGTGCACGTCTGTTCAGTCAGCCCGTCCTCACTGGACGGGAGTGAATTAGAGTCCCATTGCTATGAGAGTTGATGATTTTGCCTTAGTGGAGCAACTTGTAGTGCTGAAGAGAAATAACTTTAGGAATGATAGGCAATGGCCTGTCCCTGATGCTTCTCTCTGTCCACAGAGCCCTGAACCGATAACAGACTCTGAAGTGACTCACTCAGTTCCTGGAGACGAGGCCAAAGAAGTGCAAAAGGACTGCAAGCCTCTGGCTGCAGTCACAGAAGAAGCTGAGCATTCTGAGCCGGTAAGTGCCAGTTGTGGCTGGTGCCATCTTTAGTGCGAGACAGAGCTGCAAGATCCTGACCAGCCAGCACTTGGTGTTGCTGGCTGAGGATGCTGAGTGCTGGAATGCTGCCAGGAGCTAGCAATCCCCCCAGCCAGTGAGAGCTGGAGAATGGGCTTTGACCTGTGCCGTTTAGGTCTCAGCTTGCTGGGATTCTGATAGGGGTCGGCCTGAAGCATGAAGGCTTCCCGGCCCCAGAGGAGGGAGCATGTCCAAGACACTGAGCTCAGCCGTGTTGGATACGTAGGGGCCAGTGTGGTCTGAAGAGACCGGTCCCTCTCCAGAGTCTGGTCAAGGGGCTGCAGGCAGAGAAAGGTGTGATCTGACCCCAGAGGCTCTTTGGGGTGCTTGGTGCCCACGAGCTTCTGGGCCGTGCTTACTTGGGAGTATTTCTGAGACACTGTGGAGTTGCCGCTAGAAGTGAGAGATTTGGTGCCTTTCTTGCCAAGTCCTTCCTTTGCCTCTTCTGGAAGAGCACTCAGTAGTAGAGTCTAGACTTAGTGCACCTGTCTTTTGATAAGCTGCAACGAGTTGATTGTGTTGTTCACGAGTCCTTGTGGGCCTACTCCTGTCCGGTGTGGCAAAAGAACTGCATAGTTCTGGATCCATTTGTGAGGCAAAACCCAGAGGCTGCATGTGTCTCTTGATACTTTCTGTTGTGTGGTCTGCCTTGATAAGTGCCCTTGAAAATGTGCATTGCAGCCTGGAGAGGGGAGAAGGCGGAAAGACTTGGATTGCTTTCTTGTGTTGCTAAGAACAGGAAAGGCATCTCGCAATTGCGGATGCTGCATCCTAAATCCAAGGTGCAACTTTGCACTGGGGGAGCCACCTGGGAGAAAAAGGAGCCAGGGCTTGCGGTCAACAGCAGCTGAACATGAGGCGGTGTGATCCCAGCTGGCCGAGAAGGCCAAGGGCATGGTGGCCTGTGTCAGCAGTAGTGGGGCAGCAGGAGCAGGGCAGTGCCCTGTGCCCTGTGCTGGGCATCGGTGCTGTGGCTGCAGCTGGAGTGCTGTGAGCAGTTCTGGGCCCACCTGAAGCAGAAAGACATTGAGGGGCTGGAGCGTGTCCAGAGAAGGACACGGCAGCTGGGGACAGGTGGGAGCACAAGCCCAATGAGGAGGTGCTGCGGGAGCTTTAGGCAGGGGAAAGGGAGGCTCATCAGCAACCTTGCAGGCTCACTTCCAGAAATGCCTACATGACAGTGCTCCCCGCAAGGGCCGTTCTCATTCCAAGAATGCCCTCACTGCATCCAGATGCTTTAGACACTGGAGTAGGTGGCACTTGGATCCTTTGCTTGGTGGGCTCCTTCCTTTGCCAGTCGGAGAAGCCCCGCTCATTTTGTCTTTTTGCAGCAAGCAGAAGTGCTTTTGCTGAAGACTTCCTCCCCTTTGGCAGCACCGGCTGACATTCTGAGAGTGTTTTAGTTTTCCATGTCTGCAGCAGCAACAGCTGGCTATTTCCTAATTTTCCATTTCAGAGCTTTACACAAGTCAAAGCCCAGTTTTCAGAGAGAAGGTTGCTTGCTGGTAGTAGCCAGGGTGGACTACTGAATTGGGAGCCATGTGCACGTCTGTTCAGTCAGCCCGTCCTCACTGGACTGGAATGACTTTAGAGTCCTATTGCTATGAGAGTTGATGATTTTGCCTTAGTGGAGCAACTTGTAGAGCTGAAGAGAAATAAGGTTAGGAATGATAGGCAATGGCCTGTCCCTGATGCTTCTCTCTGTCCACAGAGCCCTGAACCGATAACAGACTCTGAAGTGACTCACTCAGTTCCTGGAGACGAGGTCAAAGAGGTGCAGAAGGATCGCAAGCCTATGGCTGCTGTCACGGAAGAAGCTGAGCATTCTGAGCCGGTAAGTGCCAGTTGTGGCTGGTGCTGTATTTAGTGCGAGACAGAGCTGCAAGATCCTGACCAGCCAGCACTTGGTGTTGCTGGCTGAGGATGCTGAGTGCTGGAATGTTGCCAGGAGCTAGCAATCCCCCCAGCCAGTGAGCGCTGGAGAATAGGCTTTGACCTGTGCCGTTTAGGTCTTAGCTTGCTGGGATTCTGATAGGGGCCGGCCTGAAGCATGAAGGCTTCCCGGCCCCAGAGGAGGGAGCATGTCCAAGACACTGAGCTCAGCCGTGTTGGATACGTAGGGGCCAGTGTGGTCTGAAGAGACCGGTCCCTTTCAAGAGTGTGGTCAAGGAGTTGGAGGCACAGAAAGGCTTGATCTGACCCCAGAGGCTCTTTGGGGTGCTTGGTCCCCATGAGCTTCTGGGCCGTGCTTACTTGGGAGCATTTCCGAGACACTGTGGAGTTGCCGCTAGAAGTGAGAGATTTGGTGCCTTTCTTGCCAAGTCCTTCCTTTGCCTCTTCTGGCAGAGCACTCAGTAGCAGAGTCTAGTGTGAGTGCACCTGTCTTTTGATAAGCTGCAAAGAGTTGATTGTGTTGTTCACGAGTCCTTGTGAGCCTACTTCTGTCCGGTGTGGCAAAAGAACTGCATAGTTCTGGATCCATTTGTGAGGCAAAACCCAGAGGCTGCATGTGTCTCTTGATACTTTCTGTTGTGTGGTCTGCCTTGATAAGTGCCCTTGAAAATGTGCATTGCAGCCTGGAGAGGGGAGAAGGCGGAATGACTTGGATTGCTTTCTTGTGTTGCTAAGAACAGGAAAGGCATCTCGGAATTGCGGATGCTGCATCCTAAATCCAAGGTGCAACTCTGCACTGGGGGAGCCGCCTGGGAGATAAAGGAGCCAGGGCTTGCGGCCAACAGCAGCTGAACATGAGGTGGTGTGATCCCAGCTGGCCGAGAAGGCCAAGGGCATGGTGGCCTGTGTCAGCAGTAGTGGGGCAGCAGGAGCAGGGCAGTGCCCTGTGCCCTGTGCTGGGCATCGGTGCTGTGGCCGCAGCTGGAGTGCTGTGAGCAGTTCTGGGCCCATCTGAAGCAGAAAGACATTGAGGGGCTGGAGCGTGTCCAGAGAAGGACACGGCAGCTGGGGACAGGTGGGAGCACAAGCCCAATGAGGAGGTGCTGCGGGAGCTTTAGGCAGGGGAAAGGGAGGCTCATCAGCAACCTTGCAGGCTCACTTCCAGAAATGCCTACATGACAGTGCTCCCCGCAAGGGCCGATCTCATTCCAAGAATGCCCTCACTGTATCCAGATGCTTTAGACACTGGAGTAGGGGGCACTTGGATCCTTTGCTTGGTGGGCTCCTTCCTTTGCCATTCAGAGAAGCCCCGTTCATTTGGTCTTTTAGCATCAAGCAAAAGTTCTTTTGCTCAAGATTTCCTCCACTTTTGCGGCACCGGCTGACATTCTGAGAGTGTTTTAGTTTTCCATGTCTGCAGTAGCAACAGCTGGCTATTTCCTAATTTTCCATTTCAGAGCTTTACACAAGTGAAAGCCCAGTTTTCAGAGAGAAGGTTGCTTGCTGGTAGTAGCCAGGGTGGACTACTGAATTGGGAGTCATGTGCACGTCTGTTCAGTCAGCCCGTCCTCACTGGACGGGAGTGAATTAGAGTCCCATTGCTATGAGAGTTGATGATTTTGCCTTAGTGGAGCAACTTGTAGTGCTGAAGAGAAATAACTTTAGGAATGATAGGCAATGGCCTGTCCCTGATGCTTCTCTCTGTCCACAGAGCCCTGAACCGATAACAGACTCTGAAGTGACTACCTCAATTCCTGGAGACGAGGCCAAAGAAGTGCAAAAGGACTGCAAGCCTCTGGCTGCAGTCACAGAAGAAGCTGAGCATTCTGAGCCGGTAAGTGCCAGTTGTGGCTGGTGCCATCTTTAGTGCGAGACAGAGCTGCAAGATCCTGACCAGCCAGCACTTGGTGTTGCTGGCTGAGGATGCTGAGTGCTGGAATGCTGCCAGGAGCTAGCAATCCCCCCAGCCAGTGAGCGCTGGAGAATGGGCTTTGACCTGTGCCGTTTAGGTCTCAGCTTGCTGGGATTCTGATAGGGGTCGGCCTGAAGCATGAAGGCTTCCCGGCCCCAGAGGAGGGAGCATGTCCAAGACACTGAGCTCAGCCGTGTTGGATACGTAGGGGCCAGTGTGGTCTGAAGAGACCGGTCCCTCTCCAGAGTCTGGTCAAGGGGCTGCAGGCAGAGAAAGGTGTGATCTGACCCCAGAGGCTCTTTGGGGTGCTTGGTGCCCACGAGCTTCTGGGCCGTGCTTACTTGGGAGTATTTCTGAGACACTGTGGAGTTGCCGCTAGAAGTGAGAGATTTGGTGCCTTTCTTGCCAAGTCCTTCCTTTGCCTCTTCTGGAAGAGCACTCAGTAGTAGAGTCTAGACTTAGTGCACCTGTCTTTTGATAAGCTGCAACGAGTTGATTGTGTTGTTCACGAGTCCTTGTGGGCCTACTCCTGTCCGGTGTGGCAAAAGAACTGCATAGTTCTGGATCCATTTGTGAGGCAAAACCCAGAGGCTGCATGTGTCTCTTGATACTTTCTGTTGTGTGGTCTGCCTTGATAAGTGCCCTTGAAAATGTGCATTGCAGCCTGGAGAGGGGAGAAGGCGGAAAGACTTGGATTGCTTTCTTGTGTTGCTAAGAACAGGAAAGGCATCTCGCAATTGCGGATGCTGCATCCTAAATCCAAGGTGCAACTTTGCACTGGGGGAGCCACCTGGGAGAAAAAGGAGCCAGGGCTTGCGGTCAACAGCAGCTGAACATGAGGCGGTGTGATCCCAGCTGGCCGAGAAGGCCAAGGGCATGGTGGCCTGTGTCAGCAGTAGTGGGGCAGCAGGAGCAGGGCAGTGCCCTGTGCCCTGTGCTGGGCATCGGTGCTGTGGCTGCAGCTGGAGTGCTGTGAGCAGTTCTGGGCCCACCTGAAGCAGAAAGACATTGAGGGGCTGGAGCGTGTCCAGAGAAGGACACGGCAGCTGGGGACAGGTGGGAGCACAAGCCCAATGAGGAGGTGCTGCGGGAGCTTTAGGCAGGGGAAAGGGAGGCTCATCAGCAACCTTGCAGGCTCACTTCCAGAAATGCCTACATGACAGTGCTCCCCGCAAGGGCCGTTCTCATTCCAAGAATGCCCTCACTGCATCCAGATGCTTTAGACACTGGAGTAGGTGGCACTTGGATCCTTTGCTTGGTGGGCTCCTTCCTTTGCCAGTCGGAGAAGCCCCGCTCATTTTGTCTTTTTGCAGCAAGCAGAAGTGCTTTTGCTGAAGACTTCCTCCCCTTTGGCAGCACCGGCTGACATTCTGAGAGTGTTTTAGTTTTCCATGTCTGCAGCAGCAATAGCTGGCTATTTCCTAATTTTCCATTTCAGAGCTTTACACAAGTCAAAGCCCAGTTTTCAGAGAGAAGGTTGCTTGCTGGTAGTAGCCAGGGTGGACTACTGAATTGGGAGCCATGTGCACGTCTGTTCAGTCAGCCCGTCCTCACTGGACTGGAGTGACTTTAGAGTCCTATTGCTATGAGAGTTGATGATTTTGCCTTAGTGGAGCAACTTGTAGAGCTGAAGAGAAATAAGGTTAGGAATGATAGGCAATGGCCTGTCCCTGATGCTTCTCTCTGTCCACAGAGCCCTGAACCGATAACAGACTCTGAAGTGACTACCTCAGTTCCTGGAGACGAGGCCAAAGAGGTGCAGAAGGATCGCAAGCCTATGGCTGCTGTCACGGAAGAAGCTGAGCATTCTGAGCCCGTAAGTGCCAGTTGTGGCTGGTGCTGTATTTAGTGCGAGACAGAGCTGCAAGATCCTGACCAGCCAGCACTTGGTGTTGCTGGCTGAGGATGCTGAGTGCTGGAATGCTGCCAGGAGCTAGCAATCCCCCCAGCCAGTGAGCGCTGGAGAATGGGCTTTGACCTGTGCCGTTTAGGTCTCAGCTTGCTGGGATTCTGATAGGGGTCGGCCTGAAGCATGAAGGCTTCCCGGCCCCAGAGGAGGGAGCATGTCCAAGACACTGAGCTCAGCCGTGTTGGATACGTAGGGGCCAGTGTGGTCTGAAGAGACCGGTCCCTCTCCAGAGTCTGGTCAAGGGGCTGCAGGCAGAGAAAGGTGTGATCTGACCCCAGAGGCTCTTTGGGGTGCTTGGTGCCCACGAGCTTCTGGGCCGTGCTTACTTGGGAGTATTTCTGAGACACTGTGGAGTTGCCGCTAGAAGTGAGAGATTTGGTGCCTTTCTTGCCAAGTCCTTCCTTTGCCTCTTCTGGAAGAGCACTCAGTAGTAGAGTCTAGACTTAGTGCACCTGTCTTTTGATAAGCTGCAACGAGTTGATTGTGTTGTTCACGAGTCCTTGTGGGCCTACTCCTGTCCGGTGTGGCAAAAGAACTGCATAGTTCTGGATCCATTTGTGAGGCAAAACCCAGAGGCTGCATGTGTCTCTTGATACTTTCTGTGGTGTGGTCTGCCTTGATAAGTGCCCTTGAAAATGTGCATTGCAGCCTGGAGAGGGGAGAAGGCGGAAAGACTTGGATTGCTTTCTTGTGTTGCTAAGAGCAGGAAAGACATCTCGGAATTCCGGATGCCGGATCCTAAATCCAAGGTGCAACTTTGCACCTGGGGAGCTGCCTGGGAGAAAAAGGAGCCAGGGCTTGCGGTCAATAGCAGCTGACCATGAGGCGCCGTGTGCCCTGGTGGCCAAGAAGGCCAAGGGCATGGTGGCCTGTGTCAGCAGTAGTGGGGCAGCAGGAGCAGGGCAGTGCCCTGTGCCCTGTGCTGGGCATCGGTGCTGTGGCTGCAGCTGGAGTGCTGTGAGCAGTTCTGGGCCCACCTGAAGCAGAAAGACATTGAGGGGCTGGAGCGTGTCCAGAGAAGGACACGGCAGCTGGGGACAGGTGGGAGCACAAGCCCAATGAGGAGGTGCTGCGGGAGCTTTAGGCAGGGGAAAGGGAGGCTCATCAGCAACCTTGCAGGCTCACTTCCAGAAATGCCTACATGACAGTGCTCCCCGCAAGGGCCGTTCTCATTCCAAGAATGCCCTCACTGCATCCAGATGCTTTAGACACTGGAGTAGGTGGCACTTGGATCCTTTGCTTGGTGGGCTCCTTCCTTTGCCAGTCGGAGAAGCCCCGCTCATTTTGTCTTTTTGCAGCAAGCAGAAGTGCTTTTGCTGAAGACTTCCTCCCCTTTGGCAGCACCGGCTGACATTCTGAGAGTGTTTTAGTTTTCCATGTCTGCAGCAGCAATAGCTGGCTATTTCCTAATTTTCCATTTCAGAGCTTTACACAAGTCAAAGCCCAGTTTTCAGAGAGAAGGTTGCTTGCTGGTAGTAGCCAGGGTGGACTACTGAATTGGGAGCCATGTGCACGTCTGTTCAGTCAGCCCGTCCTCACTGGACTGGAGTGACTTTAGAGTCCCATTGCTATGAGAGTTGATGATTTTGCCTTAGTGGAGCAACTTGTAGAGCTGAAGAGAAATAAGGTTAGGAATGATAGGCAATGGCCTGTCCCTGATGCTTCTCTCTGTCCACAGAGCCCTGAACCGATAACAGACTCTGAAGTGACTCACTCAGTTCCTGGAGACGAGGCCAAAGAGGTGCAGAAGGATCGCAAGCCTATGGCTGCTGTCACGGAAGAAGCTGAGCATTCTGAGCCCGTAAGTGCCAGTTGTGGCTGGTGCTGTATTTAGTGCGAGACAGAGCTGCAAGATCCTGACCAGCCAGCACTTGGTGTTGCTGGCTGAGGATGCTGAGTGCTGGAATGTTGCCAGGAGCTAGCAATCCCCCCAGCCAGTGAGCGCTGGAGAATAGGCTTTGACCTGTGCCGTTTAGGTCTCAGCTTGCTGGGATTCTGATAGGGGCCGGCCTGAAGCATGAAGGCTTCCCGGCCCCAGAGGAGGGAGCATGTCCAAGACACTGAGCTCAGCCGTGTTGGATACGTAGGGGCCAGTGTGGTCTGAAGAGACCGGTCCCTTTCCAGAGTGTGGTCAAGGAGTTGGAGGCACAGAAAGGCTTGATCTGACCCCAGAGGCTCTTTGGGGAGCTTGGTCCCCACGAGCTTCTGGGCCGTGCTTACTTGGGAGCATTTCCGAGACACACTGTGGAGTTGCCGCTAGAAGTGAGAGATTTGGTGCCTTTCTTGCCAAGTCCTTCCTTTGCCTCTTCTGGCAGAGCGCTCAGTAGCAGCATCCCCTCTGAGTCCTCCTGTCATTTGATTAGCTGCAACGAGTTGATTGTGTTGTTCACGAGTCCTTGTGGGCCTACTCCTGTCCGGTGTGGCAAAAAAGAGACAGAAATGGCATAGTTCTGGACCCATTTGTGAGGCAAAACCCAGCGGCAACATGTGTCTCTTGATACTTTCTGTGGTGTGGTCTGCCTTGATAAGTGCCCTTGAAAATGTGCATTGCAGCCTGGAGAGGGGAGAAGGCGGAAAGACTTGGATTGCTTTCTTGTGTTGCTAAGAGCAGGAAAGACATCTCGGAATTCCGGATGCCGGATCCTAAATCCAAGGTGCAACTTTGCACCTGGGGAGCTGCCTGGGAGAAAAAGGAGCCAGGGCTTGCGGTCAATAGCAGCTGACCATGAGGCGCCGTGTGCCCTGGTGGCCAAGAAGGCCAAGGGCATGGTGGCCTGTGTCAGCAGTAGTGGGGCAGCAGGAGCAGGGCAGTGCCCTGTGCCCTGTGCTGGGCATCGGTGCTGTGGCTGCAGCTGGAGTGCTGTGAGCCGTTCTGGGCCCATCTGAAGCAGAAAGACATTGAGGGGCTGGAGCGTGTCCAGAGAAGGACACGGCAGCTGGGGACAGGTGGGAGCACAAGCCCAATGAGGAGGTGCTGCGGGAGCTTTAGGCAGGGGAAAGGGAGGCTCATCAGCAAACTTGCAGGCTCACTTCCAGAAATGCCTACATGACAGTGCTCCCCGCAAGGGCCGTTCTCATTCCAAGAATGCCCTCACTGCATCCAGATGCTTTAGACACTGGAGTAGGGGGCACTTGGATCCTTTGCTTGGTGGGCTCCTTCCTTTGCCATTCGGAGAATCCCCGCTCATTTTGTCTTTTTGTCTTCAAGCAGAAGTGCTTTTGCTGAAGACTTCCTCCCCTTTGGCAGCACCGGCTGACATTCTGAGAGTGTTTTAGTTTTCCATGTCTGCAGCAGCAATAGCTGGCTATTTCCTAATTTTCCATTTCAGAGCTTTACACAAGTGAAAGCCCAGTTTTCAGAGAGAAGGTTGCTTGCTGGTAGTAGCCAGGGTGGACTACTGAATTGGGAGCCATGTGCACGTCTGTTCAGTCAGCCCGTCCTCACTGGACTGGAGTGACTTCAGAGTCCCATTGCTATGAGAGTTGATGATTTTGCCTTAGTGGAGCAACTTGTAGAGCTGAAGAGAAATAACTTTAGGAATGATAGGCAATGGCCTGTCCCTGATGCTTCTCTCTGTCCACAGAGCCCTGAACCGATAACAGACTCTGAAGTGACTACCTCAATTCCTGGAGACGAGGCCAAAGAAGTGCAAAAGGACTGCAAGCCTCTGGCTGCAGTCACAGAAGAAGCTGAGCATTCTGAGCCGGTAAGTGCCAGTTGTGGCTGGTGCCGTCTTTAGTGCGAGACAGAGCTGCAAGATCCTGACCAGCCAGCACTTGGTGTTGCTGGCTGAGGATGCTGAGTGCTGGAATGCTGCCAGGAGCTAGCAATCCCCCCAGCCAGTGAGCGCTGGAGAATGGGCTTTGACCTGTGCCGTTTAGGTCTCAGCTTGCTGGGATTCTGATAGGGGTCGGCCTGAAGCATGAAGGCTTCCCGGCCCCAGAGGAGGGAGCATGTCCAAGACACTGAGCTCAGCCGTGTTGGATACGTAGGGGCCAGTGTGGTCTGAAGAGACCGGTCCCTCTCCAGAGTCTGGTCAAGGGGCTGCAGGCAGAGAAAGGTGTGATCTGACCCCAGAGGCTCTTTGGGGTGCTTGGTGCCCACGAGCTTCTGGGCCGTGCTTACTTGGGAGTATTTCTGAGACACTGTGGAGTTGCCGCTAGAAGTGAGAGATTTGGTGCCTTTCTTGCCAAGTCCTTCCTTTGCCTCTTCTGGAAGAGCACTCAGTAGTAGAGTCTAGACTTAGTGCACCTGTCTTTTGATAAGCTGCAACGAGTTGATTGTGTTGTTCACGAGTCCTTGTGGGCCTACTCCTGTCCGGTGTGGCAAAAGAACTGCATAGTTCTGGATCCATTTGTGAGGCAAAACCCAGAGGCTGCATGTGTCTCTTGATACTTTCTGTTGTGTGGTCTGCCTTGATAAGTGCCCTTGAAAATGTGCATTGCAGCCTGGAGAGGGGAGAAGGCGGAAAGACTTGGATTGCTTTCTTGTGTTGCTAAGAACAGGAAAGGCATCTCGCAATTGCGGATGCTGCATCCTAAATCCAAGGTGCAACTTTGCACTGGGGGAGCCACCTGGGAGAAAAAGGAGCCAGGGCTTGCGGTCAACAGCAGCTGAACATGAGGCGGTGTGATCCCAGCTGGCCGAGAAGGCCAAGGGCATGGTGGCCTGTGTCAGCAGTAGTGGGGCAGCAGGAGCAGGGCAGTGCCCTGTGCCCTGTGCTGGGCATCGGTGCTGTGGCTGCAGCTGGAGTGCTGTGAGCAGTTCTGGGCCCACCTGAAGCAGAAAGACATTGAGGGGCTGGAGCGTGTCCAGAGAAGGACACGGCAGCTGGGGACAGGTGGGAGCACAAGCCCAATGAGGAGGTGCTGCGGGAGCTTTAGGCAGGGGAAAGGGAGGCTCATCAGCAACCTTGCAGGCTCACTTCCAGAAATGCCTACATGACAGTGCTCCCCGCAAGGGCCGTTCTCATTCCAAGAATGCCCTCACTGCATCCAGATGCTTTAGACACTGGAGTAGGTGGCACTTGGATCCTTTGCTTGGTGGGCTCCTTCCTTTGCCAGTCGGAGAAGCCCCGCTCATTTTGTCTTTTTGCAGCAAGCAGAAGTGCTTTTGCTGAAGACTTCCTCCCCTTTGGCAGCACCGGCTGACATTCTGAGAGTGTTTTAGTTTTCCATGTCTGCAGCAGCAATAGCTGGCTATTTCCTAATTTTCCATTTCAGAGCTTTACACAAGTCAAAGCCCAGTTTTCAGAGAGAAGGTTGCTTGCTGGTAGTAGCCAGGGTGGACTACTGAATTGGGAGCCATGTGCACGTCTGTTCAGTCAGCCCGTCCTCACTGGACTGGAGTGACTTTAGAGTCCCATTGCTATGAGAGTTGATGATTTTGCCTTAGTGGAGCAACTTGTAGAGCTGAAGAGAAATAAGGTTAGGAATGATAGGCAATGGCCTGTCCCTGATGCTTCTCTCTGTCCACAGAGCCCTGAACCGATAACAGACTCTGAAGTGACTCACTCAGTTCCTGGAGACGAGGCCAAAGAGGTGCAGAAGGATCGCAAGCCTATGGCTGCTGTCACGGAAGAAGCTGAGCATTCTGAGCCCGTAAGTGCCAGTTGTGGCTGGTGCTGTATTTAGTGCGAGACAGAGCTGCAAGATCCTGACCAGCCAGCACTTGGTGTTGCTGGCTGAGGATGCTGAGTGCTGGAATGCTGCCAGGAGCTAGCAATCCCCCCAGCCAGTGAGCGCTGGAGAATGGGCTTTGACCTGTGCCGTTTAGGTCTCAGCTTGCTGGGATTCTGATAGGGGTCGGCCTGAAGCATGAAGGCTTCCCGGCCCCAGAGGAGGGAGCATGTCCAAGACACTGAGCTCAGCCGTGTTGGATACGTAGGGGCCAGTGTGGTCTGAAGAGACCGGTCCCTCTCCAGAGTCTGGTCAAGGGGCTGCAGGCAGAGAAAGGTGTGATCTGACCCCAGAGGCTCTTTGGGGTGCTTGGTGCCCACGAGCTTCTGGGCCGTGCTTACTTGGGAGTATTTCTGAGACACTGTGGAGTTGCCGCTAGAAGTGAGAGATTTGGTGCCTTTCTTGCCAAGTCCTTCCTTTGCCTCTTCTGGAAGAGCACTCAGTAGTAGAGTCTAGACTTAGTGCACCTGTCTTTTGATAAGCTGCAACGAGTTGATTGTGTTGTTCACGAGTCCTTGTGGGCCTACTCCTGTCCGGTGTGGCAAAAGAACTGCATAGTTCTGGATCCATTTGTGAGGCAAAACCCAGAGGCTGCATGTGTCTCTTGATACTTTCTGTTGTGTGGTCTGCCTTGATAAGTGCCCTTGAAAATGTGCATTGCAGCCTGGAGAGGGGAGAAGGCGGAAAGACTTGGATTGCTTTCTTGTGTTGCTAAGAACAGGAAAGGCATCTCGCAATTGCGGATGCTGCATCCTAAATCCAAGGTGCAACTTTGCACTGGGGGAGCCACCTGGGAGAAAAAGGAGCCAGGGCTTGCGGTCAACAGCAGCTGAACATGAGGCGGTGTGATCCCAGCTGGCCGAGAAGGCCAAGGGCATGGTGGCCTGTGTCAGCAGTAGTGGGGCAGCAGGAGCAGGGCAGTGCCCTGTGCCCTGTGCTGGGCATCGGTGCTGTGGCTGCAGCTGGAGTGCTGTGAGCAGTTCTGGGCCCACCTGAAGCAGAAAGACATTGAGGGGCTGGAGCGTGTCCAGAGAAGGACACGGCAGCTGGGGACAGGTGGGAGCACAAGCCCAATGAGGAGGTGCTGCGGGAGCTTTAGGCAGGGGAAAGGGAGGCTCATCAGCAACCTTGCAGGCTCACTTCCAGAAATGCCTACATGACAGTGCTCCCCGCAAGGGCCGTTCTCATTCCAAGAATGCCCTCACTGCATCCAGATGCTTTAGACACTGGAGTAGGGGGCACTTGGATCCTTTGCTTGGTGGGCTCTTTCCTTTGCCAGTCGGAGAAGCCCCGCTCATTTTGTCTTTTTGCAGCAAGCAGAAGTGCTTTTGCTGAAGACTTCCTCCCCTTTGGCAGCACCGGCTGACATTCTGAGAGTGTTTTAGTTTTCCATGTCTGCAGCAGCAACAGCTGGCTATTTCCTAATTTTCCATTTCAGAGCTTTACACAAGTCAAAGCTCAGTTTTCAGAGAGAAGGTTGCTTGCTGGTAGTAGCCAGGGTGGACTACTGAATTGGGAGCCATGTGCACGTCTGTTCAGTCAGCCCGTCCTCACTGGACTGGAGTGACTTTAGAGTCCCATTGCTATGAGAGTTGATGATTTTGCCTTAGTGGAGCAACTTGTAGAGCTGAAGAGAAATAACTTTAGGAATGATAGGCAATGGCCTGTCCCTGATGCTTCTCTCTGTCCACAGAGCCCTGAACCGATAACAGACTCTGAAGTGACTACCTCAATTCCTGGAGACGAGGCCAAAGAAGTGCAAAAGGACTGCAAGCCTCTGGCTGCAGTCACAGAAGAAGCTGAGCATTCTGAGCCGGTAAGTGCCAGTTGTGGCTGGTGCCGTCTTTAGTGCGAGACAGAGCTGCAAGATCCTGACCAGCCAGCACTTGGTGTTGCTGGCTGAGGATGCTGAGTGCTGGAATGCTGCCAGGAGCTAGCAATCCCCCCAGCCAGTGAGCGCTGGAGAATGGGCTTTGACCTGTGCCGTTTAGGTCTCAGCTTGCTGGGATTCTGATAGGGGTCGGCCTGAAGCATGAAGGCTTCCCGGCCCCAGAGGAGGGAGCATGTCCAAGACACTGAGCTCAGCCGTGTTGGATACGTAGGGGCCAGTGTGGTCTGAAGAGACCGGTCCCTCTCCAGAGTCTGGTCAAGGGGCTGCAGGCAGAGAAAGGTGTGATCTGACCCCAGAGGCTCTTTGGGGTGCTTGGTGCCCACGAGCTTCTGGGCCGTGCTTACTTGGGAGTATTTCTGAGACACTGTGGAGTTGCCGCTAGAAGTGAGAGATTTGGTGCCTTTCTTGCCAAGTCCTTCCTTTGCCTCTTCTGGAAGAGCACTCAGTAGTAGAGTCTAGACTTAGTGCACCTGTCTTTTGATAAGCTGCAACGAGTTGATTGTGTTGTTCACGAGTCCTTGTGGGCCTACTCCTGTCCGGTGTGGCAAAAGAACTGCATAGTTCTGGATCCATTTGTGAGGCAAAACCCAGAGGCTGCATGTGTCTCTTGATACTTTCTGTTGTGTGGTCTGCCTTGATAAGTGCCCTTGAAAATGTGCATTGCAGCCTGGAGAGGGGAGAAGGCGGAAAGACTTGGATTGCTTTCTTGTGTTGCTAAGAACAGGAAAGGCATCTCGCAATTGCGGATGCTGCATCCTAAATCCAAGGTGCAACTTTGCACTGGGGGAGCCACCTGGGAGAAAAAGGAGCCAGGGCTTGCGGTCAACAGCAGCTGAACATGAGGCGGTGTGATCCCAGCTGGCCGAGAAGGCCAAGGGCATGGTGGCCTGTGTCAGCAGTAGTGGGGCAGCAGGAGCAGGGCAGTGCCCTGTGCCCTGTGCTGGGCATCGGTGCTGTGGCTGCAGCTGGAGTGCTGTGAGCAGTTCTGGGCCCACCTGAAGCAGAAAGACATTGAGGGGCTGGAGCGTGTCCAGAGAAGGACACGGCAGCTGGGGACAGGTGGGAGCACAAGCCCAATGAGGAGGTGCTGCGGGAGCTTTAGGCAGGGGAAAGGGAGGCTCATCAGCAACCTTGCAGGCTCACTTCCAGAAATGCCTACATGACAGTGCTCCCCGCAAGGGCCGTTCTCATTCCAAGAATGCCCTCACTGCATCCAGATGCTTTAGACACTGGAGTAGGTGGCACTTGGATCCTTTGCTTGGTGGGCTCCTTCCTTTGCCAGTCGGAGAAGCCCCGCTCATTTTGTCTTTTTGCAGCAAGCAGAAGTGCTTTTGCTGAAGACTTCCTCCCCTTTGGCAGCACCGGCTGACATTCTGAGAGTGTTTTAGTTTTCCATGTCTGCAGCAGCAATAGCTGGCTATTTCCTAATTTTCCATTTCAGAGCTTTACACAAGTCAAAGCCCAGTTTTCAGAGAGAAGGTTGCTTGCTGGTAGTAGCCAGGGTGGACTACTGAATTGGGAGCCATGTGCACGTCTGTTCAGTCAGCCCGTCCTCACTGGACTGGAGTGACTTTAGAGTCCCATTGCTATGAGAGTTGATGATTTTGCCTTAGTGGAGCAACTTGTAGAGCTGAAGAGAAATAAGGTTAGGAATGATAGGCAATGGCCTGTCCCTGATGCTTCTCTCTGTCCACAGAGCCCTGAACCGATAACAGACTCTGAAGTGACTCACTCAGTTCCTGGAGACGAGGCCAAAGAGGTGCAGAAGGATCGCAAGCCTATGGCTGCTGTCACGGAAGAAGCTGAGCATTCTGAGCCCGTAAGTGCCAGTTGTGGCTGGTGCTGTATTTAGTGCGAGACAGAGCTGCAAGATCCTGACCAGCCAGCACTTGGTGTTGCTGGCTGAGGATGCTGAGTGCTGGAATGTTGCCAGGAGCTAGCAATCCCCCCAGCCAGTGAGCGCTGGAGAATAGGCTTTGACCTCTGCCGTTTAGGTCTCAGCTTGCTGGGATTCTGATAGGGGCCGGCCTGAAGCATGAAGGCTTCCCGGCCCCAGAGGAGGGAGCATGTCCAAGACACTGAGCTCAGCCGTGTTGGATACGTAGGGGCCAGTGTGGTCTGAAGAGACCGGTCCCTTTCCAGAGTGTGGTCAAGGAGTTGGAGGCACAGAAAGGCTTGATCTGACCCCAGAGGCTCTTTGGGGTGCTTGGTGCCCACGAGCTTCTGGGCCGTGCTTACTTGGGAGCATTTCCGAGACACTGTGGAGTTGCCGCTAGAAGTGAGAGATTTGGTGCCTTTCTTGCCAAGTCCTTCCTTTGCCTCTTCTGGCAGAGCACTCAGTAGCAGAGTCTAGTCTGAGTGCACCTGTCATTTGATAAGCTGCAACGAGTTGATTGTGTTGTTCACGAGTCCTTGTGGGCCTGGTCCTGTCCGGTGTGGCAAAAGAACTGCATAGTTGTTGACCCATTTGTGAGGCAAAACCCAGCGGCAACATGTGTCTCTTGATACGTTCTGTTGTGTGGTCTGCCTTGATAACTGCCCTTGAAAATGCGCATTGCAGCCTGGAGAGGGGAGAAGGCGGAAAGACTTGGACTGCTTTCTTGTGTTGCTAAGAACAGGAAAGGCATCTCGCAATTGCGGATGCTGCATCCTAAATCCAAGGTGCAACTCTGCACTGGGGGAGCCACCTGGCAGATAAAGGAGTCAGGGCTTGTGGTCAACAGCAGCTGAACATGAGGCGGTGTGATCCCAGCTGGCCGAGAAGGCCAAGGGCATGGTGGCCTGTGTCAGCAGTAGTGGGGCAGCAGGAGCAGGGCAGGGACCTGTGCCCTGTGCTGGGCATTGGTGCTGTGGCCGCAGCTGGAGTGCTGTGAGCCGTTCTGGGCCCATCTGAAGCAGAAAGACATTGAGGGGCTGGAGCGTGTCCAGAGAAGGACACGGCAGCTGGGGACAGGTGGGAGCACAAGCCCAATGAGGAGGTGCTGCGGGAGCTTTAGGCAGGGGAAAGGGAGGCTCATCAGCAACCTTGCAGGCTCACTTCCAGAAATGCCTACATGACAGTGCTCCCCGCAGGGGCCGTTCTCATTCCAAGAATGCCCTCACTGCATCCAGATGCTTTACACACTGGAGTAGGGGGCACTTGGATCCTTTGCTTGGTGGGCTCCTTCCTTTGCCATTCGGAGAAGCCCCGCTCATTTTGTCTTTTTGCAGCAAGCAGAAGTGCTTTTGCTGAAGACTTCCTCCCCTTTGGCAGCACCGGCTGACATTCTGAGAGTGTTTTAGTTTTCCATGTCTGCAGCAGCAACAGCTGGCTATTTCCTAATTTTCCATTTCAGAGCTTTACACAAGTGAAAGCCCAGTTTTCAGAGAGAAGGTTGCTTGCTGGTAGTAGCCAGGGTGGACTACTGAATTGGGAGCCATGTGCACGTCTGTTCAGTCAGCCCGTCCTCACTGGGCTGGAGTGATTTCAGAGTCCCATTGCTATGAGAGTTGATGATTTTGCCTTAGTGGAGCAACTTGTAGAGCTGAAGAGAAATAAGGTTAGGAATGATAGGCAATGGCCTGTCCCTGATGCTTCTCTCTGTCCACAGAGCCCTGAACCGATAACAGACTCTGAAGTGACTCACTCAGTTCCTGGAGATGAGGCCAAAGAGGTGCAAAAGGACTGTAAGCCTCTGGCTGCAGTCACGGAAGAAGCTGAGCATTCTGAGCCGGTAAGTGCCAGTTGTGGCTGGTGCCGTCTTTAGTGCGAGACAGAGCTGCAAGATCCTGACCAGCCAGCACTTGGTGTTGCTGGCTGAGGATGCTGAGTGCTGGAATGCTGCCAGGAGCTAGCAATCCCCCCAGCCAGTGAGAGCTGGAGAATAGGCTTTGACCTGTGCCGTTTAGGTCTCAGCTTGCTGGGATTCTGATAGGGGCCGGCCTGAAGCATGAAGGCTTCCGGGCCCCAGAGGAGGGAGCATGTCCAAGACACTGAGCTCAGCCGTGTTGGATACGTAGGGGCCAGTGTGGTCTGAAGCGACCGGTCCCTCTCCAGAATGTGGTCAAGGAGTTGGAGGCACAGAAAGGCTTGATCTGACCCCAGAGGCTCTTTGGGGTGCTTGGTCCCCACGAGCTTCTGGGCCGTGCTTACTTGGGAGCATTTCCGAGACACACTGTGGAGTTGCCGCTAGAAGTGAGAGATTTGGTGCCTTTCTTGCCAAGTCCTTCCTTTGCCTCTTCTGGCAGAGCGCTCAGTAGCAGCGTCCCCTCTGAGTGCACCTGTCTTTTGATAAGCTGCAACGAGTTGATTGTGTTGTTCACGAGTCCTTGTGGGCCTGGTCCTGTCCAGTGTGGCAAAAGAACTGCATAGTTGTGGACCCATTTGTGAGGCAAAACCCAGCGGCAACATGTGTCTCTTGATACTTTCTGTGGTGTGGTCTGCCTTGATAAGTGCCCTTGAAAATGTGCATTGCAGCCTGGAGAGGGGAGAAGGCGGAAAGACTTGGATTGCTTTCTTGTGTTGCTAAGAGCAGGAAAGACATCTCGGAATTCCGGATGCCGGATCCTAAATCCAAGGTGCAACTTTGCACCTGGGGAGCTGCCTGGGAGAAAAAGGAGCCAGGGCTTGCGGTCAATAGCAGCTGACCATGAGGCGCCGTGTGCCCTGGTGGCCAAGAAGGCCAAGGGCATGGTGGCCTGTGTCAGCAGTAGTGGGGCAGCAGGAGCAGGGCAGTGACCTGTGCCCTGTGCTGGGCATCGGTGCTGTGGCCGCAGCTGGAGTGCTGTGAGCAGTTCTGGGCCCATCTGAAGCAGAAAGACATTGAGGGGCTGGAGCGTGTCCAGAGAAGGACACGGCAGCTGGGGACAGGTGGGAGCACAAGCCCAATGAGGAGGTGCTGCGGGAGCTTTAGGCAGGGGAAAAGGAGGCTCATCAGCAACCTTGCAGGCTCACTTCCAGAAATGCCTACATGACAGTGCTCCCCGCAAGGGCCGTTCTCATTCCAAGAATGCCCTCACTGCATCCAGATGCTTTAGACACTGGAGTAGGGGGCACTTGGATCCTTTGCTTGGTGGGCTCCTTCCTTTGCCAGTCGGAGAAGCCCCGCTCATTTTGTCTTCAAGCAGAAGTGCTTTTGCTGAAGACTTCCTCCCCTTTGGCAGCACCGGCTGACATTCTGAGAGTGTTTTAGTTTTCCGTGTCTGCAGCAGTAACAGCTGGCTATTTCCTAATTTTCCATTTCAGAGCTTTACACAAGTCAAAGCCCAGTTTTCAGAGAGAAGGTTGCTTGCTGGTAGTAGCCAGGGTGGACTACTGAATTGGGAGCCATGTGCACGTCTGTTCAGTCAGCCCGTCCTCACTGGACTGGAGTGAATTAGAGTCCCATTGCTATGAGAGTTGATGATTTTGCCTTAGTGGAGCAACTTGTAGAGCTGAAGAGAAATAAGGTTAGGAATGATAGGCAATGGCCTGTCCCTGATGCTTCTCTCTGTCCACAGAGCCCTGAGCTGATAACAAACTCTGAAGTGACTCTTTCAATTCCTGGGGACGAGGCCAAAGAGGCGCAAAAGGACCAGAAGCCTCCTGTGACAATCAGCGAAGAAGCTGAGCATTCTGAGCCGGTAAGTGCCAGTTGTGGCTGGTGCCATCTTTAGTGCGAGACAGAGCTGCAAGATCCTGACCAGCCAGCACTTGGTGTTGCTGGCTGAGGATGCTGAGTGCTGGAATGTTGCCAGGAGCTAGCAATCCCCCCAGCCAGTGAGAGACGGAGAATGGGCTTGGACCTGTGCCGTTTAGGTCCCTGCCTGCTGGGATTCTGATAGGGGCCGGCCTGAAGCATGAAGGCTTCCCGGCCCCAGAGGAGGGAGCATGTCCAAGACACT
The DNA here is from genome assembly GCF_963662255.1 of Cinclus cinclus. Lineage (NCBI taxonomy): Eukaryota > Metazoa > Chordata > Aves > Passeriformes > Cinclidae > Cinclus > Cinclus cinclus. The sequence continues at coordinate 22,380,989 of NC_085084.1, read as the reverse complement.
GAGCTCAGCCGTGTTGGATATGTAGTGGCCAGTGTGGTCTGAAGAGACCGGTCCCTCTCCAGAGTCTGGTCAAGGGGCTGCAGGCAGAGAAAGGTGTGATCTGACCTCAGAGGCTCTTTGGGGAGCTTGGTCCCCACGAGCTTCTGGGCCGTGCTTACTTGGGAGCATTTCCGAGACACACTGTGGAGTTGCCGCTAGAAGTGAGAGATTTGGTGCCTTTCTTGCCAAGTCCTTCCTTTGCCTCTTCTGGCAGAGCGCTCAGTATCAGCATCCCCTCTGAGTCCTCCTGTCATTTGATTAGCTGCAACGAGTTGATTGTGTTGTTCACGAGTCCTTGTGGGCCTGGTCCTGTCTGTTGTGCAAAAAAGAGACAGAAATGGCATAGTTCTGGACCCATTTGTGAGGCAAAACCCAGCGGCAACATGTGTCTCTTGATACTTTCTGTGGTGTGGCCTGCCTTGATAAGTGCCCTTGAAAATGTGCATTGCAGCCTGGAGAGGGGAGAAGGCGGAAAGACTTGGATTGCTTTCTTGTGTTGCTAAGAGCAGGAAAGACATCTCGCAATTGCGGATGCCGGATCCTAAATCCAAGGTGCAACTTTGCACCTGGGGAGCTGCCTGGGAGAAAAAGGAGCCAGGGCTTGCGGTCAATAGCAGCTGACCATGAGGCGCCGTGTGCCCTGGTGGCCAAGAAGGCCAAGGGCATGGTGGCCTGTGTCAGCAGTAGTGGGGCAGCAGGAGCAGGGCAGTGCCCTGTGCCCTGTGCTGGGCATCGGTGCTGTGGCCGCAGCTGGAGTGCTGTGAGCCGTTCTGGGCCCATCTGAAGCAGAAAGACATTGAGGGGCTGGAGCGTGTCCAGAGAAGGACACGGCAGCTGGGGACAGGTGGGAGCACAAGCCCAATGAGGAGGTGCTGCGGGAGCTTTAGGCAGGGGAAAGGGAGGCTCATCAGCAAACTTGCAGGCTCACTTCCAGAAATGCCTACATGACAGTGCTCCCCGCAAGGGCCGTTCTCATTCCAAGAATGCCCTCACTGCATCCAGATGCTTTAGACACTGGAGTAGGGGGCACTTGGATCCTTTGCTTGGTGGGCTCCTTCCTTTGCCATTCGGAGAAGCCCCGCTCATTTTGTCTTTTTGTCTTCAAGCAGAAGTGCTTTTGCTGAAGACTTCCTCCCCTTTGGCAGCACCGGCTGACATTCTGAGAGTGTTTTAGTTTTCCATGTCTGCAGCAGCAACAGCTGGCTATTTCCTAATTTTCCATTTCAGAGCTTTACACAAGTCAAAGCCCAGTTTTCAGAGAGAAGGTTGCTTGCTGGTAGTAGCCAGGGTGGACTACTAAATTGGGAGCCATGTGCACGTCTGTTCAGTCAGCCCGTCCTCACTGGACTGGAGTGACTTCAGAGTCCCATTGCTATGAGAGTTGATGATTTTGCCTTAGTGGAGCAACTTGTAGAGCTGAAGAGAAATAAGGTTAGGAATGATAGGCAATGGCCTGTCCCTGATGCTTCTCTCTGTCCACAGAGCCCTGAACCGATAACAAACTCTGAAGTGACTCACTCAGTTCCTGGAGATGAGGCCAAAGAGGTGCAAAAGGACTGTAAGCCTCTGGCTGCAGTCACGGAAGAAGCTGAGCATTCTGAGCCGGTAAGTGCCAGTTGTGGCTGGTGCTGTATTTAGTGCGAGACACAGCTGCAAGGTCCTGACCAGCCAGCACTTGGTGTTGCTGGCTGAGGATGCTGAGTGCTGGAATGCTGCCAGGAGCTAGCAATCCCCCCAGCCAGTGAGAGCTGGAGAATAGGCTTTGACCTGTGCCGTTTAGGTCTCAGCTTGCTGGGATTCTGATAGGGGCCGGCCTGAAGCATGAAGGCTTCCGGGCCCCAGAGGAGGGAGCATGTCCAAGACACTGAGCTCAGCCGTGTTGGATACGTAGGGGCCAGTGTGGTCTGAAGCGACCGGTCCCTCTCCAGAATGTGGTCAAGGAGTTGGAGGCACAGAAAGGCTTGATCTGACCCCAGAGGCTCTTTGGGGTGCTTGGTGCCCACGAGCTTCTGGGCCGTGCTTACTTGGGAGCATTTCCGAGACACACTGTGGAGTTGCCGCTAGAAGTGAGAGATTTGGTGCCTTTCTTGCCAAGTCCTTCCTTTGCCTCTTCTGGCAGAGCGCTCAGTAGCAGCGTCCCCTCTGAGTGCACCTGTCTTTTGATAAGCTGCAACGAGTTGATTGTGTTGTTCACGAGTCCTTGTGGGCCTGGTCCTGTCCAGTGTGGCAAAAGAACTGCATAGTTGTGGACCCATTTGTGAGGCAAAACCCAGCGGCAACATGTGTCTCTTGATACTTTCTGTGGTGTGGTCTGCCTTGATAAGTGCCCTTGAAAATGTGCATTGCAGCCTGGAGAGGGGAGAAGGCGGAAAGACTTGGATTGCTTTCTTGTGTTGCTAAGAGCAGGAAAGACATCTCGGAATTCCGGATGCTGGATCCTAAATCCAAGGTGCAACTTTGCACCTGGGGAGCTGCCTGGGAGAAAAAGGAGCCAGGGCTTGCGGTCAATAGCAGCTGACCATGAGGCGCCGTGTGCCCTGGTGGCCAAGAAGGCCAAGGGCATGGTGGCCTGTGTCAGCAGTAGTGGGGCAGCAGGAGCAGGGCAGTGCCCTGTGCCCTGTGCTGGGCATCGGTGCTGTGGCCGCAGCTGGAGTGCTGTGAGCAGTTCTGGGCCCATCTGAAGCAGAAAGACATTGAGGGGCTGGAGCGTGTCCAGAGAAGGACACGGCAGCTGGGGACAGGTGGGAGCACAAGCCCAATGAGGAGGTGCTGCGGGAGCTTTAGGCAGGGGAAAAGGAGGCTCATCAGCAACCTTGCAGGCTCACTTCCAGAAATGCCTACATGACAGTGCTCCCCGCAAGGGCCGTTCTCATTCCAAGAATGCCCTCACTGCATCCAGATGCTTTAGACACTGGAGTAGGGGGCACTTGGATCCTTTGCTTGGTGGGCTCCTTCCTTTGCCAGTCGGAGAAGCCCCGCTCATTTTGTCTTCAAGCAGAAGTGCTTTTGCTGAAGACTTCCTCCCCTTTGGCAGCACCGGCTGACATTCTGAGAGTGTTTTAGTTTTCCGTGTCTGCAGCAGCAACAGCTGGCTATTTCCTAATTTTCCATTTCAGAGCTTTACACAAGTCAAAGCCCAGTTTTCAGAGAGAAGGTTGCTTGCTGGTAGTAGCCAGGGTGGACTACTGAATTGGGAGCCATGTGCACGTCTGTTCAGTCAGCCCGTCCTCACTGGACTGGAGTGACTTCAGAGTCCCATTGCTATGACAGTTGATGATTTTGCCTTAGTGGAGCAACTTGTAGAGCTGAAGAGAAATAAGGTTAGGAATGATAGGCAATGGCCTGTCCCTGATGCTTCTCTCTGTCCACAGAGCCCTGAACCGATAACAAACTCTGAAGTGACTCTTTCAATTCCTGGGGACGAGGCCAAAGAGGCGCAAAAGGACCAGAAGCCTCCTGTGACAATCAGCGAAGAAGCTGAGCATTCTGAGCCGGTAAGTGCCAGTTGTGGCTGGTGCCGTATTTAGTGCGAGACAGAGCTGCAAGATCCTGACCAGCCAGCACTTGGTGTTGCTGGCTGAGGATGCTGAGTGCTGGAATGTTGCCAGGAGCTAGCAATCCCCCCAGCCAGTGAGAGACGGAGAATGGGCTTGGACCTGTGCCGTTTAGGTCCCTGCCTGCTGGGATTCTGATAGGGGCCGGCCTGAAGCATGAAGGCTTCCCGGCCCCAGAGGAGGGAGCATGTCCAAGACACTGAGCTCAGCCGTGTTGGATATGTAGTGGCCAGTGTGGTCTGAAGCGACCGGTCCCTCTCCAGAGTCTGGTCAAGGGGCTGCAGGCAGAGAAAGGTGTGATCTGACCTCAGAGGCTCTTTGGGGAGCTTGGTCCCCACGAACTTCTGGGCCGTGCTTACTTGGGAGCATTTCCGAGACACACTGTGGAGTTGCCGCTAGAAGTGAGAGATTTGGTGCCTTTCTTGCCAAGTCCTTCCTTTGCCTCTTCTGGCAGAGCGCTCAGTAGCAGCATCCCCTCTGAGTCCTCCTGTCATTTGATTAGCTGCAACGAGTTGATTGTGTTGTTCACGAGTCCTTGTGGGCCTACTCCTGTCCGGTGTGGCAAAAAAGAGACAGAAATGGCATAGTTCTGGACCCATTTGTGAGGCAAAACCCAGCGGCAACATGTGTCTCTTGATACTTTCTGTGGTGTGGTCTGCCTTGATAAGTGCCCTTGAAAATGTGCATTGCAGCCTGGAGAGGGGAGAAGGCGGAAAGACTTGGATTGCTTTCTTGTGTTGCTAAGAGCAGGAAAGACATCTCGGAATTCCGGATGCCGGATCCTAAATCCAAGGTGCAACTTTGCACCTGGGGAGCTGCCTGGGAGAAAAAGGAGCCAGGGCTTGCGGTCAATAGCAGCTGACCATGAGGCGCCGTGTGCCCTGGTGGCCAAGAAGGCCAAGGGCATGGTGGCCTGTGTCAGCAGTAGTGGGGCAGCAGGAGCAGGGCAGTGCCCTGTGCCCTGTGCTGGGCATCGGTGCTGTGGCTGCAGCTGGAGTGCTGTGAGCCGTTCTGGGCCCATCTGAAGCAGAAAGACATTGAGGGGCTGGAGCGTGTCCAGAGAAGGACACGGCAGCTGGGGACAGGTGGGAGCACAAGCCCAATGAGGAGGTGCTGCGGGAGCTTTAGGCAGGGGAAAGGGAGGCTCATCAGCAAACTTGCAGGCTCACTTCCAGAAATGCCTACATGACAGTGCTCCCCGCAAGGGCCGTTCTCATTCCAAGAATGCCCTCACTGCATCCAGATGCTTTAGACACTGGAGTAGGGGGCACTTGGATCCTTTGCTTGGTGGGCTCCTTCCTTTGCCATTCGGAGAATCCCCGCTCATTTTGTCTTTTTGTCTTCAAGCAGAAGTGCTTTTGCTGAAGACTTCCTCCCCTTTGGCAGCACCGGCTGACATTCTGAGAGTGTTTTAGTTTTCCATGTCTGCAGCAGCAATAGCTGGCTATTTCCTAATTTTCCATTTCAGAGCTTTACACAAGTGAAAGCCCAGTTTTCAGAGAGAAGGTTGCTTGCTGGTAGTAGCCAGGGTGGACTACTGAATTGGGAGCCATGTGCACGTCTGTTCAGTCAGCCCGTCCTCACTGGACTGGAGTGACTTCAGAGTCCCATTGCTATGAGAGTTGATGATTTTGCCTTAGTGGAGCAACTTGTAGAGCTGAAGAGAAATAACTTTAGGAATGATAGGCAATGGCCTGTCCCTGATGCTTCTCTCTGTCCACAGAGCCCTGAACCGATAACAGACTCTGAAGTGACTACCTCAATTCCTGGAGACGAGGCCAAAGAAGTGCAAAAGGACTGCAAGCCTCTGGCTGCAGTCACAGAAGAAGCTGAGCATTCTGAGCCGGTAAGTGCCAGTTGTGGCTGGTGCCGTCTTTAGTGCGAGACAGAGCTGCAAGATCCTGACCAGCCAGCACTTGGTGTTGCTGGCTGAGGATGCTGAGTGCTGGAATGCTGCCAGGAGCTAGCAATCCCCCCAGCCAGTGAGCGCTGGAGAATGGGCTTTGACCTGTGCCGTTTAGGTCTCAGCTTGCTGGGATTCTGATAGGGGTCGGCCTGAAGCATGAAGGCTTCCCGGCCCCAGAGGAGGGAGCATGTCCAAGACACTGAGCTCAGCCGTGTTGGATACGTAGGGGCCAGTGTGGTCTGAAGAGACCGGTCCCTCTCCAGAGTCTGGTCAAGGGGCTGCAGGCAGAGAAAGGTGTGATCTGACCCCAGAGGCTCTTTGGGGTGCTTGGTGCCCACGAGCTTCTGGGCCGTGCTTACTTGGGAGTATTTCTGAGACACTGTGGAGTTGCCGCTAGAAGTGAGAGATTTGGTGCCTTTCTTGCCAAGTCCTTCCTTTGCCTCTTCTGGAAGAGCACTCAGTAGTAGAGTCTAGACTTAGTGCACCTGTCTTTTGATAAGCTGCAACGAGTTGATTGTGTTGTTCACGAGTCCTTGTGGGCCTACTCCTGTCCGGTGTGGCAAAAGAACTGCATAGTTCTGGATCCATTTGTGAGGCAAAACCCAGAGGCTGCATGTGTCTCTTGATACTTTCTGTTGTGTGGTCTGCCTTGATAAGTGCCCTTGAAAATGTGCATTGCAGCCTGGAGAGGGGAGAAGGCGGAAAGACTTGGATTGCTTTCTTGTGTTGCTAAGAACAGGAAAGGCATCTCGCAATTGCGGATGCTGCATCCTAAATCCAAGGTGCAACTTTGCACTGGGGGAGCCACCTGGGAGAAAAAGGAGCCAGGGCTTGCGGTCAACAGCAGCTGAACATGAGGCGGTGTGATCCCAGCTGGCCGAGAAGGCCAAGGGCATGGTGGCCTGTGTCAGCAGTAGTGGGGCAGCAGGAGCAGGGCAGTGCCCTGTGCCCTGTGCTGGGCATCGGTGCTGTGGCTGCAGCTGGAGTGCTGTGAGCAGTTCTGGGCCCACCTGAAGCAGAAAGACATTGAGGGGCTGGAGCGTGTCCAGAGAAGGACACGGCAGCTGGGGACAGGTGGGAGCACAAGCCCAATGAGGAGGTGCTGCGGGAGCTTTAGGCAGGGGAAAGGGAGGCTCATCAGCAACCTTGCAGGCTCACTTCCAGAAATGCCTACATGACAGTGCTCCCCGCAAGGGCCGTTCTCATTCCAAGAATGCCCTCACTGCATCCAGATGCTTTAGACACTGGAGTAGGTGGCACTTGGATCCTTTGCTTGGTGGGCTCCTTCCTTTGCCAGTCGGAGAAGCCCCGCTCATTTTGTCTTTTTGCAGCAAGCAGAAGTGCTTTTGCTGAAGACTTCCTCCCCTTTGGCAGCACCGGCTGACATTCTGAGAGTGTTTTAGTTTTCCATGTCTGCAGCAGCAATAGCTGGCTATTTCCTAATTTTCCATTTCAGAGCTTTACACAAGTCAAAGCCCAGTTTTCAGAGAGAAGGTTGCTTGCTGGTAGTAGCCAGGGTGGACTACTGAATTGGGAGCCATGTGCACGTCTGTTCAGTCAGCCCGTCCTCACTGGACTGGAGTGACTTTAGAGTCCCATTGCTATGAGAGTTGATGATTTTGCCTTAGTGGAGCAACTTGTAGAGCTGAAGAGAAATAAGGTTAGGAATGATAGGCAATGGCCTGTCCCTGATGCTTCTCTCTGTCCACAGAGCCCTGAACCGATAACAGACTCTGAAGTGACTCACTCAGTTCCTGGAGACGAGGCCAAAGAGGTGCAGAAGGATCGCAAGCCTATGGCTGCTGTCACGGAAGAAGCTGAGCATTCTGAGCCCGTAAGTGCCAGTTGTGGCTGGTGCCGTCTTTAGTGCGAGACAGAGCTGCAAGATCCTGACCAGCCAGCACTTGGTGTTGCTGGCTGAGGATGCTGAGTGCTGGAATGTTGCCAGGAGCTAGCAATCCCCCCAGCCAGTGAGCGCTGGAGAATAGGCTTTGACCTGTGCCGTTTAGGTCTCAGCTTGCTGGGATTCTGATAGGGGCCGGCCTGAAGCATGAAGGCTTCCCGGCCCCAGAGGAGGGAGCATGTCCAAGACACTGAGCTCAGCCGTGTTGGATACGTAGGGGCCAGTGTGGTCTGAAGAGACCGGTCCCTTTCCAGAGTGTGGTCAAGGAGTTGGAGGCACAGAAAGGCTTGATCTGACCCCAGAGGCTCTTTGGGGTGCTTGGTGCCCACGAGCTTCTGGGCCGTGCTTACTTGGGAGCATTTCCGAGACACTGTGGAGTTGCCGCTAGAAGTGAGAGATTTGGTGCCTTTCTTGCCAAGTCCTTCCTTTGCCTCTTCTGGCAGAGCACTCAGTAGCAGAGTCTAGTCTGAGTGCACCTGTCATTTGATAAGCTGCAACGAGTTGATTGTGTTGTTCACGAGTCCTTGTGGGCCTGGTCCTGTCCGGTGTGGCAAAAGAACTGCATAGTTGTTGACCCATTTGTGAGGCAAAACCCAGCGGCAACATGTGTCTCTTGATACGTTCTGTTGTGTGGTCTGCCTTGATAACTGCCCTTGAAAATGCGCATTGCAGCCTGGAGAGGGGAGAAGGCGGAAAGACTTGGACTGCTTTCTTGTGTTGCTAAGAACAGGAAAGGCATCTCGCAATTGCGGATGCTGCATCCTAAATCCAAGGTGCAACTCTGCACTGGGGGAGCCACCTGGCAGATAAAGGAGTCAGGGCTTGTGGTCAACAGCAGCTGAACATGAGGCGGTGTGATCCCAGCTGGCCGAGAAGGCCAAGGGCATGGTGGCCTGTGTCAGCAGTAGTGGGGCAGCAGGAGCAGGGCAGGGACCTGTGCCCTGTGCTGGGCATTGGTGCTGTGGCCGCAGCTGGAGTGCTGTGAGCCGTTCTGGGCCCATCTGAAGCAGAAAGACATTGAGGGGCTGGAGCGTGTCCAGAGAAGGACACGGCAGCTGGGGACAGGTGGGAGCACAAGCCCAATGAGGAGGTGCTGCGGGAGCTTTAGGCAGGGGAAAGGGAGGCTCATCAGCAACCTTGCAGGCTCACTTCCAGAAATGCCTACATGACAGTGCTCCCCGCAGGGGCCGTTCTCATTCCAAGAATGCCCTCACTGCATCCAGATGCTTTACACACTGGAGTAGGGGGCACTTGGATCCTTTGCTTGGTGGGCTCCTTCCTTTGCCATTCGGAGAAGCCCCGCTCATTTTGTCTTTTTGCAGCAAGCAGAAGTGCTTTTGCTGAAGACTTCCTCCCCTTTGGCAGCACCGGCTGACATTCTGAGAGTGTTTTAGTTTTCCATGTCTGCAGCAGCAACAGCTGGCTATTTCCTAATTTTCCATTTCAGAGCTTTACACAAGTCAAAGCCCAGTTTTCAGAGAGAAGGTTGCTTGCTGGTAGTAGCCAGGGTGGACTACTGAATTGGGAGCCATGTGCACGTCTGTTCAGTCAGCCCGTCCTCACTGGGCTGGAGTGATTTCAGAGTCCCATTGCTATGAGAGTTGATGATTTTGCCTTAGTGGAGCAACTTGTAGAGCTGAAGAGAAATAAGGTTAGGAATGATAGGCAATGGCCTGTCCCTGATGCTTCTCTCTGTCCACAGAGCCCTGAACCGATAACAGACTCTGAAGTGACTCACTCAGTTCCTGGAGATGAGGCCAAAGAGGTGCAAAAGGACTGTAAGCCTCTGGCTGCAGTCACGGAAGAAGCTGAGCATTCTGAGCCGGTAAGTGCCAGTTGTGGCTGGTGCCGTCTTTAGTGCGAGACAGAGCTGCAAGATCCTGACCAGCCAGCACTTGGTGTTGCTGGCTGAGGATGCTGAGTGCTGGAATGCTGCCAGGAGCTAGCAATCCCCCCAGCCAGTGAGAGCTGGAGAATAGGCTTTGACCTGTGCCGTTTAGGTCTCAGCTTGCTGGGATTCTGATAGGGGCCGGCCTGAAGCATGAAGGCTTCCGGGCCCCAGAGGAGGGAGCATGTCCAAGACACTGAGCTCAGCCGTGTTGGATACGTAGGGGCCAGTGTGGTCTGAAGCGACCGGTCCCTCTCCAGAATGTGGTCAAGGAGTTGGAGGCACAGAAAGGCTTGATCTGACCCCAGAGGCTCTTTGGGGTGCTTGGTGCCCACGAGCTTCTGGGCCGTGCTTACTTGGGAGCATTTCCGAGACACACTGTGGAGTTGCCGCTAGAAGTGAGAGATTTGGTGCCTTTCTTGCCAAGTCCTTCCTTTGCCTCTTCTGGCAGAGCGCTCAGTAGCAGCGTCCCCTCTGAGTGCACCTGTCTTTTGATAAGCTGCAACGAGTTGATTGTGTTGTTCACGAGTCCTTGTGGGCCTGGTCCTGTCCAGTGTGGCAAAAGAACTGCATAGTTGTGGACCCATTTGTGAGGCAAAACCCAGCGGCAACATGTGTCTCTTGATACTTTCTGTGGTGTGGTCTGCCTTGATAAGTGCCCTTGAAAATGTGCATTGCAGCCTGGAGAGGGGAGAAGGCGGAAAGACTTGGATTGCTTTCTTGTGTTGCTAAGAGCAGGAAAGACATCTCGCAATTCCGGATGCCGGATCCTAAATCCAAGGTGCAACTTTGCACCTGGGGAGCTGCCTGGGAGAAAAAGGAGCCAGGGCTTGCGGTCAATAGCAGCTGACCATGAGGCGCCGTGTGCCCTGGTGGCCAAGAAGGCCAAGGGCATGGTGGCCTGTGTCAGCAGTAGTGGGGCAGCAGGAGCAGGGCAGTGACCTGTGCCCTGTGCTGGGCATCGGTGCTGTGGCCGCAGCTGGAGTGCTGTGAGCAGTTCTGGGCCCATCTGAAGCAGAAAGACATTGAGGGGCTGGAGCGTGTCCAGAGAAGGACACGGCAGCTGGGGACAGGTGGGAGCACAAGCCCAATGAGGAGGTGCTGCGGGAGCTTTAGGCAGGGGAAAAGGAGGCTCATCAGCAACCTTGCAGGCTCACTTCCAGAAATGCCTACATGACAGTGCTCCCCGCAAGGGCCGTTCTCATTCCAAGAATGCCCTCACTGCATCCAGATGCTTTAGACACTGGAGTAGGGGGCACTTGGATCCTTTGCTTGGTGGGCTCCTTCCTTTGCCAGTCGGAGAAGCCCCGCTCATTTTGTCTTCAAGCAGAAGTGCTTTTGCTGAAGACTTCCTCCCCTTTGGCAGCACCGGCTGACATTCTGAGAGTGTTTTAGTTTTCCGTGTCTGCAGCAGTAACAGCTGGCTATTTCCTAATTTTCCATTTCAGAGCTTTACACAAGTCAAAGCCCAGTTTTCAGAGAGAAGGTTGCTTGCTGGTAGTAGCCAGGGTGGACTACTGAATTGGGAGCCATGTGCACGTCTGTTCAGTCAGCCCGTCCTCACTGGACTGGAGTGAATTAGAGTCCCATTGCTATGAGAGTTGATGATTTTGCCTTAGTGGAGCAACTTGTAGAGCTGAAGAGAAATAAGGTTAGGAATGATAGGCAATGGCCTGTCCCTGATGCTTCTCTCTGTCCACAGAGCCCTGAGCTGATAACAAACTCTGAAGTGACTCTTTCAATTCCTGGGGACGAGGCCAAAGAGGCGCAAAAGGACCAGAAGCCTCCTGTGACAATCAGCGAAGAAGCTGAGCATTCTGAGCCGGTAAGTGCCAGTTGTGGCTGGTGCCATCTTTAGTGCGAGACAGAGCTGCAAGATCCTGACCAGCCAGCACTTGGTGTTGCTGGCTGAGGATGCTGAGTGCTGGAATGTTGCCAGGAGCTAGCAATCCCCCCAGCCAGTGAGAGACGGAGAATGGGCTTGGACCTGTGCCGTTTAGGTCCCTGCCTGCTGGGATTCTGATAGGGGCCGGCCTGAAGCATGAAGGCTTCCCGGCCCCAGAGGAGGGAGCATGTCCAAGACACTGAGCTCAGCCGTGTTGGATATGTAGTGGCCAGTGTGGTCTGAAGAGACCGGTCCCTCTCCAGAGTCTGGTCAAGGGGCTGCAGGCAGAGAAAGGTGTGATCTGACCTCAGAGGCTCTTTGGGGAGCTTGGTCCCCACGAGCTTCTGGGCCGTGCTTACTTGGGAGCATTTCCGAGACACACTGTGGAGTTGCCGCTAGAAGTGAGAGATTTGGTGCCTTTCTTGCCAAGTCCTTCCTTTGCCTCTTCTGGCAGAGCGCTCAGTATCAGCATCCCCTCTGAGTCCTCCTGTCATTTGATTAGCTGCAACGAGTTGATTGTGTTGTTCACGAGTCCTTGTGGGCCTGGTCCTGTCTGTTGTGCAAAAAAGAGACAGAAATGGCATAGTTCTGGACCCATTTGTGAGGCAAAACCCAGCGGCAACATGTGTCTCTTGATACTTTCTGTGGTGTGGCCTGCCTTGATAAGTGCCCTTGAAAATGTGCATTGCAGCCTGGAGAGGGGAGAAGGCGGAAAGACTTGGATTGCTTTCTTGTGTTGCTAAGAGCAGGAAAGACATCTCGCAATTGCGGATGCCGGATCCTAAATCCAAGGTGCAACTTTGCACCTGGGGAGCTGCCTGGGAGAAAAAGGAGCCAGGGCTTGCGGTCAATAGCAGCTGACCATGAGGCGCCGTGTGCCCTGGTGGCCAAGAAGGCCAAGGGCATGGTGGCCTGTGTCAGCAGTAGTGGGGCAGCAGGAGCAGGGCAGTGCCCTGTGCCCTGTGCTGGGCATCGGTGCTGTGGCCGCAGCTGGAGTGCTGTGAGCCGTTCTGGGCCCATCTGAAGCAGAAAGACATTGAGGGGCTGGAGCGTGTCCAGAGAAGGACACGGCAGCTGGGGACAGGTGGGAGCACAAGCCCAATGAGGAGGTGCTGCGGGAGCTTTAGGCAGGGGAAAGGGAGGCTCATCAGCAACCTTGCAGGCTCACTTCCAGAAATGCCTACATGACAGTGCTCCCCGCAAGGGCCGTTCTCATTCCAAGAATGCCCTCACTGCATCCAGATGCTTTAGACACTGGAGTAGGGGGCACTTGGATCCTTTGCTTGGTGGGCTCCTTCCTTTGCCATTCGGAGAAGCCCCGCTCATTTTGTCTTTTTGTCTTCAAGCAGAAGTGCTTTTGCTGAAGACTTCCTCCCCTTTGGCAGCACCGGCTGACATTCTGAGAGTGTTTTAGTTTTCCATGTCTGCAGCAGCAACAGCTGGCTATTTCCTAATTTTCCATTTCAGAGCTTTACACAAGTCAAAGCCCAGTTTTCAGAGAGAAGGTTGCTTGCTGGTAGTAGCCAGGGTGGACTACTAAATTGGGAGCCATGTGCACGTCTGTTCAGTCAGCCCGTCCTCACTGGACTGGAGTGACTTCAGAGTCCCATTGCTATGAGAGTTGATGATTTTGCCTTAGTGGAGCAACTTGTAGAGCTGAAGAGAAATAAGGTTAGGAATGATAGGCAATGGCCTGTCCCTGATGCTTCTCTCTGTCCACAGAGCCCTGAACCGATAACAAACTCTGAAGTGACTCACTCAGTTCCTGGAGATGAGGCCAAAGAGGTGCAAAAGGACTGTAAGCCTCTGGCTGCAGTCACGGAAGAAGCTGAGCATTCTGAGCCGGTAAGTGCCAGTTGTGGCTGGTGCTGTATTTAGTGCGAGACACAGCTGCAAGGTCCTGACCAGCCAGCACTTGGTGTTGCTGGCTGAGGATGCTGAGTGCTGGAATGCTGCCAGGAGCTAGCAATCCCCCCAGCCAGTGAGAGCTGGAGAATAGGCTTTGACCTGTGCCGTTTAGGTCTCAGCTTGCTGGGATTCTGATAGGGGCCGGCCTGAAGCATGAAGGCTTCCGGGCCCCAGAGGAGGGAGCATGTCCAAGACACTGAGCTCAGCCGTGTTGGATACGTAGGGGCCAGTGTGGTCTGAAGCGACCGGTCCCTCTCCAGAATGTGGTCAAGGAGTTGGAGGCACAGAAAGGCTTGATCTGACCCCAGAGGCTCTTTGGGGTGCTTGGTGCCCACGAGCTTCTGGGCCGTGCTTACTTGGGAGCATTTCCGAGACACACTGTGGAGTTGCCGCTAGAAGTGAGAGATTTGGTGCCTTTCTTGCCAAGTCCTTCCTTTGCCTCTTCTGGCAGAGCGCTCAGTAGCAGCGTCCCCTCTGAGTGCACCTGTCTTTTGATAAGCTGCAACGAGTTGATTGTGTTGTTCACGAGTCCTTGTGGGCCTGGTCCTGTCCAGTGTGGCAAAAGAACTGCATAGTTGTGGACCCATTTGTGAGGCAAAACCCAGCGGCAACATGTGTCTCTTGATACTTTCTGTGGTGTGGTCTGCCTTGATAAGTGCCCTTGAAAATGTGCATTGCAGCCTGGAGAGGGGAGAAGGCGGAAAGACTTGGATTGCTTTCTTGTGTTGCTAAGAGCAGGAAAGACATCTCGGAATTCCGGATGCTGGATCCTAAATCCAAGGTGCAACTTTGCACCTGGGGAGCTGCCTGGGAGAAAAAGGAGCCAGGGCTTGCGGTCAATAGCAGCTGACCATGAGGCGCCGTGTGCCCTGGTGGCCAAGAAGGCCAAGGGCATGGTGGCCTGTGTCAGCAGTAGTGGGGCAGCAGGAGCAGGGCAGTGCCCTGTGCCCTGTGCTGGGCATCGGTGCTGTGGCCGCAGCTGGAGTGCTGTGAGCAGTTCTGGGCCCATCTGAAGCAGAAAGACATTGAGGGGCTGGAGCGTGTCCAGAGAAGGACACGGCAGCTGGGGACAGGTGGGAGCACAAGCCCAATGAGGAGGTGCTGCGGGAGCTTTAGGCAGGGGAAAAGGAGGCTCATCAGCAACCTTGCAGGCTCACTTCCAGAAATGCCTACATGACAGTGCTCCCCGCAAGGGCCGTTCTCATTCCAAGAATGCCCTCACTGCATCCAGATGCTTTAGACACTGGAGTAGGGGGCACTTGGATCCTTTGCTTGGTGGGCTCCTTCCTTTGCCAGTCGGAGAAGCCCCGCTCATTTTGTCTTCAAGCAGAAGTGCTTTTGCTGAAGACTTCCTCCCCTTTGGCAGCACCGGCTGACATTCTGAGAGTGTTTTAGTTTTCCGTGTCTGCAGCAGCAACAGCTGGCTATTTCCTAATTTTCCATTTCAGAGCTTTACACAAGTCAAAGCCCAGTTTTCAGAGAGAAGGTTGCTTGCTGGTAGTAGCCAGGGTGGACTACTGAATTGGGAGCCATGTGCACGTCTGTTCAGTCAGCCCGTCCTCACTGGACTGGAGTGACTTCAGAGTCCCATTGCTATGACAGTTGATGATTTTGCCTTAGTGGAGCAACTTGTAGAGCTGAAGAGAAATAAGGTTAGGAATGATAGGCAATGGCCTGTCCCTGATGCTTCTCTCTGTCCACAGAGCCCTGAACCGATAACAAACTCTGAAGTGACTCTTTCAATTCCTGGGGACGAGGCCAAAGAGGCGCAAAAGGACCAGAAGCCTCCTGTGACAATCAGCGAAGAAGCTGAGCATTCTGAGCCGGTAAGTGCCAGTTGTGGCTGGTGCCATCTTTAGTGCGAGACAGAGCTGCAAGATCCTGACCAGCCAGCACTTGGTGTTGCTGGCTGAGGATGCTGAGTGCTGGAATGTTGCCAGGAGCTAGCAATCCCCCCAGCCAGTGAGAGACGGAGAATGGGCTTGGACCTGTGCCGTTTAGGTCCCTGCCTGCTGGGATTCTGATAGGGGCCGGCCTGAAGCATGAAGGCTTCCCGGCCCCAGAGGAGGGAGCATGTCCAAGACACTGAGCTCAGCCGTGTTGGATATGTAGTGGCCAGTGTGGTCTGAAGCGACCGGTCCCTCTCCAGAGTCTGGTCAAGGGGCTGCAGGCAGAGAAAGGTGTGATCTGACCTCAGAGGCTCTTTGGGGAGCTTGGTCCCCACGAACTTCTGGGCCGTGCTTACTTGGGAGCATTTCCGAGACACACTGTGGAGTTGCCGCTAGAAGTGAGAGATTTGGTGCCTTTCTTGCCAAGTCCTTCCTTTGCCTCTTCTGGCAGAGCGCTCAGTATCAGCATCCCCTCTGAGTCCTCCTGTCATTTGATTAGCTGCAACGAGTTGATTGTGTTGTTCACGAGTCCTTGTGGGCCTGGTCCTGTCTGTTGTGCAAAAAAGAGACAGAAATGGCATAGTTCTGGACCCATTTGTGAGGCAAAACCCAGCGGCAACATGTGTCTCTTGATACTTTCTGTGGTGTGGCCTGCCTTGATAAGTGCCCTTGAAAATGTGCATTGCAGCCTGGAGAGGGGAGAAGGCGGAAAGACTTGGATTGCTTTCTTGTGTTGCTAAGAGCAGGAAAGACATCTCGCAATTGCGGATGCCGGATCCTAAATCCAAGGTGCAACTTTGCACCTGGGGAGCTGCCTGGGAGAAAAAGGAGCCAGGGCTTGCGGTCAATAGCAGCTGACCATGAGGCGCCGTGTGCCCTGGTGGCCAAGAAGGCCAAGGGCATGGTGGCCTGTGTCAGCAGTAGTGGGGCAGCAGGAGCAGGGCAGTGCCCTGTGCCCTGTGCTGGGCATCGGTGCTGTGGCCGCAGCTGGAGTGCTGTGAGCCGTTCTGGGCCCATCTGAAGCAGAAAGACATTGAGGGGCTGGAGCGTGTCCAGAGAAGGACACGGCAGCTGGGGACAGGTGGGAGCACAAGCCCAATGAGGAGGTGCTGCGGGAGCTTTAGGCAGGGGAAAGGGAGGCTCATCAGCAAACTTGCAGGCTCACTTCCAGAAATGCCTACATGACAGTGCTCCCCGCAAGGGCCGTTCTCATTCCAAGAATGCCCTCACTGCATCCAGATGCTTTAGACACTGGAGTAGGGGGCACTTGGATCCTTTGCTTGGTGGGCTCCTTCCTTTGCCATTCGGAGAATCCCCGCTCATTTTGTCTTTTTGTCTTCAAGCAGAAGTGCTTTTGCTGAAGACTTCCTCCCCTTTGGCAGCACCGGCTGACATTCTGAGAGTGTTTTAGTTTTCCATGTCTGCAGCAGCAACAGCTGGCTATTTCCTAATTTTCCATTTCAGAGCTTTACACAAGTCAAAGCCCAGTTTTCAGAGAGAAGGTTGCTTGCTGGTAGTAGCCAGGGTGGACTACTGAATTGGGAGCCATGTGCACGTCTGTTCAGTCAGCCCGTCCTCACTGGACTGGAGTGACTTCAGAGTCCCATTGCTATGAGAGTTGATGATTTTGCCTTAGTGGAGCAACTTGTAGAGCTGAAGAGAAATAACTTTAGGAATGATAGGCAATGGCCTGTCCCTGATGCTTCTCTCTGTCCACAGAGCCCTGAACCGATAACAGACTCTGAAGTGACTCACTCAGTTCCTGGAGATGAGGCCAAAGAGGTGCAAAAGGACTGTAAGCCTCTGGCTGCAGTCACAGAAGAAGCTGAGCATTCTGAGCCGGTAAGTGCCAGTTGTGGCTGGTGCCGTCTTTAGTGCGAGACACAGCTGCAAGGTCCTGACTAGCCAGCACTTGGTGTTGCTGGCTTAGGATGCTGAGTGCTGGAATGCTGCCAGGAGCTAGCAATCCCCCCAGCCAGTGAGAGCTGGAGAATAGGCTTTGACCTGTGCCGTTTAGGTCTCAGCTTGCTGGGATTCTGATAGGGGCCGGCCTGAAGCATGAAGGCTTCCGGGCCCCAGAGGAGGGAGCATGTCCAAGACACTGAGCTCAGCCGTGTTGGATACGTAGGGGCCAGTGTGGTCTGAAGCGACCGGTCCCTCTCCAGAATGTGGTCAAGGAGTTGGAGGCACAGAAAGGCTTGATCTGACCCCAGAGGCTCTTTGGGGTGCTTGGTGCCCACGAGCTTCTGGGCCGTGCTTACTTGGGAGCATTTCCGAGACACACTGTGGAGTTGCCGCTAGAAGTGAGAGATTTGGTGCCTTTCTTGCCAAGTCCTTCCTTTGCCTCTTCTGGCAGAGCGCTCAGTAGCAGCGTCCCCTCTGAGTGCACCTGTCTTTTGATAAGCTGCAACGAGTTGATTGTGTTGTTCACGAGTCCTTGTGGGCCTGGTCCTGTCCAGTGTGGCAAAAGAACTGCATAGTTGTGGACCCATTTGTGAGGCAAAACCCAGCGGCAACATGTGTCTCTTGATACTTTCTGTGGTGTGGTCTGCCTTGATAAGTGCCCTTGAAAATGTGCATTGCAGCCTGGAGAGGGGAGAAGGCGGAAAGACTTGGATTGCTTTCTTGTGTTGCTAAGAGCAGGAAAGACATCTCGGAATTCCGGATGCTGGATCCTAAATCCAAGGTGCAACTTTGCACCTGGGGAGCTGCCTGGGAGAAAAAGGAGCCAGGGCTTGCGGTCAATAGCAGCTGACCATGAGGCGCCGTGTGCCCTGGTGGCCAAGAAGGCCAAGGGCATGGTGGCCTGTGTCAGCAGTAGTGGGGCAGCAGGAGCAGGGCAGTGCCCTGTGCCCTGTGCTGGGCATCGGTGCTGTGGCCGCAGCTGGAGTGCTGTGAGCAGTTCTGGGCCCATCTGAAGCAGAAAGACATTGAGGGGCTGGAGCGTGTCCAGAGAAGGACACGGCAGCTGGGGACAGGTGGGAGCACAAGCCCAATGAGGAGGTGCTGCGGGAGCTTTAGGCAGGGGAAAAGGAGGCTCATCAGCAACCTTGCAGGCTCACTTCCAGAAATGCCTACATGACAGTGCTCCCCGCAAGGGCCGTTCTCATTCCAAGAATGCCCTCACTGCATCCAGATGCTTTAGACACTGGAGTAGGGGGCACTTGGATCCTTTGCTTGGTGGGCTCCTTCCTTTGCCAGTCGGAGAAGCCCCGCTCATTTTGTCTTCAAGCAGAAGTGCTTTTGCTGAAGACTTCCTCCCCTTTGGCAGCACCGGCTGACATTCTGAGAGTGTTTTAGTTTTCCGTGTCTGCAGCAGCAACAGCTGGCTATTTCCTAATTTTCCATTTCAGAGCTTTACACAAGTCAAAGCCCAGTTTTCAGAGAGAAGGTTGCTTGCTGGTAGTAGCCAGGGTGGACTACTGAATTGGGAGCCATGTGCACGTCTGTTCAGTCAGCCCGTCCTCACTGGACTGGAGTGACTTCAGAGTCCCATTGCTATGACAGTTGATGATTTTGCCTTAGTGGAGCAACTTGTAGAGCTGAAGAGAAATAAGGTTAGGAATGATAGGCAATGGCCTGTCCCTGATGCTTCTCTCTGTCCACAGAGCCCTGAACCGATAACAAACTCTGAAGTGACTCTTTCAATTCCTGGGGACGAGGCCAAAGAGGCGCAAAAGGACCAGAAGCCTCCTGTGACAATCAGCGAAGAAGCTGAGCATTCTGAGCCGGTAAGTGCCAGTTGTGGCTGGTGCCATCTTTAGTGCGAGACAGAGCTGCAAGATCCTGACCAGCCAGCACTTGGTGTTGCTGGCTGAGGATGCTGAGTGCTGGAATGTTGCCAGGAGCTAGCAATCCCCCCAGCCAGTGAGAGACGGAGAATGGGCTTGGACCTGTGCCGTTTAGGTCCCTGCCTGCTGGGATTCTGATAGGGGCCGGCCTGAAGCATGAAGGCTTCCCGGCCCCAGAGGAGGGAGCATGTCCAAGACACTGAGCTCAGCCGTGTTGGATATGTAGTGGCCAGTGTGGTCTGAAGCGACCGGTCCCTCTCCAGAGTCTGGTCAAGGGGCTGCAGGCAGAGAAAGGTGTGATCTGACCTCAGAGGCTCTTTGGGGAGCTTGGTCCCCACGAACTTCTGGGCCGTGCTTACTTGGGAGCATTTCCGAGACACACTGTGGAGTTGCCGCTAGAAGTGAGAGATTTGGTGCCTTTCTTGCCAAGTCCTTCCTTTGCCTCTTCTGGCAGAGCGCTCAGTATCAGCATCCCCTCTGAGTCCTCCTGTCATTTGATTAGCTGCAACGAGTTGATTGTGTTGTTCACGAGTCCTTGTGGGCCTGGTCCTGTCTGTTGTGCAAAAAAGAGACAGAAATGGCATAGTTCTGGACCCATTTGTGAGGCAAAACCCAGCGGCAACATGTGTCTCTTGATACTTTCTGTGGTGTGGCCTGCCTTGATAAGTGCCCTTGAAAATGTGCATTGCAGCCTGGAGAGGGGAGAAGGCGGAAAGACTTGGATTGCTTTCTTGTGTTGCTAAGAGCAGGAAAGACATCTCGCAATTGCGGATGCCGGATCCTAAATCCAAGGTGCAACTTTGCACCTGGGGAGCTGCCTGGGAGAAAAAGGAGCCAGGGCTTGCGGTCAATAGCAGCTGACCATGAGGCGCCGTGTGCCCTGGTGGCCAAGAAGGCCAAGGGCATGGTGGCCTGTGTCAGCAGTAGTGGGGCAGCAGGAGCAGGGCAGTGCCCTGTGCCCTGTGCTGGGCATCGGTGCTGTGGCCGCAGCTGGAGTGCTGTGAGCCGTTCTGGGCCCATCTGAAGCAGAAAGACATTGAGGGGCTGGAGCGTGTCCAGAGAAGGACACGGCAGCTGGGGACAGGTGGGAGCACAAGCCCAATGAGGAGGTGCTGCGGGAGCTTTAGGCAGGGGAAAGGGAGGCTCATCAGCAAACTTGCAGGCTCACTTCCAGAAATGCCTACATGACAGTGCTCCCCGCAAGGGCCGTTCTCATTCCAAGAATGCCCTCACTGCATCCAGATGCTTTAGACACTGGAGTAGGGGGCACTTGGATCCTTTGCTTGGTGGGCTCCTTCCTTTGCCATTCGGAGAATCCCCGCTCATTTTGTCTTTTTGTCTTCAAGCAGAAGTGCTTTTGCTGAAGACTTCCTCCCCTTTGGCAGCACCGGCTGACATTCTGAGAGTGTTTTAGTTTTCCATGTCTGCAGCAGCAACAGCTGGCTATTTCCTAATTTTCCATTTCAGAGCTTTACACAAGTCAAAGCCCAGTTTTCAGAGAGAAGGTTGCTTGCTGGTAGTAGCCAGGGTGGACTACTGAATTGGGAGCCATGTGCACGTCTGTTCAGTCAGCCCGTCCTCACTGGACTGGAGTGACTTCAGAGTCCCATTGCTATGAGAGTTGATGATTTTGCCTTAGTGGAGCAACTTGTAGAGCTGAAGAGAAATAACTTTAGGAATGATAGGCAATGGCCTGTCCCTGATGCTTCTCTCTGTCCACAGAGCCCTGAACCGATAACAGACTCTGAAGTGACTCACTCAGTTCCTGGAGATGAGGCCAAAGAGGTGCAAAAGGACTGTAAGCCTCTGGCTGCAGTCACAGAAGAAGCTGAGCATTCTGAGCCGGTAAGTGCCAGTTGTGGCTGGTGCCGTCTTTAGTGCGAGACACAGCTGCAAGGTCCTGACTAGCCAGCACTTGGTGTTGCTGGCTTAGGATGCTGAGTGCTGGAATGCTGCCAGGAGCTAGCAATCCCCCCAGCCAGTGAGAGCTGGAGAATAGGCTTTGACCTGTGCCGTTTAGGTCTCAGCTTGCTGGGATTCTGATAGGGGCCGGCCTGAAGCATGAAGGCTTCCGGGCCCCAGAGGAGGGAGCATGTCCAAGACACTGAGCTCAGCCGTGTTGGATACGTAGGGGCCAGTGTGGTCTGAAGCGACCGGTCCCTCTCCAGAATGTGGTCAAGGAGTTGGAGGCACAGAAAGGCTTGATCTGACCCCAGAGGCTCTTTGGGGTGCTTGGTCCCCACGAGCTTCTGGGCCGTGCTTACTTGGGAGCATTTCCGAGACACACTGTGGAGTTGCCGCTAGAAGTGAGAGATTTGGTGCCTTTCTTGCCAAGTCCTTCCTTTGCCTCTTCTGGCAGAGCGCTCAGTAGCAGCGTCCCCTCTGAGTGCACCTGTCTTTTGATAAGCTGCAACGAGTTGATTGTGTTGTTCACGAGTCCTTGTGGGCCTGGTCCTGTCCAGTGTGGCAAAAGAACTGCATAGTTGTGGACCCATTTGTGAGGCAAAACCCAGCGGCAACATGTGTCTCTTGATACTTTCTGTGGTGTGGTCTGCCTTGATAAGTGCCCTTGAAAATGTGCATTGCAGCCTGGAGAGGGGAGAAGGCGGAAAGACTTGGATTGCTTTCTTGTGTTGCTAAGAGCAGGAAAGACATCTCGCAATTGCGGATGCCGGATCCTAAATCCAAGGTGCAACTTTGCACCTGGGGAGCTGCCTGGGAGAAAAAGGAGCCAGGGCTTGCGGTCAATAGCAGCTGACCATGAGGCGCCGTGTGCCCTGGTGGCCAAGAAGGCCAAGGGCATGGTGGCCTGTGTCAGCAGTAGTGGGGCAGCAGGAGCAGGGCAGTGACCTGTGCCCTGTGCTGGGCATCGGTGCTGTGGCCGCAGCTGGAGTGCTGTGAGCAGTTCTGGGCCCATCTGAAGCAGAAAGACATTGAGGGGCTGGAGCGTGTCCAGAGAAGGACACGGCAGCTGGGGACAGGTGGGAGCACAAGCCCAATGAGGAGGTGCTGCGGGAGCTTTAGGCAGGGGAAAAGGAGGCTCATCAGCAACCTTGCAGGCTCACTTCCAGAAATGCCTACATGACAGTGCTCCCCGCAAGGGCCGTTCTCATTCCAAGAATGCCCTCACTGCATCCAGATGCTTTAGACACTGGAGTAGGGGGCACTTGGATCCTTTGCTTGGTGGGCTCCTTCCTTTGCCAGTCGGAGAAGCCCCGCTCATTTTGTCTTCAAGCAGAAGTGCTTTTGCTGAAGACTTCCTCCCCTTTGCCATCACCGGCTGACATTCTGAGAGTGTTTTAGTTTTCCGTGTCTGCAGCAGTAACAGCTGGCTATTTCCTAATTTTCCATTTCAGAGCTTTACACAAGTCAAAGCCCAGTTTTCAGAGAGAAGGTTGCTTGCTGGTAGTAGCCAGGGTGGACTACTGAATTGGGAGCCATGTGCACGTCTGTTCAGTCAGCCCGTCCTCACTGGACTGGAGTGAATTAGAGTCCCATTGCTATGAGAGTTGATGATTTTGCCTTAGTGGAGCAACTTGTAGAGCTGAAGAGAAATAAGGTTAGGAATGATAGGCAATGGCCTGTCCCTGATGCTTCTCTCTGTCCACAGAGCCCTGAACCGATAACAAACTCTGAAGTGACTCTTTCAATTCCTGGGGACGAGGCCAAAGAGGCGCAAAAGGACCAGAAGCCTCCTGTGACAATCAGCGAAGAAGCTGAGCATTCTGAGCCGGTAAGTGCCAGTTGTGGCTGGTGCCATCTTTAGTGCGAGACAGAGCTGCAAGATCCTGACCAGCCAGCACTTGGTGTTGCTGGCTGAGGATGCTGAGTGCTGGAATGTTGCCAGGAGCTAGCAATCCCCCCAGCCAGTGAGAGACGGAGAATGGGCTTGGACCTGTGCCGTTTAGGTCCCTGCCTGCTGGGATTCTGATAGGGGCCGGCCTGAAGCATGAAGGCTTCCCGGCCCCAGAGGAGGGAGCATGTCCAAGACACTGAGCTCAACCGTGTTGGATATGTAGTGGCCAGTGTGGTCTGAAGAGACCGGTCCCTCTCCAGAGTCTGGTCAAGGGGCTGCAGGCAGAGAAAGGTGTGATCTGACCCCAGAGGCTCTTTGGGGTGCTTGGTGCCCACGAGCTTCTGGGCCGTGCTTACTTGGGAGCATTTCCGAGACACACTGTGGAGTTGCCGCTAGAAGTGAGAGATTTGGTGCCTTTCTTGCCAAGTCCTTCCTTTGCCTCTTCTGGCAGAGCGCTCAGTATCAGCATCCCCTCTGAGTCCTCCTGTCATTTGATTAGCTGCAACGAGTTGATTGTGTTGTTCACGAGTCCTTGTGGGCCTGGTCCTGTCTGTTGTGCAAAAAAGAGACAGAAATGGCATAGTTCTGGACCCATTTGTGAGGCAAAACCCAGCGGCAACATGTGTCTCTTGATACTTTCTGTGGTGTGGCCTGCCTTGATAAGTGCCCTTGAAAATGTGCATTGCAGCCTGGAGAGGGGAGAAGGCGGAAAGACTTGGATTGCTTTCTTGTGTTGCTAAGAGCAGGAAAGACATCTCGCAATTGCGGATGCCGGATCCTAAATCCAAGGTGCAACTTTGCACCTGGGGAGCTGCCTGGGAGAAAAAGGAGCCAGGGCTTGCGGTCAATAGCAGCTGACCATGAGGCGCCGTGTGCCCTGGTGGCCAAGAAGGCCAAGGGCATGGTGGCCTGTGTCAGCAGTAGTGGGGCAGCAGGAGCAGGGCAGTGCCCTGTGCCCTGTGCTGGGCATCGGTGCTGTGGCCGCAGCTGGAGTGCTGTGAGCCGTTCTGGGCCCATCTGAAGCAGAAAGACATTGAGGGGCTGGAGCGTGTCCAGAGAAGGACACGGCAGCTGGGGACAGGTGGGAGCACAAGCCCAATGAGGAGGTGCTGCGGGAGCTTTAGGCAGGGGAAAGGGAGGCTCATCAGCAACCTTGCAGGCTCACTTCCAGAAATGCCTACATGACAGTGCTCCCCGCAAGGGCCGTTCTCATTCCAAGAATGCCCTCACTGCATCCAGATGCTTTAGACACTGGAGTAGGGGGCACTTGGATCCTTTGCTTGGTGGGCTCCTTCCTTTGCCATTCGGAGAATCCCCGCTCATTTTGTCTTTTTGTCTTCAAGCAGAAGTGCTTTTGCTGAAGACTTCCTCCCCTTTGGCAGCACCGGCTGACATTCTGAGACTGTTTTAGTTTTCCATGTCTGCAGCAGCAACAGCTGGCTATTTCCTAATTTTCCATTTCAGAGCTTTACACAAGTCAAAGCCCAGTTTTCAGAGAGAAGGTTGCTTGCTGGTAGTAGCCAGGGTGGACTACTAAATTGGGAGCCATGTGCACGTCTGTTCAGTCAGCCCGTCCTCACTGGACTGGAGTGACTTCAGAGTCCCATTGCTATGAGAGTTGATGATTTTGCCTTAGTGGAGCAACTTGTAGAGCTGAAGAGAAATAAGGTTAGGAATGATAGGCAATGGCCTGTCCCTGATGCTTCTCTCTGTCCACAGAGCCCTGAACCGATAACAAACTCTGAAGTGACTCACTCAGTTCCTGGAGATGAGGCCAAAGAGGTGCAAAAGGACTGTAAGCCTCTGGCTGCAGTCACGGAAGAAGCTGAGCATTCTGAGCCGGTAAGTGCCAGTTGTGGCTGGTGCTGTATTTAGTGCGAGACACAGCTGCAAGGTCCTGACCAGCCAGCACTTGGTGTTGCTGGCTGAGGATGCTGAGTGCTGGAATGCTGCCAGGAGCTAGCAATCCCCCCAGCCAGTGAGAGCTGGAGAATAGGCTTTGACCTGTGCCGTTTAGGTCTCAGCTTGCTGGGATTCTGATAGGGGCCGGCCTGAAGCATGAAGGCTTCCGGGCCCCAGAGGAGGGAGCATGTCCAAGACACTGAGCTCAGCCGTGTTGGATACGTAGGGGCCAGTGTGGTCTGAAGCGACCGGTCCCTCTCCAGAATGTGGTCAAGGAGTTGGAGGCACAGAAAGGCTTGATCTGACCCCAGAGGCTCTTTGGGGTGCTTGGTCCCCACGAGCTTCTGGGCCGTGCTTACTTGGGAGCATTTCCGAGACACACTGTGGAGTTGCCGCTAGAAGTGAGAGATTTGGTGCCTTTCTTGCCAAGTCCTTCCTTTGCCTCTTCTGGCAGAGCGCTCAGTAGCAGCGTCCCCTCTGAGTGCACCTGTCTTTTGATAAGCTGCAACGAGTTGATTGTGTTGTTCACGAGTCCTTGTGGGCCTGGTCCTGTCCAGTGTGGCAAAAGAACTGCATAGTTGTGGACCCATTTGTGAGGCAAAACCCAGCGGCAACATGTGTCTCTTGATACTTTCTGTGGTGTGGTCTGCCTTGATAAGTGCCCTTGAAAATGTGCATTGCAGCCTGGAGAGGGGAGAAGGCGGAAAGACTTGGAT
The DNA here is from genome assembly GCF_963662255.1 of Cinclus cinclus. Lineage (NCBI taxonomy): Eukaryota > Metazoa > Chordata > Aves > Passeriformes > Cinclidae > Cinclus > Cinclus cinclus. Next base: position 22,355,812 of record NC_085084.1, on the reverse strand, counting down.
TGCTTTCTTGTGTTGCTAAGAGCAGGAAAGACATCTCGCAATTGCGGATGCCGGATCCTAAATCCAAGGTGCAACTTTGCACCTGGGGAGCTGCCTGGGAGAAAAAGGAGCCAGGGCTTGCGGTCAATAGCAGCTGACCATGAGGCGCCGTGTGCCCTGGTGGCCAAGAAGGCCAAGGGCATGGTGGCCTGTGTCAGCAGTAGTGGGGCAGCAGGAGCAGGGCAGTGCCCTGTGCCCTGTGCTGGGCATCGGTGCTGTGGCCGCAGCTGGAGTGCTGTGAGCAGTTCTGGGCCCATCTGAAGCAGAAAGACATTGAGGGGCTGGAGCGTGTCCAGAGAAGGACACGGCAGCTGGGGACAGGTGGGAGCACAAGCCCAATGAGGAGGTGCTGCGGGAGCTTTAGGCAGGGGAAAAGGAGGCTCATCAGCAACCTTGCAGGCTCACTTCCAGAAATGCCTACATGACAGTGCTCCCCGCAAGGGCCGTTCTCATTCCAAGAATGCCCTCACTGCATCCAGATGCTTTAGACACTGGAGTAGGGGGCACTTGGATCCTTTGCTTGGTGGGCTCCTTCCTTTGCCAGTCGGAGAAGCCCCGCTCATTTTGTCTTCAAGCAGAAGTGCTTTTGCTGAAGACTTCCTCCCCTTTGGCAGCACCGGCTGACATTCTGAGAGTGTTTTAGTTTTCCGTGTCTGCAGCAGCAACAGCTGGCTATTTCCTAATTTTCCATTTCAGAGCTTTACACAAGTCAAAGCCCAGTTTTCAGAGAGAAGGTTGCTTGCTGGTAGTAGCCAGGGTGGACTACTGAATTGGGAGCCATGTGCACGTCTGTTCAGTCAGCCCGTCCTCACTGGACTGGAGTGACTTCAGAGTCCCATTGCTATGACAGTTGATGATTTTGCCTTAGTGGAGCAACTTGTAGAGCTGAAGAGAAATAAGGTTAGGAATGATAGGCAATGGCCTGTCCCTGATGCTTCTCTCTGTCCACAGAGCCCTGAACCGATAACAGACTCTGAAGTGACTCTTTCAATTCCTGGGGACGAGGCCAAAGAGGCGCAAAAGGACCAGAAGCCTCCTGTGACAATCAGCGAAGAAGCTGAGCATTCTGAGCCGGTAAGTGCCAGTTGTGGCTGGTGCCATCTTTAGTGCGAGACAGAGCTGCAAGATCCTGACCAGCCAGCACTTGGTGTTGCTGGCTGAGGATGCTGAGTGCTGGAATGTTGCCAGGAGCTAGCAATCCCCCCAGCCAGTGAGAGACGGAGAATGGGCTTGGACCTGTGCCGTTTAGGTCCCTGCCTGCTGGGATTCTGATAGGGACAGGCCTGAAGCATGAAGGCTTCCCGGCCCCAGAGGAGGGAGCATGTCCAAGACACTGAGCTCAGCCGTGTTGGATATGTAGTGGCCAGTGTGGTCTGAAGCGACCGGTCCCTCTCCAGAGTCTGGTCAAGGGGCTGCAGGCAGAGAAAGGTGTGATCTGACCTCAGAGGCTCTTTGGGGAGCTTGGTCCCCACGAGCTTCTGGGCCGTGCTTACTTGGGAGCATTTCCGAGACACACTGTGGAGTTGCCGCTAGAAGTGAGAGATTTGGTGCCTTTCTTGCCAAGTCCTTCCTTTGCCTCTTCTGGCAGAGCGCTCAGTAGCAGCATCCCCTCTGAGTCCTCCTGTCATTTGATAAGCTGCAACGAGTTGATTGTGTTGTTCACGAGTCCTTGTGGGCCTGGTCCTGTCTGTTGTGCAAAAAAGAGACAGAAATGGCATAGTTCTGGACCCATTTGTGAGGCAAAACCCAGCGGCAACATGTGTCTCTTGATACTTTCTGTGGTGTGGTCTGCCTTGATAAGTGCCCTTGAAAATGTGCATTGCAGCCTGGAGAGGGGAGAAGGCGGAAAGACTTGGATTGCTTTCTTGTGTTGCTAAGAGCAGGAAAGACATCTCGGAATTCCGGATGCCGGATCCTAAATCCAAGGTGCAACTTTGCACCTGGGGAGCTGCCTGGGAGAAAAAGGAGCCAGGGCTTGCGGTCAATAGCAGCTGACCATGAGGCGCCGTGTGCCCTGGTGGCCAAGAAGGCCAAGGGCATGGTGGCCTGTGTCAGCAGTAGTGGGGCAGCAGGAGCAGGGCAGTGCCCTGTGCCCTGTGCTGGGCATCGGTGCTGTGGCTGCAGCTGGAGTGCTGTGAGCCGTTCTGGGCCCATCTGAAGCAGAAAGACATTGAGGGGCTGGAGCGTGTCCAGAGAAGGACACGGCAGCTGGGGACAGGTGGGAGCACAAGCCCAATGAGGAGGTGCTGCGGGAGCTTTAGGCAGGGGAAAGGGAGGCTCATCAGCAAACTTGCAGGCTCACTTCCAGAAATGCCTACATGACAGTGCTCCCCGCAAGGGCCGTTCTCATTCCAAGAATGCCCTCACTGCATCCAGATGCTTTAGACACTGGAGTAGGGGGCACTTGGATCCTTTGCTTGGTGGGCTCCTTCCTTTGCCATTCGGAGAATCCCCGCTCATTTTGTCTTTTTGTCTTCAAGCAGAAGTGCTTTTGCTGAAGACTTCCTCCCCTTTGGCAGCACCGGCTGACATTCTGAGAGTGTTTTAGTTTTCCATGTCTGCAGCAGCAACAGCTGGCTATTTCCTAATTTTCCATTTCAGAGCTTTACACAAGTGAAAGCCCAGTTTTCAGAGAGAAGGTTGCTTGCTGGTAGTAGCCAGGGTGGACTACTGAATTGGGAGCCATGTGCACGTCTGTTCAGTCAGCCCGTCCTCACTGGACTGGAGTGACTTCAGAGTCCCATTGCTATGAGAGTTGATGATTTTGCCTTAGTGGAGCAACTTGTAGAGCTGAAGAGAAATAACTTTAGGAATGATAGGCAATGGCCTGTCCCTGATGCTTCTCTCTGTCCACAGAGCCCTGAACCGATAACAGACTCTGAAGTGACTCACTCAGTTCCTGGAGATGAGGCCAAAGAGGTGCAAAAGGACTGTAAGCCTCTGGCTGCAGTCACGGAAGAAGCTGAGCATTCTGAGCCGGTAAGTGCCAGTTGTGGCTGGTGCTGTATTTAGTGCGAGACACAGCTGCAAGGTCCTGACCAGCCAGCACTTGGTGTTGCTGGCTTAGGATGCTGAGTGCTGGAATGCTGCCAGGAGCTAGCAATCCCCCCAGCCAGTGAGAGCTGGAGAATAGGCTTTGACCTGTGCCGTTTAGGTCTCAGCTTGCTGGGATTCTGATAGGGGCCGGCCTGAAGCATGAAGGCTTCCGGGCCCCAGAGGAGGGAGCATGTCCAAGACACTGAGCTCAGCCGTGTTGGATACGTAGGGGCCAGTGTGGTCTGAAGCGACCGGTCCCTCTCCAGAATGTGGTCAAGGAGTTGGAGGCACAGAAAGGCTTGATCTGACCCCAGAGGCTCTTTGGGGTGCTTGGTCCCCACGAGCTTCTGGGCCGTGCTTACTTGGGAGCATTTCCGAGACACACTGTGGAGTTGCCGCTAGAAGTGAGAGATTTGGTGCCTTTCTTGCCAAGTCCTTCCTTTGCCTCTTCTGGCAGAGCGCTCAGTAGCAGCGTCCCCTCTGAGTGCACCTGTCTTTTGATAAGCTGCAACGAGTTGATTGTGTTGTTCACGAGTCCTTGTGGGCCTGGTCCTGTCCAGTGTGGCAAAAGAACTGCATAGTTGTGGACCCATTTGTGAGGCAAAACCCAGCGGCAACATGTGTCTCTTGATACTTTCTGTGGTGTGGTCTGCCTTGATAAGTGCCCTTGAAAATGTGCATTGCAGCCTGGAGAGGGGAGAAGGCGGAAAGACTTGGATTGCTTTCTTGTGTTGCTAAGAGCAGGAAAGACATCTCGCAATTGCGGATGCCGGATCCTAAATCCAAGGTGCAACTTTGCACCTGGGGAGCTGCCTGGGAGAAAAAGGAGCCAGGGCTTGCGGTCAATAGCAGCTGACCATGAGGCGCCGTGTGCCCTGGTGGCCAAGAAGGCCAAGGGCATGGTGGCCTGTGTCAGCAGTAGTGGGGCAGCAGGAGCAGGGCAGTGCCCTGTGCCCTGTGCTGGGCATCGGTGCTGTGGCCGCAGCTGGAGTGCTGTGAGCAGTTCTGGGCCCATCTGAAGCAGAAAGACATTGAGGGGCTGGAGCGTGTCCAGAGAAGGACACGGCAGCTGGGGACAGGTGGGAGCACAAGCCCAATGAGGAGGTGCTGCGGGAGCTTTAGGCAGGGGAAAAGGAGGCTCATCAGCAACCTTGCAGGCTCACTTCCAGAAATGCCTACATGACAGTGCTCCCCGCAAGGGCCGTTCTCATTCCAAGAATGCCCTCACTGCATCCAGATGCTTTAGACACTGGAGTAGGGGGCACTTGGATCCTTTGCTTGGTGGGCTCCTTCCTTTGCCAGTCGGAGAAGCCCCGCTCATTTTGTCTTCAAGCAGAAGTGCTTTTGCTGAAGACTTCCTCCCCTTTGGCAGCACCGGCTGACATTCTGAGAGTGTTTTAGTTTTCCGTGTCTGCAGCAGCAACAGCTGGCTATTTCCTAATTTTCCATTTCAGAGCTTTACACAAGTCAAAGCCCAGTTTTCAGAGAGAAGGTTGCTTGCTGGTAGTAGCCAGGGTGGACTACTGAATTGGGAGCCATGTGCACGTCTGTTCAGTCAGCCCGTCCTCACTGGACTGGAGTGACTTCAGAGTCCCATTGCTATGAGAGTTGATGATTTTGCCTTAGTGGAGCAACTTGTAGAGCTGAAGAGAAATAAGGTTAGGAATGATAGGCAATGGCCTGTCCCTGATGCTTCTCTCTGTCCACAGAGCCCTGAACCGATAACAGACTCTGAAGTGACTCTTTCAATTCCTGGGGACGAGGCCAAAGAGGCGCAAAAGGACCAGAAGCCTCCTGTGACAATCAGCGAAGAAGCTGAGCATTCTGAGCCGGTAAGTGCCAGTTGTGGCTGGTGCCATCTTTAGTGCGAGACAGAGCTGCAAGATCCTGACCAGCCAGCACTTGGTGTTGCTGGCTGAGGATGCTGAGTGCTGGAATGTTGCCAGGAGCTAGCAATCCCCCCAGCCAGTGAGAGACGGAGAATGGGCTTGGACCTGTGCCGTTTAGGTCCCTGCCTGCTGGGATTCTGATAGGGGCCGGCCTGAAGCATGAAGGCTTCCCGGCCCCAGAGGAGGGAGCATGTCCAAGACACTGAGCTCAGCCGTGTTGGATATGTAGTGGCCAGTGTGGTCTGAAGAGACCGGTCCCTCTCCAGAGTCTGGTCAAGGGGCTGCAGGCAGAGAAAGGTGTGATCTGACCCCAGAGGCTCTTTGGGGTGCTTGGTCCCCACGAGCTTCTGGGCCGTGCTTACTTGGGAGCATTTCCGAGACACACTGTGGAGTTGCCGCTAGAAGTGAGAGATTTGGTGCCTTTCTTGCCAAGTCCTTCCTTTGCCTCTTCTGGCAGAGCGCTCAGTATCAGCATCCCCTCTGAGTCCTCCTGTCATTTGATTAGCTGCAACGAGTTGATTGTGTTGTTCACGAGTCCTTGTGGGCCTGGTCCTGTCTGTTGTGCAAAAAAGAGACAGAAATGGCATAGTTCTGGACCCATTTGTGAGGCAAAACCCAGCGGCAACATGTGTCTCTTGATACTTTCTGTGGTGTGGCCTGCCTTGATAAGTGCCCTTGAAAATGTGCATTGCAGCCTGGAGAGGGGAGAAGGCGGAAAGACTTGGATTGCTTTCTTGTGTTGCTAAGAGCAGGAAAGACATCTCGCAATTGCGGATGCCGGATCCTAAATCCAAGGTGCAACTTTGCACCTGGGGAGCTGCCTGGGACAAAAAGGAGCCAGGGCTTGCGGTCAATAGCAGCTGACCATGAGGCGCCGTGTGCCCTGGTGGCCAAGAAGGCCAAGGGCATGGTGGCCTGTGTCAGCAGTAGTGGGGCAGCAGGAGCAGGGCAGTGCCCTGTGCCCTGTGCTGGGCATCGGTGCTGTGGCCGCAGCTGGAGTGCTGTGAGCCGTTCTGGGCCCATCTGAAGCAGAAAGACATTGAGGGGCTGGAGCGTGTCCAGAGAAGGACACGGCAGCTGGGGACAGGTGGGAGCACAAGCCCAATGAGGAGGTGCTGCGGGAGCTTTAGGCAGGGGAAAGGGAGGCTCATCAGCAACCTTGCAGGCTCACTTCCAGAAATGCCTACATGACAGTGCTCCCCGCAAGGGCCGTTCTCATTCCAAGAATGCCCTCACTGCATCCAGATGCTTTAGACACTGGAGTAGGGGGCACTTGGATCCTTTGCTTGGTGGGCTCCTTCCTTTGCCAGTCGGAGAAGCCCCGCTCATTTTGTCTTCAAGCAGAAGTGCTTTTGCTGAAGACTTCCTCCCCTTTGGCAGCACCGGCTGACATTCTGAGAGTGTTTTAGTTTTCCATGTCTGCAGCAGCAACAGCTGGCTATTTCCTAATTTTCCATTTCAGAGCTTTACACAAGTCAAAGCCCAGTTTTCAGAGAGAAGGTTGCTTGCTGGTAGTAGCCAGGGTGGACTACTGAATTGGGAGCCATGTGCACGTCTGTTCAGTCAGCCCGTCCTCACTGGACTGGAGTGACTTCAGAGTCCCATTGCTATGAGAGTTGATGATTTTGCCTTAGTGGAGCAACTTGTAGAGCTGAAGAGAAATAAGGTTAGGAATGATAGGCAATGGCCTGTCCCTGATGCTTCTCTCTGTCCACAGAGCCCTGAACCGATAACAAACTCTGAAGTGACTCTTTCAATTCCTGGGAACGAGGCCAAAATGGCGCAAAAGTACCAGAAGCCTCCTGTGGCAATCAGCGAAGAAGCTGAGCATTCTGAGCCCGTAAGTGCCAGTTGTGGCTGGTGCCATCTTTAGTGCGAGACAGAGCTGCAAGATCCTGACCAGCCAGCACTTGGTGTTGCTGGCTGAGGATGCTGAGTGCTGGAATGCTGCCAGGAGCTAGCAATCCCCCCAGCCAGTGAGAGCTGGAGAATGGGCTTTGACCTGTGCCGTTTAGGTCCCTGCCTGCTGGGATTCTGATAGGGACAGGCCTGAAGCATGAAGGCTTCCCGGCCCCAGAGGAGGGAGCATGTCCAAGACACTGAGCTCAGCCGTGTTGGATATGTCGGGGCCAGTGTGGTCTGAAGAGACCGGTCCCTCTCCAGAGTCTGGTCAAGGGGCTGCAGGCAGAGAAAGGTGTGATCTGACCCCAGAGGTTCTTTGGGGTGCTTGGTCCCCACGAGCTTCTGGGCCGTGCTTACTTGGGAGCATTTCCGAGACACACTGTGGAGTTGCCGCTAGAAGTGAGAGATTTGGTGCCTTTCTTGCCAAGTCCTTCCTTTGCCTCTTCTGGCAGAGCGCTCAGTAGCAGCGTCCCCTCTGAGTCCTCCTGTCATTTGATAAGCTGCAACGAGTTGATTGTGTTGTTCACGAGTCCTTGTGGGCCTGGTCCTGTCTGTTGTGCAAAAAAGAGATAGAAATGGCATAGTTCTGGACCCATTTGTGAGGCAAAACCCAGCGGCAACATGTGTCTCTTGATACTTTCTGTGGTGTGGTCTGCCTTGATAAGTGCCCTTGAAAATGTGCATTGCAGCCTGGAGAGGGGAGAAGGCGGAAAGACTTGGATTGCTTTCTTGTGTTGCTAAGAGCAGGAAAGACATCTCGCAATTGCGGATGCCGGATCCTAAATCCAAGGTGCAACTTTGCACCTGGGGAGCCGCCTGGGAGAAAAAGGAGCCAGGGCTTGCGGTCAATAGCAGCTGACCATGAGGCGCCGTGTGCCCTGGTGGCCAAGAAGGCCAAGGGCATGGTGGCCTGTGTCAGCAGTAGTGGGGCAGCAGGAGCAGGGCAGTGACCTGTGCCCTGTGCTGGGCATTGGTGCTGTGGCCGCAGCTGGAGTGCTGTGAGCAGTTCTGGGCCCATCTGAAGCAGAAAGACATTGAGGGGCTGGAGTGTGTCCAGTGAAGGACACGGCAGCTGGGGACAGGTGGGAGCACAAGCCCAATGAGGAGGTGCTGCGGGAGCTTTAGGCAGGGGAAAGGGAGGCTCATCAGCAACCTTGCAGGCTCACTTCCAGAAATGCCTACATGACAGTGCTCCCCGCAAGGGCCGTTCTCATTCCAAGAATGCCCTCACTGCATCCAGATGCTTTAGACACTGGAGTAGGTGGCACTTGGATCCTTTGCTTGGTGGGCTCCTTCCTTTGCCAGTCGGAGAAGCCCCGCTCATTTTGTCTTTTTGCAGCAAGCAGAAGTGCTTTTGCTGAAGACTTCCTCCCCTTTGGCAGCACCGGCTGACATTCTGAGAGTGTTTTAGTTTTCCATGTCTGCAGCAGCAACAGCTGGCTATTTCCTAATTTTCCATTTCAGAGCTTTACACAAGTCAAAGCCCAGTTTTCAGAGAGAAGGTTGCTTGCTGGTAGTAGCCAGGGTGGACTACTGAATTGGGAGCCATGTGCACGTCTGTTCAGTCAGCCCGTCCTCACTGGACTGGAGTGACTTCAGAGTCCCATTGCTATGAGAGTTGATGATTTTGCCTTAGTGGAGCAACTTGTAGTGCTGAAGAGAAATAAGGTTAGGAATGATAGGCAATGGCCTGTCCCTGATGCTTCTCTCTGTCCACAGAGCCCTGAACCGATTACAGACTCTGAAGTGACTCTCTCAATTCCTGGAGATGAGGCCAAGGAGGAGCAAAAGGACCAGAAGCCTCCTGTGGCAATCAGCGAAGAAGCTGAGCATTCTGAGCCGGTAAGTGCCAGTTGTGGCTGGTGCCGTCTTTAGTGCGAGACAGAGCTGCAAGATCCTGACCAGCCAGCACTTGGTGTTGCTGGCTGAGGATGCTGAGTGCTGGAATGCTGCCAGGAGCTAGCAATCCCCCCAGCCAGTGAGAGCTGGAGAATAGGCTTTGACCTGTGCCGTTTAGGTCTCAGCTTGCTGGGATTCTGATAGTGGTCGGCCTGAAGCATGAAGGCTTCCGGGCCCCAGAGGAGGGAGCATGTCCAAGACACTGAGCTCAGCCGTGTTGGATACGTAGGGGCCAGTGTGGTCTGAAGAGACCGGTCCCTTTCCAGAGTGTGGTCAAGGAGTTGGAGGCACAGAAAGGCTTGATCTGACCCCAGAGGCTCTTTGGGGTGCTTGGTCCCCACGAGCTTCTGGGCCGTGCTTACTTGGGAGCATTTCCGAGACACACTGTGGAGTTGCCGCTAGAAGTGAGAGATTTGGTGCCTTTCTTGCCAAGTCCTTCCTTTGCCTCTTCTGGCAGAGCGCTCAGTAGCAGCGTCCCCTCTGAGTCCTCCTGTCATTTGATAAGCTGCAACGAGTTGATTGTGTTGTTCACGAGTCCTTGTGGGCCTGGTCCTGTCTGTTGTGCAAAAAAGAGATAGAAATGGCATAGTTCTGGACCCATTTGTGAGGCAAAACCCAGCGGCAACATGTGTCTCTTGATACTTTCTGTGGTGTGGTCTGCCTTGATAAGTGCCCTTGAAAATGTGCATTGCAGCCTGGAGAGGGGAGAAGGCGGAAAGACTTGGATTGCTTTCTTGTGTTGCTAAGAACAGGAAAGGCATCTTGCAATTCCGGATGCTGCATCCTAAATCCAAGGTGCAACTTTGCACCTGGGGAGCTGCCTGGGACAAAAAGGAGCCAGGGCTTGCGGTCAATAGCCGCTGACCATGAGGTGCCGTGTGCCCTGGTGGCCAAGAAGGCCAAGGGCATGGTGGCCTGTGTCAGCAGTAGTGGGGCAGCAGGAGCAGGGCAGTGCCCTGTGCCCTGTGCTGGGCATCGGTGCTGTGGCCGCAGCTGGAGTGCTGTGAGCAGTTCTGGGCCCATCTGAAGCAGAAAGACATTGAGGGGCTGGAGCGTGTCCAGAGAAGGACACGGCAGCTGGGGACAGGTGGGAGCACAAGCCCAATGAGGAGGTGCTGCGGGAGCTTTAGGCAGGGGAAAGGGAGGCTCATCAGCAACCTTGCAGGCTCACTTCCAGAAATGCCTACATGACAGTGCTCCCCGCAAGGGCCGTTCTCATTCCAAGAATGCTCTCACTGCATCCAGATGCTTTAGACACTGGAGTAGGGGGCACTTGGATCCTTTGCTCTCTTGGGTTATTGCTTCTATGGTTTTAGAAGGCCTTTTTATTTTCTTCCTGCTGCTAGCATATGTACTATTCCTGAACTGTTTTTTTCACGAGAAGATGCAGTTTGGTCAGGGATTTGGGTGTTGAAAGTCCTTTTCTCTTGCCAGGTCGGCCATTAGGACCTTGCACGTCTGTGTCATTTTAACAGTGCCTTTTCCTTCTGGCAAGCTTGCAGATCCAGAATTGCCCAATTATAGAATCAGGTTTTCAGTCTGGGAATTGAGCATTAAATCATCTCCTTTGCATTCCAGCTGGTCCTAAGATGTCAGATTAGTTTGGAGGGGCTCAGCTTGATTCTGATTACAGGCACTTTAGCACCATCCGTGTGGCTGTGACATACAGTAGATCTTGCCCCAGCGCAGATGCATAAAGAGTGCAGTTCCAAGGGCCATGCTCTGGGTCTGATGTCATTCCATAAGCTGCTACACCCTCCAGATTCCTCGAGAGTGTGGTTCGCTGAAGCAACAAGACAGCAAGTTCAAGATTGCTGCTGAATGGGGCACTGGCTTTCCAAGAGTTGATGTGTGTCATAACAGAAAGTATAGTAAGAGAATATATATAAGTGAGATCGATCTGTCTATCTATTTATCTATCTATCTATCTATCTATCTATCTATCTATCTATCTATCTATTTATCTATCCATCTATCTAACTTTTCCATAAGTGATTCTTCCCAATTCTGGTTAGAGGCAGGTGGAGGTGCAAAGCTCACCCTTAAGGCATCCCTTCAGCAGAAGAGGAGAGGCATGTTCTATCAACTGATCCCGAGCAGTCAGAGATGTCTCCCCTCCAGAGATGGTTGTTTTCCCCCCTCAGAGTTGTTTTCCTCCTCCTGCCTCTTCTGCCCTGAAGCCCCATTTTATTCTTTAAATTTCTCCCTTTCCTAGTGATGTGGAACGATTCCATGTTTTAGGTGGTGTTTGGTGACTCTTGTCATACATCCATTACATGGCACATGATTTTCTTCATTGGAACCCCTGAGGGTGTGTAAGTTCATTTGTTGATGGGGGTTTCTGTTGAGAAACCCCCATCTTTCTTATGAGGGTTTCTGTTACCACTGGTGTGAATTCTCAGGTGACAAATGAGCAAGAATGAATGCCTTGGTCCTCCTCCATATACTGAGGTGGCTGTAGAGGCTCTCTGGCCTCCATCAGAGGAGTTGTGCATGCATCCTTATCTCCTGAATGAGCAGGATTTCTAACAAGAGTGTAGATGTCAGAAAGGCAGGAGACTAGTGGTGTGGCCTGAAGAAAACATGAACTCCAGAAGTGTCTCTCACAAGAAGTGAGCCCACAATGGAAGCAGAGCCAGGATGGAGCCGTGGGACAGGGCGGGGTGTCAGTCACAAAGGAAAGACAAACGGGACACAGCAGAAGTGGAGGGAGGTCCTCACCAGACCCTTGAGAAATGCCACACCTTCCCTGTCAGCTGCCTGAGAGGCTCTTGGAGCTTCAGTCCCAGATGGACCCTGATTGTACTGCCAGTGTCACTTTGGAATCTGTGCCTCCCCATGGGCAGAGAATGATGCAAGAGAGCAGCAGCACAGTGCTTTGGGAACATGTGAGCCCATCCGGCTTAGAGACTTGGCCCACAAGTGTTGTATGAGAAGTTGAAACGCATCTTCTTTTGCTTTCTGTGCAGGCCCTTCTAGAGAAAGAGCGTGAGCAGATTGCTTTATCAGAGGTGCCATGGCAGACTCAGGAAGAGGTGTTCCCAGCCCCAGAGCAGGAAGAGCAGCTCAGGCAGCAGGTGGAAGAGCTACAGGAGAATGGCCAGGTAAGCCTGGCTCACCAGATGACAGACTGAAGGGCAGAAGCAGGAGCAAAAAACAGAGCTCCTGGGACTGAGGAGGCCAGGAGTCCCACAGGCACTGAAAGCACAGAGCCTTGTAATCTGCAGAGATCAGCACTGGGATGGGAGGGTTAAAATGGAAGCACAGGTGGGTAGGGAAGCAGAAAGAAGTGGCTGAATGAATTTGATTTTGAGGCTGAAAGAGGAAAAGCTGAGCTGGTGACAGCTTCCTGTGACTTGCTCTGCATTTGTGTCTACAGAACATCAAGGCAGAGCCACAAGTAGAGCTGCCTGAAGATCAGATTGCCATCATGGCAGTGAAGAGGAGGAACAAGGAAGACATGAGAAGTGTCCAAGAGGAGATGAATCTCCATCAGCAGAGAGGCGATCAACAAAACCAGGTTAGTGCAAAAGTGACACACACTCCACTCAAGAAACATTTCACTTCTTTTTTACAGAACCTCAAGGACAACATCAGTGCAGAGCTGAAGGAAATTGAGGTTAGGATGAAGGCAAGAGAGAAGAGGCTGGAGGAAGAAATAAAAATGATCAGAGAGAAACATAATCCCCTGCTTCAGGCTGTACAAAAGCAAGTGAGTGAAAAAAGCAATAGCCAATGCAGTCACCAGACTAGTGGTTTCTGCCCTTCTTGCCTTTCCAGTGTAGAGTAGCAGGGGGTGGGGTGGTGCCTCTGAGTGCCATCCTGCTGTAGGGTCCATCACAGCCACTCTGAAGGACATTTTCTGGTGTGCTGAATCACAACATCTGCCCTGGAGAGTGAGGCTAGTCCTTTGGCCTTTTGGCTAACAGTCATTCAAATGGATTCCTGCTGGCCTGTTCCTGCACTCCTTCTTTCTTGAGGTATTTTTTACAGTGGGACATGGTGACCCAGACGGAGGATTGAAACAAGCTGTCTGTAGTCTTGTAAATCTGTTCTCTCCCTTTCCTCACAGTCAATGACTCTTGGCTGACAGGGACAAGCTGTAGTCTCTGACTGCTTTGTTCTGTTTGACTTGAGGTGGAAGCCTTGACATCTCACCTGCCAGCCCGCAAAGACTTCCAGCAAATGACTGGAAAGAAAAAGCCCCGTTGTCAGCGTGAGGCACAAGAGCTGTCCCAACCGGAGATGCTGCAGGTTGGGCATGTCCTGAAGATGGGCCAGGAAAAGAGGACTCAGTGGAAGGAGGTAAAGCATTTGAACAAGCATGTCTGCAGCCCTTGGAGAGGGAAAGGAATCCCTGGGGAGGAAGTGGAATGGTCATTGTGGCAGCCATCCTTCAGAAAATCCATGAGAATGGAACATGAATCTGGCTCTGAACTCGAGTAAAACCAGCCTTTGATACTGACCCACCAGTTTGAGAAGGGGCCATCCAAATAATCCATTTTAAGAGCCCTGCATGTGGCTGACAACATCTTCCTGTGGGCTTGCATTTGAGAAGGGATCTTAAATTAAAACTTTGCCAGCCACCTTTCTAACACAAACTCTTTACTTGTCTCAGATCTACACAGGCAGTGTTACTGAACCTGCTGCAGCAGCAGCCTTGTCTAGTGGAGCCTTTGCTCCCCAGCCTGAGAAGTGGAGCCTGGGCAGTTTGTTCATCTCCAGCACTGACACAGCTGCTGCTCAGCCAAAGGAGACTAAGAAGTACTTGCAGCTACTGAGTACGTCTGGTGTATTTCTTGTCTGAGGGACAGTGTGTTGTGTGCATGTGTCAGTAGAGCTGTACCAAATGTTCCTCCTCAGTTTGGTGGCACAGGGACATTTAGGATTCCCTGTAGGAACTGCTGTAGAAAATCACTCTCTGTGTTGGCCATCTGTGCTACAGAGTTATCTGTCTGGTTATTGTTGTTGTTCCTCAGCCAACCACAAAGGGTTCAGAGACCCACCCAGTGGGGCTGCCTTTTTTATCTTCTGGAAGCTGAGATCTCTGCTTTAAAGTGAGCATCTTGCATTTTGTTTCCCTCAGGGAAAATAGTGAACATGAAAAATCCTGCAACAAAGTACAATGAACTGGAAAACATTGGCAGCGGGTGAGTCCAACCACAGTTACTTCTACACAACCATGGGCAGGTGATTTGCTGGTAGAATGTCTATCAAGTGTGAAGTCAGGCAAGCTGCAAACATATTCAGACACTGAGGTTAGATTGCTCAACCTCTCAGTACTGGCCAGAATTTGTGAGCAAGGTCAAAAGGCATTGTCAAAGACATCTCCATGCTTCTAAGGTCTTGCCTGCAGCAAGAAACAGGACCTGGAAGATCTCCTTGTCTCTACAGTGTGGGACAGCTCTGTGTTATTTTCCTTAGCACTTTTTAATATCTCCAGATCATACAGCCAGAGTAATGAAAGGAGAAGAATCTTGCTTGCCTGAAAAAGCAAACTACCCACTAGGATAGCTGTCAGATTACGGTTCTCAGGAACATTTCTTTCCAAGAGTTTGCTGAAGCACATACTCCAAGGTCAGGAGAAGAACTGCAACAGTTTAGAAACTGCAGCCTGAGATGAAAGAATAAGCTCTGTCTTTGAGCTAAGGCAGTAAACCCCAACACTCCAGGAACAGGCCCAGTGCCCATGCACTTGAGAGGAAAATGCATCAGCTGCCTTCCGGCAGACCCTTCCTGCGTCCTGCAGATTTTAGGCACTTCCTGGGCTGGCTTTCACTCCACGATCTAAATGGCTTCTCCTTTCCTTGCTTTGTTTTGTTTCTAGGACTTTTGGAGAGGTTTGTAGGGCACTTGACAAGGCAGCAGGAAGAGAGGTAAATGTCAACAGCCCCTGCAGACTCTGCAGCTCTTGAGGGCTTTCCCCCCTGGTGTCAGCTGTGGCTGGAGCTTTGGGTGGAGCTGTGCAGTAAAGGCACAAGAAGCACAGACTGGCACCAGCCTGCAAACTGTATTTGGGCCATTCTTTGTCCTTCTCAGCTGCCAGAAGGAAGGTGAGGAGGGCAGCGGTTCCTTTCAGAGAAGGACGCGCTCGCTCGCTCTCAATTGCTAAAACAAAGGTGGTGCCTTAGAACATCTCACTGCTCTTTGCGGCTACAGCTTCAGAGCTGTATTCTCATTTCTGGCTGCCAGCAAATACTTCTGAATGTTACTGGCAGTTCCTTAGCCATCTGCAGGGCTGCACCTGGGAACTGCACATAGGGAGAGACCTGCAAGGCATCCCTAAAAGCCCGAAGCCCCGCTTGCAGCCCAGGATGTATCCACCGAGTACCAAGGCAGGCATTACTTTTGAATCCCAGGAAGGAATGTGGTCAGAGCCTTGTGGGTTATGGTTAAGACATCTTTGCTACCAGGTGGACATTGTAAAATGTCGGTGGCCACACATCCTGAAACTGGCCTCCAAGGGAGCAGAGAAATGGGCTGTTGGAATGACAGTTCCTAATTATTCCAATGTCTAATCACAAGGTGCTTTGGCTCAGCTTGGCTGTGTCATTCCAAAATCACTCACTCCGTGTGTGTTGTGGTCTCGTGCCACCAACTTCTGAAGTTACTGAATTTCAATGTCATTTTAGGTGGCCATAAAGAAAATAAATCTCCACAGACTGAAAGAGAAGGAACTACTAGTCAATGAACTCATGCTCATGAATAAGCATAAGAATCCCAACCTGGTTAACTGTTTAGACTGGTGAGTCATGCTTTTGTCCCATGACTGTTTGTTTACTACTGCAAATATGCAAGGTAAAAACCCACTTTGGTCCCTGGCAGAAAACAGAGCTGTTAATTATTACTTCTTATTGTTCTTCTCATCTCCAATGGATGGGAAGAGAGTGCATCTTGTCTGCATGAGTTTTCCCTGGCACACGTAGTTTGAAAATTGTTCAAAAACCTGGATCACCCATATCTTACCAAATCGTAAGTTCATCATGAATCGTAAGCCTGTAAGTTCACTGCCACCATGTTGTTCTGGGGCTTGATTTATTTCAAGTGTCCTCTTACATGCGGATCAACTAACAAGGATTTCCCTTGATTGTGTTCCCTCTTTTCTATTGCTTTGCATGCCAGGAAGACTAGGTGCTTTTTTTTCCAGAAACACATAGTGTGAGAGGCTTTTTATCTGTTACTAAACTGCATTTTTCACTTGCTGGTCATCTAACACATCTCTTTTTCATAGCTGTACCTTTCTCCTTGAGACGACATAGACTGCAAACACTGCACGGCATAGAGGGAATGTCTACTCCTTTCATTCTGTCCTTGTCAGAAAGGGACCCGGAAACAAGAATCAACCCTTGTCGTTTCCAAACAGCAACGTAGCCATGCACGTTCATATCCACGCCCTTGTTTCCTTCTTTCAGCTACCTTGTGGATGAGGAACTCTGGCTGGTTATGGAGTACATGGATGGAGGCACTCTGAGAGATATCATCAGCAAGACCTACCTATCTGAAGATGAGATGGCAGCTGTCAGTCGGGAGGTCAGGGATCCCACCTGGGCTTCCAAGGGCTTGGGCAGGATTGTCTGGGAAACTGGGGCTCAGAACTGGAGAGATTTCATGTGCCAAGCTTTGTTTCTGTATTACTAGAATGCTATGGGCAAGCAAGAGCCTTTCAAGTGAATTGCGTGGCAGTGTGCCTGCATTCACTGTACTCTGTTCTTATACTCTGATCTCCTGCTGTTAAATCCTTGCTCTGTCTCTTGTGTTTGTATTTTCTATGCTCCACTTCGCCTCTCTAAATGCTTACCTCGAGCCTGTCTGCGCTGCATTCATCGCCTGTAAAAGCAAAGGTGCTTGTGGTAGGATTTGAAATTAATAGCAAAGAAAGAGCAACTCGTTTCTCACAGGTCTCAAAAAGCACAGTAGTGCACCCAGGATGACGTTTGCTTCTGAAAGGTGACTGATGTGATGTTTCCAAGTCTGTGCTGAGGCCAACAATAAATCCTTTGTCATGCAGCCTCCCACCTCAAAGTAACCCACTTCACACCAAAGGGAGGGATGTTTTCTTTCTTGGCAAACCCTTGTTTGTCCTCTGCATGGAGGGCACATCCACTGCGGGAGCAGTCATTCTGGCTGGTTTGCGGGGGGCCAGTCTACAACAGCAGTTGCTGTTGCTCTTTCAAAAGCTGACATGCCTCTCCTTAGAAAGGTCCTGCTCTGCTAGTGTTGGAGCAGCAAGCTCTTCCTCTCAATGGCACCGTGTGTTCTGCCATTACTCCCCATTCCCCTGGAAGGGGAATCATTTAGAGTTGTTTCCCGTCTTGTGTGATGAACTCCCATCACTAATTTTTGCCCTCCTGTTTCTGTTTTCCTTCCCAGTGCCTGCAAGGACTGGATTTTCTTCACAGAAACCGTGTGATCCATCGAAATGTGAAGAGCCGCAACATCCTTCTCAGCACCGATGGCTCTGTCAAGCTGGGTCAGTATATTCCTGGTCAGGAGCAGTATTCCAGGGATGTGGGGTGTGGGTCTTCTTTGAGTGACTGCCAGCTCTCCAAAAATGGTGCTGGTGGGAGTGCAAGGGCCCAGGCTGCAAGCTGAAGGCTTGAAGTTGCAATGTGCACAGAGGTACAATAAGGAACCAAAAGCAGACAAGAGTGGCGTTGGTCTGCATGTGTCCCTTCCGGAGGGAGGGAGGCACAATCTAAACCTTCAGGGGAATAAAGGCTACTGCTGTGAGCTGCGTTTAAAAACCACGGTTTTTCTGGAAGTGGCCAGTTTCCTACTTCCTTGGCTAAAGCCCCAGGGAAACGGAGCATGGACAGTTCTCCAGGAGATTCATCAACAGCACATTCTTAGACTGAGAGTGTGGAATTCTTTTGCTTGCTTTCATAATTTGAGCTGGCTTTTATGGTGTGTTGTTTTCTCCACAGCTGATTTTGGCCTCTTTGCTCAGCTCACCCCTGAGCAGAGTAGATGGAGCTCAGTGACCAGCACTTCTGAGTGGATGGCACCTGAAGTCATGACAGGTCAACCATATGGCCCCAAAGCAGACATATGGTCTTTTGGAATCATGGGCATTGAAATGGTGGAACAAGAAGTTCCTTGCCAGAGGCAAACTCCTGTCTGGGTAAGGTGCAAACACTTACTGATCTCACTGCCCTTCTCACCTGTCCCATGTTCTGTGTGCCACTGGACAAAATCCCATTGCCATGTGCTGGCACCACTTCCACCAATGTCCCTTTCTAAATATGTCCCTGCAGCACATTGGCATCTGCTGTAGAGTTTTGGTTGCATCAGAAGGGAAGTGGCAGGTAACCAGTTCAGCAGCCTGCCATTTTTGCCTCCAGCCATGCCTGACATTTCTCATTTGCTTTTTGAACACTGTTGGAGCTTTGTTTCGGGAGGAAAGGAATTATTTAATGAAATGGTTAGATATGTGATAAAAATCCTTCAAAATGGAGGTTGAATCTTCTGAGGTTCAATTTTATAGAAAAAGTAAGAAAAAAGGATAAAAAAGAAAATGAAAAATAGATCAAAAACAACCACCAAAGCAGTGCCCAAGCAATTCTGCTAGCTTTTTCATTTTCTAACCACAGCACATCAATTTTCCTGCATACTGTAGCACATTTTCCAAATCCTGTGTGTCTTTGGAGCTTCCAGTCTTTCAAATAATTTGTACATTCTTCTGTCATGTCTCTGGGTGGCCTGGATAGCTTTAGGATGCATTTTTCTCTGACTGCAGTTAGAATTGCACTCCAAACCCTTGGCTGTTTCTTGGTACTTTAACAAGTTGATGAGCTGCAGTCAGGTGCCTGTGGCTGGGATCCAAGGTGTGGGGTTGATGCGGGTGCTGTGTTCCTTTACTGCAGGAGCAGGGTCATTCCCTGACTTGCACAGTTCTAATGACAGTGAGGATTTCAGCTCCCCACCATGTCTAGTGGCTGAGCTCAGCTGCAGAGGGACAGGATAAAACCCCCTTTGTGACCTCTGGCGGTATGGGAAAAGGAAAGAAAGCTGCCATAATTATTTTTACTCAAGGGGAGTGTGTTTGCTTTTTTAGGCTTGGAAATTTCCCTCTGGGTTGAAGAGGATAATAACAGAGTCTCTTTGGTCACCATCTATTTCAGTGCCACCAGCACTGAGCTGTTGGTATTGTGATGGACATTTTTATGAAGACCAGGCTGGAGCCTGGTATCATGGAGAGCTTGCCCAAACCTCGCATTTCTTGCCTGGCACTTTCTAAGATGGCATACCATTAATGCATCAACTAGAGCATCCAAATGAGCAGAGGGGAACCATAGGGGTAGCCCTTCTCCTTCTTCTGATTTGCCCATGAAAAGGTTTCCTCTTGCCACATAAAGAAGATGAAACTTGCAGACTGCTGAGAAAAAGAGCTGCAGGTGTTTCCCGTTTGTGTGCCCAAACAAGCATTTTCATCCCAATATATTTGTGCATGCATCTTAATGTGTCTGTGTTGAATAAGAGATTCCAGATGTTTGTTTCCTTACCTGAGGAATACCTGGTGGATTTCCCTTTTTTTTTTCTTCCAATTACCATTGTTTTCCAGAACAGGAGAGAAAGCTTGATGAGTTTCGGTTTGTGGCAGCTGTACTTAAGGGACCAACAATCCCTGCAGAAATGCCTTTCTTGTAATAATTCTTTGAAACAGAGTTAATGTAACTAAATCCCTCTCCCAAAAAGCTTGTCAAGCTGTGTGAATCCTCAAGGAACCAAACACGCTTTTGGTGATGTAATTTCCCCTAACCAGGTCAGTCCATGAAATCAGCTGCCAAGGCATCCATTTCCTGGATGTCGGAAGAGCTGTGGCCGCTTTGCAGATGGTGTTTCTTGGTACAGGAGAGTCATCTCTGCCTCTCTGCCAGGACAAAAACTGCCACTGCAGAGTGGAGGTTCAACAACGGGGTCTGGGAGAGCAGTTACAGATGTGAAAGAAGCAGGCCTAGCCTCGTGTTTCCTTTTTCTCCAGCCTCAACTCCAGATAGCCAAAGGAGGGAGACCAAAGCTGCAGCAGCCCAACCTCTTCTCGCTTCAGCTGCGGGACTTCCTGAGCTGCTGCCTGCAGACTGACGAGGCTCGGCGCTGGTCTGCCATGGAGCTCCTGCAGGTAAAATGTGAAAGGGCTGCAGGTGAAACAGTGTCCAAGGGATGGGCTCCTCCTCCTCTGAAGTCCAAGGCATCAGATAAGCCCCGCTCCTCCCCACCTCCAATCTTGGTGCTGCTAAAATGAAAATGGGTGAGGAATCCTGGACTGGGCTGGGCTGGGCTGGCAGGGAGCTCTATATGTCATGTGGTCCAAGTGGCCTGCAACGAGCAGGGACATCTTTAAGGAGATCAGGTTGCTCTGAGCCCTGTGCCACCTGATCTGGGACGGTTCCAGGGATGGGGCACCTACCAGCTCTCAGGGTATCTTGTGCCAGTGTTGCACCATGCTCCTAGTAAACAAGTTCTTCCTCAGACCTACTGTAACTCGATTCCCTTTTTGTTTAAAAATGGTAGCCCACATCCTATTGTAACTGGACCTGTTAAAAAAAGGTGTCTTGCACTCCCTCAGAGACCACATTGAAGGTTTGGAAGGTGTCAATAAAGTCTCCCCGGGACCTATTCTTCTCCAGGCTGAATAACTCCAGGTCTCTCAGTCTGTCCTAAGAGGAGAGGTGCTCTGTCCTCTGACTGTTTCTGTCACATTACAATTGTGTAATTTGGTGGTGTGTTCAGTTTTATCTAATGGCAAAAGACTTGAAGTAGAGCAGTGCAGGGTCCAGAGGCATGAAATGGTGGTGGAAGAACCCAAGGAAGCCAGTCCCGGCCGAGCAGTCAGAGATTTGGCTGTGGGAAAGAGCGGCTGTGGCAGGCTCACTGTGAGCCTCTGAGGGGCCCTGCTTTGTGCCCCCCACCCCACTCTTAGAGGTTTCTGCCACACAAACAGAAGCAGCTGAAAGAGACTTTTCCCAGCCCCATCTGCTGCCTGGCATGGTCAAGCAGACAGGAACTGCCCCAGGGTTACTGCCAGGTTGTGTGGCAGAGAGGGAACTGCAGGACCCAGTGCC